>NC_137471.1:128077563-128649877 GCF_964235325.1 Thermobia domestica
TAAAAAAGTTTTAATTCGTCAAATATTGGGGACTGAAACGATCATTAACCCTTTCGGAACCGGGTAGCCAAAGTGTCACACACGGGTGCGACACTTACTTATCCTCTGCTGTGTGAACACTAAATAAAATATTGGGATGATTTTTTCTATGCCAAATATGGTTGGACCATAATTTATCCTGATGGTATTTTTTCTAGGTGTCGAATTTTTCTTTCAAATTTGAGACCAAAATAAAAAAATCGATAACTTTCGAATTTCCACTTTTCTTTCTTCTTTTTTTCTATAGCTTCCTTCGTTTTAGAGATATCTACTTAGGACTTGTCTGGTACATACCTCGTATGCATATATAATTGTTGAAACAAATTGAATCCCGCGATCAGTGTTGCCAACTAGGGAAATTAAAAGTACCCTATTTTTTAGTAGAAAAATTAGAAATTTTCAAAGTTTATCTTAATAAACCCGTATCTATAAGCAAGAACACAAGTCAACTTACGCCTGTCTAACATCAGTCCTTACTTAACAAAAGCAAGTACAGATCATTACAATTGGGTAATTAGTGGTCGTACGAAAAATTCGAATTTAGGTTCTAAACCTTGATATTTTTTTACTTTTCTGTTTACCATAATCATATTTTTAAATTACAAGCTTTGCTTCTTAGATATTGACATGATACTTCTGTGATATATTAGTGGTGTACTAAAGTTTATTTTAAGATGGTTTTCGTTTATATAGTAGCAGTGTTTCCAGCCACAGAAAATTTTCCTCTTATTGACTACATTGGAAGAAACGTATCAGTATCTGAAAGCCTCATCTTTTGCCTACACAACGCACCATAGAAAGTTTCACTTGAATAATTAGGAGAAGTACAGTTGAGGTTTACAGTAGACTTTGTTCTCTAAATGGAAAGATAATGTGATTTTTTAAAGGTAGAATATCTTTTTTTTTTTTTAAATTTCATGCTCAGTTTGTTAGACATCGCCATGATACTTGTAGAATATGTTAGTGAGTTACCAAAGTTTCTTTTAAGATAGTTTGCGTCTGTCTGATAGCAGTGTTAAGAGGCACAAAAAGTTAATTCCAGATTTTAAGTGAAAATTTGGAAAATTTTCCATTGTTCCCCCTTGATGGCTACATTGAAACAAACGTACCACTATCTGACAGCCTCGTCTTTGGCCTACACATCACGCCATCAAAAGTTTCAATAGGATAATTAGGGAAGCTTCGATCCTACATAACTGTTAGTTTTTGCTTCTAAGGCGGAAAAAGTGTCAAAATTTCGTGTGCATGATGAGAGAGAATTTTTCTTTCTGTCTTTGTATGGCAGCCAACGACTTCAGGTTTCCACTGTGCGTTGTCAATACACCAAAGAATTTTTTTGAAGCGACTTGGATCCATGTGGCAACAGTGGTGTCAGCTTCAAACAATCTTAAAATTCGGTTAGGGATTTTTTTGCGAATTTTTACCCCTACATTTCCTTCCCGTTGGCAACACTGCAAAAAGTGCCACATCTTTTTTCTAGAAAAAAGATCTCAATCATATCAATCGAGAAAATAGCCATTAACTGAAAGTCTACAAAACGCCAAAAATGACCCGGTCCCCAAAGAGTTAATAATAATACTAAAGTAATACTAAAAGTTGCAATAGCAATTACCTAAACAACAAAATTTGATGAAGAAATTAATTGACACGAAGGAAGTCGAACCGTAGCCACCGATATAGGGCTACGATATCGGTGGCTACGGTCGAACCCGGGTTTGCCGCTTGGCAATTTCGTTCAATATGTTATTCATGTAAAATTGTCAAATTTAACTAATACTTACGCGCAACATGCGTTTGCTAAACTTTATTTTACTACAAAATACCTTGAAATCTAATCAATATTCCTGCACGTCTTGATACAATTTAAGGAATTACAAAATAGCGTCTGTCATCTTTTCTTCTTCCTCGGCTGCGGAACCAACACTAAAGCCTCAGCTTCAATATGAGGAACGTTCGAGACCTTGTCCTCATTAAAGAAGATCTATTTAACCTATTTCTGAGTTGAATAAGGAAATGACGAGTAACTCACCTGGTGATTGTTTCTTCACACAGGCCTTAATATCTGAACTAGTCTTACATGAAAGGTGTTCAATTAGTTAAGTTTTTTGTGCAATACCAAGTAAGTGTTAGGTGTAGATAAGTGGTTATTGCATTGAATTCAGAATTCGAATCCCCGCACATCCGAAATGCTTAACATTCTTCAATCTCAATTTCAATCCATACTCAGTGTCACATGCAAGATCCTCTCCTGTAGAGAAGAGAAGACCTGTTCGAATCAAGAGATTGACGGGGAATCGAAGTAGGTATATGAATGGAGACAAAGAATAATAAACTTCTTTCCTTAATTGTTCCAGATTTGATATTTTCAATCAATTTCAACCATTTGCTAAATCATGTATAATTAGTGATTTTTGGATCAAAAGATCCAATATGTTTCAATCAAAAATTTTCTTGTAGGTCTTATATCTGGAGAACTACGTATAGTGTAGCCAAACCCAAACTATCACTTAACCCAGTATGATATCCTCATTTCCTAGAAACTACGAAAACTCTATTTAGCAGCCGTTCAAAAATTTTGTGGCTCCTGATCCAAAAACTAATTATTGGCCAAGATCGCAATCTTTTGATCCATATTTTCCTCAAAACTCTTGTTTTCTTCTCACATTAATACGTAGTGAAATAATTCAGGAATATTATACACACAACGAACTTTATAATGTCATTGATATATTGCACTCATTGAACAACACGCTCTAAAGAACTGAGATTAAAATGGAGATATTATTTCCTGCATCAACTCTAGCAAAAGTCTGATATAGTGCTCCACAACCAACTGTCGTCTGATGATTAAAATGTTAGGCGAAAATTGGGTTCCATCTGTTCGAACGTTTGTAAATGAAATGAAATGAAATCTTTCAGTTTAACGTCCTACGGTTATGTCTGTTAGGATAAAGAAAACGAATGATTAAGACAAGTGAATTATGATTGAAGAATTGCTGGAATGATAATGTGAGAGAAAAGGGAGTACCACGAGAAAACCCACGATCATGATGTTCTTCATCACAAACTTACTTGGCCGGCTATCGAACCAGGGACTCCATGCACCAGAGGTAAGCGCTTTACCGCTGTGTTACCGTATCCAAACGTCTGAAATAAAATGAAATGAAATCTTAAGGGGGCAGACTACTAAATATTTTTCAAAAGCTAACAATTTTTCTTTTGCCAGTTTTTTCGTAAATGAAAAGAGATAATGAAATGTAACTTATCTCAATAATAGATAATATTATTCTACACCCGAAAATACGAATCGGATGACTTTTCAGTGTTGCCATCCATAGAAAATACAGTGTGGCCAGAATTTGAATTACCCAAAAATCTAGGTTAAGGCAACGAGTAGAAAAATTAAGTCAACGGTAATTGATGATTTATCATGCTGTCTGTGTTTCTTGTTAACTACTTTTAAGTAATATTTGTATTTATTTTGTAATAACTGATTTATTTTTAATACGTATGTAAGCATGATAAATCATCAATTACCTACTATAACTCCACATAAAATATATTCCTGCGGCGGAAAACACCACTTAAAATGTAAGGTCCATAAGATATAGGCCTAATCCTGCGGCGAAAACACCACTTAAAATGTAACGACCAATATATTGATTTAGTATATCCAGGGTTACACTTTAGTACACTCTGTAAAGAAAAAATAGCGACACCTCAATTCTCAAGGTACCTTACACAGAAAACCATAGTTGCAGCCGGGTAGAAGAGGAATAGAAGGAAATTATGAGTGTGATAATTCCTTTCCATTATCTGTGACACCTATGGTATACAATAGCGCTTGCTAATTATTTATGTATCAGTAATATTCCTTCCAGATGGCACCTGAGAGCGTCTCGTAAATTATTAGGGTGAGAATTCTGCATTGCATTTGTGATGTGTAAGCCCAGGTAATTAGCACTTTGTGATTATTCTATGCTTTGAAGAGACAATATTGTTGTTGTGCAGCGTTGTTTTTGTATGAAATTGTTGCTACATGTGAACTGAAAACAAGTATGATTGGTAAGAAATGTGACTTGTCGTCACGTGAACAAGACATACTTCTTGCTTTGCACAGCTAAGTTACATCTCTAAGGGAGATGGCTAGAATACTCCGAATTTAAAATTCGACGGCAGAAAGAGTAATTCAGAAGCAAAAATAGTATAAGAAATCATCCCTTCGTCAACAATGTAATAGAAAACAGAAAGCATCACCCAGAGCTGATCGCCAAATAAAATCAATGGCAATGCAGAATAAAGGAATGGCTTCCCCAAAAATCGTTTTGATCTTGGAACTGCAGTCAGGCGTACGACTGTATTGTCTTAACTGTATGAGGAGGATATTACGAAGAAAAAACCGCCTGGAAAGTCGAAACTAACAAAAACACTGAAGACTTCAACACGTACGTTTGTGAGGCTATGTGCTACTTGGACTTATGATAACTGAAAGCATGTTGTTTTCTCCGTTGAAAAAGGTTTAGAATAGTTGGAAACGATAGTGGTGTGAAGTTGTGGATACGAATGAGCGACAAACTTGATACGGATTTGGCTAAGAGATGCAAATATTCAGTTACTGAGTGATGGTATGGGCTTGCTTCACTGTCAAAGGCGTCAGAACAATGGATATATGTAAAGAGTCATTTGGTGTACAAAAATGTCTTCAAATTCTGGTACGTAAAATTCTTCAAACAGCTAAAGATAACTTTCCTGAAGAAGATATGGACTACTTCATTTTCCAGAACGTAAATGCTTCATGTCAATGAACGAAAATCGTTAATACGTGGTGCAAGAATATGACTATTCAAAGACTCATGTGGCCTCCAAACTCACCTGACATTGATCCAATTCTAAAATTTGGGTCGATATGAACAGAAGACTCAATAGACAACTATCTCGGATAGAATGGAACTCACGGAACACATAATCCGGGAGTGATTGCATGAAATCAAGGTTGCATTCTGCAATAGCCTTGTCACCAAAAGGCCTCGACGATTCCCTTGCAAGTCCTAAAGCCCGTGGTCCACATGCGAAATCTAGTTTGATGTATTGTACCTCTCAATGTTCGTACACAATATGTCTTACTCTTAAGAAATTACGTTTTTTGTTTTGTGCTATATTGTTGATTTTTCATACTTTTATGTATAATTCTTCCCACAGCCGGTTTTGCTGAAAACACACATAGCTACTAATATATGCATATACATTCATTATATGCATATAAAAAAACCTGAAACGGCGGCGCAAGTAATAAGAATGAACTGCTCACTAAGAATATGCTTTGTGATATTATCAGTAATTCATGTAAAAACTCATATTGGTTATTGTATGTTGTGAAAACTATATCCGAGCGAGTGTCGCTATTTTTTCTTTACAGAGTGTATATCCAGGGTTCAAAAATGGCGGAAAACAAGTAGAATCACGATTAAGAGGCAAACATATTATAAGGATATAGGTAAGAGTTTCCTATCATTCTTGAACAAGACGTTGGTGAAGGTTGTGTTTCGCACCATCAAGAAATACTTTACAGTAAATGTTGGGGATGACGACAAAAATTTTTATGAAGATTTTCTATATGAAGTGTTCTGTAGTTTACTATTCTTATTTTAAAATTAGAATCCTCGGTAAGCGTAAGCATGCACACAACATGGTTTCCAACACAGAAAAATGGTTACATTAACACCACGGAGTTATTTCAATACCGAAATAGGTGTCGTAGTAACACAGAAGTGGAGTCGAACTAACATCAAAAACGGTGTTAATCTGGTGGTATGACCTTGAATTTTAATACAGGGAGTATTGTATTAACACCAAAACGGTGTTACTTATACAACTTTGACCTTGAATTATGACACAGATTGTGTGTTGAAATAAAAAATGATGTTGAAGTAACACAGGGATAGTGTTATATTGATACTTGACATGGTGTAATATTAACACAAAATAATTAACACACTACACACTGTGTTACTTTCCTCGTGTTGGTACAACACCGCCACAAGTAAGACTCAACACTTTTCTCTACACTACCGACCCTGACATGGTGTCGAATCAACATCGAAAAAACTAACACAGACCCTAATTTAACACCGCTCAACACCGGTTGTGTGTTAAAGACGTAACACACCCCCTGTGTTATACGCGAACACCACGGGGTCTGTGTTCAACTAACACTGCATAGTGGTAGTCATGCTGGAACCATTGCCCTGTGTTAAAATTGAGTTGAATTAACACAACCAGTTTTTACTGTGTACGTATCTAAAACAAAAGCCAGTGACTTCAAATTAAATAATACAAAAGTTTTCAGCAAGCCATAGAACGGAAGTTATGTGCCAGTACATTATGAAAAGAAACATTCAATACTAGTTACTTCCTTTGAAAATTTCTGGCGACGCACCTGTTTCAACAGGAACAAACACTCACTGGAAGTAGCTGAACAGACTTTCTTCAAGAAAATTTTATCCGGGGGCTTAATCAAAGTATGTGAAATTTGTACTGGAATTGCACTGGAACACTAATTGCTAAAGGACGTTTTCCAAGAGCCATATATAAGGCAGCTGGACAGTACTTCAAATTATATGACCGTAGTCAAACTCCCTCTATAAAAATTGCTTCGTGAGGACCTTAGGATTCTGAACTATGTATTTTTAGATAGGGCACATATTAGTTCCCAAGTGAAGTTTTGACCCGACTACGGTAAGTCTCATAGTTTTGGAGCTATGGACCTTTAAAGTTCCTTTTTCATGTTTTCGGCAGCCTATAACTCCGAAAGGAAGCATTTGTGCACCCAGGGTGGTCTATACTTTTTTTCTTATCTTAGTGTCAGGAATCACCTCCCAAACGTTGTCGGCGTTGATTTGAAACACTCTCTTTAAGCTAAGAATTAACTTATAAATGCGTGTTTACTTTCATTTGTTTTCTGTTTTCTTTCTCATTTTGTAAATCTGCAATCATCTTTTTAAATTGTCATTATATTGGTTTGCTTCAGAATAGTCCCGTAATTTAAAAATATGAATGCATAAAAATAAGTTCCATTATTAATTGGTAGTGAAATAAAATTCAAAAATCTTATTTAGTGCGAAAAACGTTCTCGTTCACTGGAAACCGTGCCGCGTTGCAGAAGCACTGCAACGACCAGAGCCTTTAAGTTCTGAGATAGGGGAAAACAAACTTAACATTCGCTCCAATTGCTGCGCTGTAGAAATCTGTTCGTTGTATGCTCGTTGCAACACAATATATTGTAAATTAGAGACTCTGCGACAGATTGTTTTTCGCTTTTTAAAACGGATTAATGGATTTTACAGTTATATAAGTAAAAGTATGTTATTTAAAGATATATACATGGGAGTATTAGAAAGTATTTTTTCTGTTCTTTACTACTACTTCTAATAATATTTTCTTCTTGAAATACTTTCATCGTTGCGCAACGCTGCAACACTAATATTAGACGCCACTGCTTATGATACTGTTTTTCTTTTCTGCCACTTTGGCTTTACGCAATTCGCAAACACATGTATTAAGATCTATAACTTTCCGCCACTTGTCAATGTGGTTAGGTAACCAAATTGACACTAGTGTTAGGGTCGGTTGCATAACTTACAGTTAGTGGGACCCAAAGAAATGTCAACTTCAAACCCAATTAACAGAGCCAGTGCCTGACTGAAAATAACTCTTTTAAGTAGATGATTTTGTAAAGGCGTGTTTTTGATTGTACAGTATCGGTAAAACAAGAAAGAAAAACTCCGCGTCACGATTTCACCTGCCGTTCCCACGATAAAAATGTGGGAGGAGCGTAGTGATCACTAGTGTTGCCACGAGACGAGACATTTCTCGTGTCTTGTCTCGCAAACGAGACGAGACACGAGACGGGACAGAACCCTTTTAGACGAGACACGAGACGAGACAGACTACTTGTCCCGTCTCGAAAACGGGACGAGACATGAGACGAGACGGGACGTCTCCTGAAATGTCTCGTCTCGTCTCGTGTCTCGAAAATGAAAACGCTGGCGAGAATGGCCGAGTTTGAATTTGCCAGTGGTCATATAGATTGCAAAAGGAAAATCCCCTTTGTGAGAAAACATGTTGAAAAGCCTTCATAGGAAAGTGTCCTCTGTCTATTGAATGAAACAATCATGATACATGAGCTTCCAGAAATATCATCCTTAATGTCTTGTCCCCAATTCCCCTTGCTGTAAACTGAGGAATTCTCTTTTTTTTTTTTATTTCTGGCTGGAATGATGACAAACAAAATCAAAGACAGGGAAGATTTCTACAAGGTCAAGAAACCGAACTACCACTACCATCTATTCAATTTGAAAACTGGGTAAGGTCTACACTTGTCTTTATTCTCTGGTGGCGGTATTCTTTTTGCTATATGAACCGAAAACGGCAATTGAAGTATGTCATCTTGCAACTAAAATTTTGTCTTCTCTCTCTCTCTCTTCCTCTTTCTCTCTCTCTCTCTCTCTCTCTCACACACACACACACACATACACACACACACACATAAAAACACACTTTTACCATTTTACCAATCGCTCGCTTATTATACAGCAGTCATGTTGTAAAATTCACCTCTTCGTTTGGAAGCCGGGCGGACGACAAAGGAAGCAAAGATATTATCGACGAACCATTCAAATTGTTTGCTTTCAGCAAATTTATGATACTAATAATAACACTTTAGGTAAAGAAGTTTTACAGGGGGACCTTCGTTTTGTTACGCGGAAATGTTTGATCTAACCAGAGTGCGAAATTGCCCTCTGCTTCCATGTTCAGAGGAGGGGAATACTTCCCTTTCCTAGTGAATAATATTCATTAGGACCTGAATCATCTTCAGAAATTGTTTCTTACAGGCGCATAAAACCTCTCGAACTTGATAAGTGTAAAGAACATTTGGTATAATATTCATGGAACTCAGTTGAAAGCAGAAAATATCATGAGAATGATCAAAATTCGAACATTGAAGAACATAATTAACAGAAATGAAATAGGATACCCAAACCATATTTTTAAACCTGCTATAAAATGTATATCCTATATTTTTACTAATTCCTTACTCCCATGAAAGTATCCTGGGGAGGATATTCTCTCCATTTTTTTCAGACTGAAATCCTTTTTCCCGTACGATCCCTCCCCCCTGACACAGTACGAAAAAACAAATGTTGTTAAAATCCATACACATGACCCTTCCGGGACTCAACCCGGGGCCTTCAAGCCGATGGTCTATCGCCGCAGACCGCTAGGCTTGGTATGAAGATGTACGTTGTATGATTGAGAATAGATCCCGACAATATAAGGAACTTTAATCCAAAATTGCCACCCAAAAATCAACTTTTTTTTTTTTTTTTTTTTTTTAGACATTAGCTAATCTGGGTGTACTGTCATGAGTTTGTTACACAAACGGGGCAAGCACCACATAGTAGCACACACACCGCGGTTATGGGAACAGATTTGAACCATAGAGGTGAAGACTGGCACCAAGCATTCTTTCGTCCGATGTGTCGTTCAGCTCCCATTACTATGGCACTTTAAGTAGAGCTTAGTGTGCAGTAACATATAAAATTTTAATCAAATACTTTCCATTACTCAATAAAATTATTTGGTTCCTAGCTTTTTTAAAAAAAAAAAAAAAAATTGCAACAAATCTAAATATTCTAAAATGGAAAGTAGTTTTTGGATTGTTATGAGTTAACACTGTGAAACCTAAAGGCTGGAATATATGAAATCAAAGTGTACACACATATCTATCTCTCTATTTATCTATATATCTTTCCATCTCTCTCTCTTTCTCTGTGTATATATATATATATATATATATATATATATATATATATATATATATATATATATATATACAGGGGCGGATCCAGGATATGATCAAGGGAGGGGCTAAACCATATTTTGCCGTTTTATCCAGTGTAAAGCAGGATTGAAGCCCATTTTATCCAGTGTATATCTGAGCATCAAGGGGGGGGGGGGTATAGCCGCTATAGCCCTCCCCCTGGATCCGCCACTGTATATATATATATATATATATATATATATATATATATATATATATATATATATATACACAGACACTATAAAGCAAGTGGGCTGATAGTATACGATAGTGTCGGGGATGGTGACACCTTTACATCGAACTTTGCTTGTCGTGTAAACATTATTTAACATTAGTGTCTTCATCTTCGACGTACCTATGAGCAATTTTCTGTATATTCGTGTATTGAAACTGGTGAAACAAATTTCAATGTTTTAGAATGTAATAAAAAGAAGCCAGGGTCGAGAAGCCTCAGACAACTAACAGCAGAGATATATTATCTTGTAAACTATTTATCTTTGCCTTGTGAGCTTATTTGAATTTATTTTTAAGACCTTTCGGTAACTTTGGCCGAATGGATGATAATGGGAAAATTAGTGGAATGAAGAAAGTGGTAGGATGCTAGACAACTTCGAGAAAACACACACATTCGAAAAATGAAATGAAATGAAATGAAATCTTTGAATTTTACGTCCCACGGTTATGCCTGTTATGCTAAAGGAGACAGTGATGATGAGTAATGAATTAAATGGTGGAATGAAGAAAGTGGGAGGAAACGGGAGAACCCCGAGAAAACCCACGCACACGGTGTTTGTCCACCACAAAGTTCACTTGTCGGGGCTGGGATCGAACCCGAGACCCGAAGCACCAGAGATGAACGCTCTACCACTGAGCCACCGCGGTCCCCACACACATTCAATGTTTGTCCACCACAAAGCTCACATGGCACTAACCGAGATCGAACCGACTACCACATACACCAGAGGTGAAGGCTTCACGGTATAGCTACCGTGACATTTCTTGCCTTGTGTGTTCTGGGTAATACTTGTAACTTACAAGGGAAGAGAGGGAGATTATATATCGAAGTGGAAGATGGTTTATATACCAATCGAAAGCACTAATGACACCTATTACAAAACTGTAATAAAAATTTCCGAATGCATATACTATGCGAGTTATATGGATATATAGAGTGTGCAGATAAGCCGTTACCACCCCTTGAAATCGCAAACGATAAGACAGATGCCAAAACTGGAAAACATGTGTTTGATCATTTTAAAAGTACAACGTATCAAAGCAAAAATTCTTGTCACTGGGCGGGGTCCAACTCAAAAATTACAAAAGGTAAGGGGATCAAGTAGTATATCGTTCGAAACTTCTTGGGAAATGAAAGAAGACGGAACAAGTCTCAATACTCTAAAATTACCTTGTGCAAAATGGCGGCCGGTCAAACTGTCAGCAAAAACGTAATTGTAAAGTCGATGACCGCCCCCCAAAAAATCCTGAAACGGTGAGGCAGATGTCAAAAGAGGAAAACATGTGTGTCATCATTTCAAAAGTACAATGATTGGAAGTAAAAATATTTGTCTCAGGGTCCTCCACAATGTCCCAGGGGGGTCATGTTCAAATTGTTCAAATGGCAAGGGAGGTCAAGTAGCACATCGTTTAAAGCTGTTATTAAATGAAAGCAGATAGAACAAGTATGGACGCTCTACGATAATACTGTGCAAACATCTTGCATTTTAGTTGTTCTTTCTGTAACCGGGTTTTAGTTTATTTTCACTTTAATTCTTGTACTCAACGGAAAGAAAGGAACTGTGTCCCTACTGTGTCCCTACTGTGAGATTCTGCTCTTTGAGCCCAATAATATCTAAATAAAGAAAAGTAATAATAAAATAAAAGCAAATTAAGACATAAAGAAAAGAAACGACAACATTTGACATCTTTAAGTATAGAACTGACTAGTTAACATATAATGTACTTCCACAAACATAAATAAGTAGAGGTTGGAGCCATCAGAAGTAAAGACTCTTACCTCTACTTATTTATGTTTATGACTGCACAACAGTGGTACTTATGCTCGTTATCTGGTTTATCAATTATAAAACGATTCAAACGAAAGAATTCCTTGCACCAGGAAGAGTAAATACGTACAAATGTCTCAGAATGAATACAAGTGCCGATTGCAAAATGGAAAGTGAACGTGCTCAGAAAATCGAAATGAAGATGTACATTTTGACCGGCCGCCATTTTACACAGGGTAATTTTAGAGGATCGAGACTTGTTCCGTGTTCTTTAATTTCTCAACAGCTTTATTTGACCATATTTACCATTTGAAAATTTTGAGTAGGACCCCGTCTGGAACCATGTGGAGGACCCTGGGACAAACATTTTTACTTTCAATCATTGTACTTTTGAAAAGATGGCACACATCTTTTTCTTTTTTGACATCTGTCTTACCGTTTCAGTTTTTTTTCTTTCTTTGGAGGGTGGCCATAGACTCTACAATGACGTTTTTGCTGACAGTTTGACCGGCCGCCATTTTGCACAGGGTAATTTTAGAGAGTTGGGACTTGTTCGTCTTCTTTCATCTCCCAAGAAGTTTCGAACGATATACTACTTGACCCCCTTACCTTTTGTAATTTTTGAGTTGGATCCCGCCTGGGACTCTGCGGGTGGCCCTGGGACAACAATGTTTGCTTTGATACATTGTACTTTTATAATGATCAAGAACGTGTTTTCCAGTTTTGGCATCTGTCTCATCGTTTGCGATTTCAAGGGGTGGAAATGGATTTTCTGGACACCCTGTATATTCATATAACTCGCACAGTATATGCATTCGGAAAATTTTTATTACAGTTTTGTAATAGGCGTCATTAGTGCTTTCGATTGGTATATAAACCATCTTCCACTTCGATATATAATCTCCCTCTCTTCCCTTGTTACTTGTATCTTGATTAGCATGGTGCAGCCTGCTACATTTTACTTTCGTTCCCATGGTATGCTGTTATATTTTTACGAGACAAGACGAGACAAACGAGACGAGACGAGACGGGACAGAACCTCTCGAGACGAGACACAAGACGGGACGAGCACATTTTTTCGAGACGAGACACGAGACGAGACATGCTTTGCACGAGACGAGACGAGACAGCCTGAAGTCTCGTCTCGTCTCGTCTCGTGGCAACACTAGTGATCACGTGCAGCATTAGCATCCCTCAGGCAATCTTCATTCGTCCAGCGCCAGCCCAACGCTCAGTACATGGGAGAAAATTTTGCGTTCCGCAAATTTTACGTGACTGATACGTAATGAAACTCATACTTCTTAAATGTATTTAGTAATCTTTTGTTAAAATGAGTAGTAGAGAAGAGGTTGCTTTCAGCCAACATACTCCGTAGGAAAGTAAATGGGCGCGTCTTGCAAATAAATTGCCTTCTTCATACCGCCGTAGAGCGAAAGACGAAAGAAAACCGAATAGTAGAAAGAATATAACTGATCGACGACTTAAAAAATAGACGAAAATTCTTCTTCTTCCTTATTATTATTATTATTATTATTATTATTATTATTATTATTATTATTATTATTATTATTATTATTATTATTATTATTATTATTCAAGAATTCTGCCTTTTGGCAGGTCCTGGGAGTAATGAGGGATTTATTTTCATTTTAGGTATGGGCCTAGAAATGTTTCTCGATCTTTAGCTTCCTCTTTTAAGTCCCTGAGAGTTAAAAGAGGAAGGTGAAGATGGATAAACATGGAAGAAACATTTCCAGGCCGGAACCCACGGAAGAAAGAAAAACTTATTAGTTCCAGGATCTGCAAACAAACAGAATATTTTATAATAATAGAGCAAAGTGGAGGAATGCCGATCACTTAAGGAAAAATGCGTGAAGAGGGAAAACTACTAGTTGTAGGGTAGCAATTACTGTAAAAACATATTTATCGAACCTTTTGCTACAACTTACTGCTTCCATATTGTAGCTCACAAGCAAGACAAAGATACAATATCGTTTGTTTCCGGAGGTTGCGTTTGATCAGACTTACCCCGATTTGGAGGAATTCCGACGCCATTTAGTAAGTATACAGAATATATATATATATATATATATATATATATATATATATATATATATATATATATATATATATATATATATATATATATATATATATATATATATATATATGAGTTTTGGACATCGCATGAGTTTTGCTCAGTCATTGTACAACTACCAATATATCTGTTTCAATTACGGATGAAAAAGTGCCCCAACCACACTATAGATCAGCATACTATATAAATTTATTGACCTTAAAAATAAACGTTTATGTTAATGGTAGCAGACAAATAATAGGAGGGGGGCTATTGGACCTGAGGCTCTTAAAATTGAAACCGTTGTTATAGAAACTCCAAATAAAAACTATTTCATGACACTATGTTTAATGCATAGAGAGATCCAATTATATGTCCATTTACATATTCCAAAGTCCCTAATTAGTCATTTCACTGTTTCGAATTGGAATCTGGTTGTCTGTAAATTTGATTTTTCTATTATTTAAACTTTTATCCACACAAAATTTCGTTCAGGCTGTTAAGAACAGAATAAATATATGTAGTAGAAACTACGTACTACTATCACTCCGTATCAGAATTAAAAAGATTCTACTTATCGTAGTTACATTATTTCACAACGGGACAATTCCGATCACTTAAGTACAAGTCCGATCACCTCTGATTGAAGTTACCCCTACTCGCCATTTTATATTAAACAAGCCATGCAGGCTAGACATTCAAATACACAGAGTGAAACATACAGCATTAAATTGCTAAAAGAACATGCTATGAAATATTGTATGTCTTATGAGACTTTTTGAAAAATAACCAGTACTTACTACGCAAAATAATCAGACCAAAATTTACAAGGAAAAGCAAGAAAGCACAAATGTCGAAATCACTTGCAAAGATCAACTGAACAAAGGCCCTTTTTCTTCTTCATGTGAACTTTGTGACTCCTGCTAGAGGAAAATGAAAATGAAGTGAAATATCAAATTCTACGTCCCACGTTAATGCCGGGTAGACTAAAGGAGAGGGTGAGTATGAGAAATGATGGAATGAAGAAAATGAAGGAAACGGGAGAACCCCGAGAAAACCAACGCACACGATGTTTGTTCTCCACATAGTTCACTTGGCGGGAGCTGGAATCGAACCCGTGACCCCACGCACCAGAAGTGAACGCTTTACCACTGAGCAACCGCAGCCTCTCCTGCTAGAGGAGTAAGCAGTCTTGGTCACCGCGTCATGTAACTTTTGAGTAATTCAATGATCGGAATTATCCACAGATCGGCATTCCCCCACTTTAATAATAATAATAATAATAATAATAATAATAATAATAATAATAATAATAATAATAATAATAATAATAATCTTGTTACCTAAAATTATTAATTCTTTAACTAGATCAAGAGCGTCATTAGGGGTCTACGTATCAGTCTCTCCAAAATTTGCAGATCGAAATATATTGCAAACAATGCTACAAATAACAATAACTTCTAAGCTGCCTAGCTCAAACCTGCAAGAAGGACCCGTTGTAGGATTATGGGCCTTATTTTGTACTTGATAAAAACCGTTACGGAATGGGGCCCTTTTCTTTAAATTGGAAGAAGAATTGCTCACATGAACTTTTGACTCATAAATTGGTGGAGAGACATGAATAAATTCTGTCAACACTGTTTGTACCGGTTGTCAATGTGGGCGATATGTTTTGGGGGAGGGGTTGTAATGTTTATTTATAACTACAACAATTTGGAAATATGGAAATTACGGGATTGTCGTGCAAATAAATATAAGCAGTGTACTTCAGACGGTGGAGAACTGTCAGTCAAATTACTGCGAAACCATAATGGAAGTGTCATTACTAAGAAGATTTTCCAAATAAACGAAAAGTATATTACAGAGCATGGTGAACTTACGAAGGCTGCCTGGAATATTATACAGAAGGCGGCATTTCTTAATACTTTTATTTTTCCTAATAATTGTACTGATATTTCTTCTTTTCCGTTGGGGTGTCTTGTGTACAAACCTTGAAGCTTGGCGCCATGCTACCAAACTGGTGAGTTTAACCCTGTGATGTTTTGACGTTTTTGGGTTGAAGTTTACAAACAATTTGTAAGGGCAAGTTAAATACATGAGAGCAAGAAAAAATCATTAAGAATTGAAGTTTCCTTAGTTAACTTATCTAGATGTCACTTAAGTTTTGCATGCAGGTTGATGGGTTGACATTTTTTTTCTTCGAAAAATTGCGCTACATACGTACCGGTAGTCTTGTTTGTTTTTATAGTCCCTTTTCGACATTTATTCTGTTAATCCCGCCAGCTTTATAACATTACCTAGGAGTGCGAATAGGTTCAGTTTGGTTTTGTTCACTTAGTACATAACTTTGGCTGGGCGGGGCTTGTCAGTAAAAAAAGAACAAAAAAAGCCACAGAGTAGGGGTTAAATTCCAAAGTTGGGTGTCCGTTTCCAGCACAATTTTTAAAATTTACAGGAAAGATATTGATAATTTGATCGTTTGTGTGCTTGATAATATATAAGAGTCTCGAAAAATCTGTTTATTTGTTATATATAAGCGGTTATAAACATGGGACTATACGGCGAGCGGAGGGAACTACTTGGCGCATGGTAACCGAACAGTTGCATTATGGGAAAGAAACGAACATTTATGTTATCAACATGGCGAATGTAAAAGGGCAATGAACTAACAGTTTTAACATTTGTGAAGCAATACGTTGATAACGAGCAAAATCTTCTAAAAGTTTGTGAAGATCACGAATTAATGAACCTAATAACAAATTGCAGAAAGTGTGGAAAGGAGATAACTGCGAAAAAACGTGGCGAAAGCGGACGCCCAACTTCGGAATAAATGCCCAGAGGGGACCCAGTTTTTTTAGGCTGAAAAACTTGAATTTTATGTCATTTATGAGGAAATCCATTGTCATTATTACAGAAAGTGTTTCTTCTATTCCTCGCTGAACATTCACTTCGAGGGGACTTCCACTAATTTGTGTGTAAATACTGCGTCCGGAAATAAACCATAAAAACAACAGTAAAAAATAAACGAATGTATGTTAAGGCCACTAAAAAGCACGAATGCTATCTAACCGAGTCAGAGGAGTGCAGCAGGAAGACCCAAGCAGAAGTGAAGGGGTGCGTCCGTAGGGAGAAGGCGCGTCAGCGATGGTGAGGATCCACGTAAACGAGGGTGTCGCTAAGGACACAAGATTCGATACCTTCCTTATCGACTACTTTGTATCCTCGAGAAAAAAAAAAACTTTTACTGCCAACTTTTACCAATGACATTTCGCATTCGGAAATGTAATTGTTCCTCCATTTCTTTGTTTTCAATGCGTTTCTAAATTTGCTACACTTACTGCTCAATTTTAATAATCCTTGAAGCTCCACATAACGTCAGGACTTTTTGTCACCAACATAGGCTGTTATAAAACTCACAATTGAAATGTCACATCCAACTACCATTTTTGAATGCTGGGAATTAATCCCCTGATAACTCCATTATGTCTGACATCAGCATATTTCCACTCAAAATAATACCAACAACACGCAGCTTCTAAAACTTGAAAATACCACATTACACTTGTTTTGTTAGCATGAATTTCATGAAAAATAACCTAATCACCTTTTCTTTCCTGTAAATTTTACTTATTTTTCACATTTCTGGACTTACTCTCTGGCACTTAACCCAAAATGCTTTTTGTTGTATTAATTTACCAGCATTTTGCTCACTAGTTGCACAGATTATGGGATAAATTGGCAAATTTTTACTTTGAGCCAAACAGTGACTTCAACCGATTCATGTGATCCGATTACAATTACTAACACAGTGAAAGTAATGTACGATGTTAAGAATTATACTATAAGTACAAGGGCCACAATGTTACTAAACATCAATTCAGGTGAAGCGGTGACTATGAATTTTCAGATCTAAATGGGGGCTACCGCCCCCCAAACCCCCCGCTCAGGTACCATAAAAACATCCAAAATAATAATAAATAATCACACCACTACTATAAGGCTAAGATAAGAAGGGAAGAATTTAAAAAAAAAAAAACACTCGTCTCTAATCATAAATCAGTGCATGACAAAGAAAAAAAAATTACATCTCAACAAGACAATAGGACAAGCAGCAGCAAACCAAATACTTTGTCTAATACTCAAATGCAAATCAAATCAAGAATAAAAATAATATGAATTAAAAAAAGAAAACACTCACCATTTCGCCATAGGAGAACACTCATGAATAATGAACTTATAACTGCTGAATCCACACACGAAAAAATAAGATACCAAGAACACATGCACAATACTCAACATTACTGAAAAATGTTCCTTTCCGCACACACGTCGTTTTATTAAACCGAGCACACTTGCTATTATTACAAACAAGAAACCAATAAACATCCACTTTTACAATACGTCGAAAATATCTTCAGCTTTAGACCACAACTATGATAGGTTTTCTCT
Organism: Thermobia domestica; assembly: GCF_964235325.1. NCBI lineage: Eukaryota > Metazoa > Arthropoda > Insecta > Zygentoma > Lepismatidae > Thermobia > Thermobia domestica. Next base: position 128,096,012 of record NC_137471.1, read on the forward strand.
AACTCAATTCAACCAATTCAATTACGCGCTTCCCGCATGCCACAAACAGCAGCACACACATACATTCACACAGAACATGTGACATCCCACTAACAAACTACCATATGACTACACAGACACCTAGTGGGAAAAATATGAACTAAGACGTCACACCAAAGGCACGAACAGTTCCAACAAGTGACTCACGCACAAACAGTTCCAGGAAGTAACTGAACCTATAAGAACCGATTAAAGTCACAGTTGGAGTCAAAATAAAGACTTACCGATAAATTTATATAACAGTAAAACTCTCCATTTCTTCCGAATTTTTTTTTTTTTTTTTTTTTTTTAATATAAAGCATGCTTATACCTCTCTTGAAACAATTGATATTGGGGAGCGCTACCAAAAATAATTTTTCTTAAGACTCCCCGTAGGTCTGGTGCGATTTTATTATTCACTTTAACTAATAATCTGTCTCCTTTAGCGTAAAGTGCATTGCCGTAAGATGTTGAACTAAACAGAATAGAATAGAATACCTTATTAGTCATTAGACTACACAGTAGCAATAGACTTCGGCAAAAATATAAAATTTTTAAAAAATAGAGGTTTAGAAAATTATAAATACGCATTAAACTGTTACACCTTAAATGACACATACAATGAAGTTCATACCATTTCTTTAAACTCATTATTGCAATATAATGTTTCCATTTACAGTACTACTTCTTGGTTATTGCTACTTACATTATACAGATCGTTAACGGAAGTATTCTTGAAATTTCGTGACACTATACATTTAATTTCGTAGTAACATATTATCAATAGGCAAGTTTTTACTTTAATCATTTCATTCAATGAATCGATTCATGGAGAACTGGTTCATCGGAACAGTTCGTTCAATATCACCAGAAATCAGTTCCTCACGAATCAGTTAGAAATCATGATGTTTCTGTAATGTTTCTACAATTATTTTAAATTTTGCCAGGTTAAAATTCTGGCATGTTTAGAACCATGCCAACTTCCAGTCTTAGCATGCTTCTAAATTTATAAAAGCTTGAAATATGCAATTTATAAAATGGTGACAGAGAAAACTATAGCAAGAACCACAACATTTTCAGACTGCTACAAAGAGAACAAAAGAAACTATATACATTATATTGCAAGCCCAGTCTAACCCCCCTATTACAATATAAAAATTCAAAACTTATGTAGTCTGCAAATTGCACAAAACTATATATTTGAAAGGAAAAAAGTGTCCGACGCAAACCTACACCTATCTTACAATTAAAGGAAAAATGAGAAATAAACGATTTGATTTTCAGTTGGTAAATTTAGTTCTGGAACATGCTTCATGAATAAAATTTTTTACCCAATCCTACGACCATCACAAATACGATTATGGTATACATAGTTCACTTTCAGTCGATCAATTCGTACTGTTCATATAGTAAAAATGAAATCTTTGAGTTTTACGTCCCACGGTTATGCCGGTTAGGCTAAAGGAGACGGTGATGATGAGTAATGAATGAAAATGGTGGAATGAAGAAAGTGGGAGGAAACGGGAGAACCCCGAGAAAACCCACGCACACGGTGTTTGTCCACCACAAAGTTCACTTGGCGGGGGCTGGGATCGAACCCGGGACCCCAAGCACCAGAGGTGAACGCTCTACCACTGAGCCTGTTCATATAGTGTTTTCAAAACTAGAAAAAAAAAATGACGTTTGGAGAAGCACGTGGTACGCTGTTGCCACATTGTGCGCATCCCGGTGGGTCTTCAGCTGGAACTGTACTGTGAGTCTTAACGAAAAGGAAAATCTCTAAATATTGCTTTGTTTGGATGGACGAAAGGATATGTTTGTCGTCCCAGTTCGTGTATGTTGAGAAGAGGGGAGAAGGCTCTGTCTGTGTTTTTTTTTTTTTTTTTTTTTTTTTTTTCAAATCACTTCCGCGCCCAAAGAAACAAGAGATACCTCTTTTCTTCTGAAATCTATTTAGCGGCAACGTTGAAATGTTGAGGTCTGTTGCCAAGGAAATCCTCCACCCACTGTTGCTAAAATGAAATTTATGATTCGTCCCTTGCTGAGTGACCACAATAACTATGTGACATAGAATTCATTCTTCAAAACAAATCTGCACGTGTTTTTCCGCTGTCGATTTGTTTCTACAGGGTGCCGCACAAAAAAGCAGGACATTTATTCTAGATTCTGTAATATGAGGTGGACACACATATTTTCATTTATATTTTACTGACACTCAGGGTTGGCTGGTTTAAACCAAGGTGGTTTAAACCATGGTTTAAACCAAGGTTTAAACCAGCTGGTTTTTTCAAAAAAACCAACTGGTTTAAACCAAAAAACAAAAAATGTTCGCAAAAGTGTAAGTGTTTGTAAAATCTTGATGAACACACATTTGTGGGTTATCACGTTTCACTCCCGTATATTATTTGTATAATATTCAGAGGGGGGGGTCATACAGACCCCACGAGAGGCATTTAGTGAAATAAGTATCTTTGGTATCTGTTTATGTATAAATGAGTCTGAGCCAAAGTGGACTCAAATAATTCGTATCTTTATTCACTTTTCTTATTGATATGCAGATTAAGTCGGTGTATTTCTTTAATTTGGACCAATAAAAGTCGTTGTTAACTAACTTGAACTAACTTAGTTCTTCTGTACTCCGTAATACTTTGAAATTGTTCATATGTAATTCTGTGTAATGGTTTCACCTGTGCAACTGTTTTTTTTTTTTTTGTCCTACTGAAATGACTCTTGACAGTTATATTAAGAAGCATGTAAAGATCAGTAAACGTATTTTTGTCAGGATTCCTTCGTGAGTGAGTCGGCAGACGTATCGCATTTGTGGCCAATTAGTCCTGGTTCCGAGTTCAAATGGAGGACAATTTCTTTCGGATGTAACTCGAGAAGCGGTTTTTATTCCGCTTTAAGCTTATGCAGGGGCGGATCCAGAAAAGGAGACTTTCTTGTTTTATATATATAAATAAAACCCATCCCAAAGTTTGAAGCCCTTAAAAGTAGCAGTATAACAACCCACCGCCCCCCCCCCAGAAGTCGGTCCTGGATCCGCCCCTGAGCTTATGTGACCCCTTCCGGCATAACCCGGTTGTTGCATAATAACATCAAGGCGAAGCAAACTTATTTCTGTCCATATGTGATATGAATATATAGAGCAAATTATTTAAACCATAAAAACCTGGTTTAAACCAAATAAACCTGGTTTAAACCAAAAAAACCGGTTTTTTTGGTTTTTTTAATAAAAACCATGGTTTTTGCCAACCCTGCTGACACTGTCACCTGAATGTTCATAATCAATGCAAGTGCTCAAAATGATTCCCTTTGGCTTCCACACAGCGGCGTAGACGTAACCAAATTCCGGTGGCATTGTGGATAGTTTGAAGTGTAACGTTGTTCCAGGCGTCTGTCAGTACAGCTTTCAGGCCATCAATGTTTGTGATATGTCCCCTGTGTTCTTGAACCTTCTGTAGCAGTATACCCCAAATACAATAATCCATCACGTTGAGATTTGGACTTTTAGACGGCCAGTCGTTAGGTTCGATGAAGTCAGGAGTATTAATTCTTATCCATGTCACAATATCGATTGCTGTATGGGCCTTTGCACCGTCTTGTTGCCATGTCCATTCGTGATCACCCATAACTGTGTTAATGTCTTGGAACATCTGGGTGTACATACGTAATATACACAATAGAACAGCACAAAACTATACAACTGCACATACAACCGCTCTTATTGTACAAAATCCAAATTTCCTGCTTTTTTGTGGGGAACGCTGTAGTTTTGAAAGCACTTTAATAACTTACATTTTTTCACATACATTGCAATTTCTATTCAGCTGTAATAATCCAACACTAAAATAGAACCTGTAACTGTCAACGTCACTGTTACATACTAACTAATGTTGATAAACGATATAAATTTAAATCTCTCCTTTGTTCTTCGTCAAAAGGAACTTAAACCTCATTAGTCATGTGCCACCGTAACGCAGTTCAAACGAACACGCGAGCAGTGCACCTGTGAACAAAGCACATTAATAACTGAAGAACAATAACGAAGATGACGTCAAATTGTATCCATACTTCCCCGCTCAAATAAAAAAAAAGCATCAACAGAACGACACCACGTCTCACGTGACTCAATACCAGTAATGAACCTAGTGGAACAATTTGTACACTGGAACCGAAACCAAAAGAACAAATCACTGAATCGAAGAATCGCATAAAATGAATGAAACGACCAAAGCAAAAACGTGCCTTTAAAATATGCTTGGAAAACTGTTTGTTTTCCAAATTACATAGAAATACTGGTGGCAAATTAAATAGTTTATTTTCATTCTATGTACGGTTTTACTGAGAGTGATTCTTGCATAATCAGACTACGGCGTTTCTAAATTTTGTTTGTGCCTTCTGTTATAATAGTGTACATTAGAATGCAAAGGAAAACTGGTGTGGTTTTCCTTTATATGTATTAAAGTATAATAAATATTCATTGAGGGCGCTGTCATGATTCGGTGTTATTTAAAAACTTCCCTACAGGATTCAGTACTGAATACATCTTTAATACAAGTTATTGCTTCGGTTGCTATTTAAAAAGCTATAGAGTTTCCCCACAAAAAATTATCATACAGTAATCTTACACCGAAATTATCATTTCTTCACTTTTAGACCTTTTCCATTTCTGTAGTATATATACAGGGTGTCTATCGGTCACGAAAGTCACGAAATCAGAAAACAGTCATGAAAGTCAGGAAATTTAGCTCTTGGGTCACGTTTCTTTTATTTTTTTATTTTTTATTTTATTTTATTTTATTTTTTAAACTGTACAAATGTAAGTACAGATTGGAAAGTTTTGTTCTGTAAAATGTCAAAATTCACCACCAAAAATGTCTATGGTCGGCTTTAGACGCTACCAAATCGCAAGCAAAGTACGTTTCTATCGCATGGATGAAAATTTGGCCTAATTCGCACCCACATTCGCTCCTGAAAATGTTAGGAAATTTTATGATTTGGTACAGAAAAGGTCACGAAATTTCATTTTTGGAATTTTAGTAGACACCCTGATATAGAACATAATCTAGTTTCTTGCATATTTCGTGAATATGAACTGTCCAGTTTAATTTTGTATGCAAATATATATCAAGTAATTTTACATAATCCTGATAATTTAAGATCAGGGTTTGAAAAAACCCGGGTATTTTTGAAAAAAACCAACCCACCTGGGTCCATATGGGTTTTTTCGGGTTTGTTTTTTTTTCGAAATATTTCAATGTCTTTGGGGTAAAAATGTTAAAATATGATTTACATTTCAACATTGCCATTGTCACAACTTGCAACAATTTTCTATTCACTGCTGTTTTGAAAAAAAGGCCGTCATTTTGAAATTTTATATTGGATAGCCGAAAAAATCTATGTAGCAAATTTAGAATGTCTTGTGCTTCTACCCTCAAAATTTTAACTTAAAAAGTTCGAAAATTGCACCCTGTAGCATGGATACCCGCTATTTTCAATAATGGCCGCCATTTTAAAATTTTATGCCGCCAAAATATATACAGCTAATTTAATCTCTCGTGCTTCTACTTTGAAAATTTTAACTTGAAGGACCGAAAACTGCCCCTTGTAGCGTGGATATCCCCTATTATGGGAGAAAAAAAAAAGAAAGAAAGAATGGGCGCCATTTTGTAATTTTACGTTGGTATGCCGAAAAAATCTATACAGAAAATTTAGTGTCTCCAGCTCGTATCCTCAAATTTAAAAGACCAAAAGTTGAACACTGTGTGGTACAGGCAGACAAACGAACAAATGTAGATCGAGTCATCTCAGTAGCCTGTGACGTTCGCCAAATATGAATACCAAATAGCTATATTAATTTAAGACATAATTCATCAAAATGTCTTATATGAAATATTTTTCAACGTAAATGGTTTTATTGTTGAAGTTCACTTTCGATACTTTGTGCGTTCATTTACGGGAATTTCCCCGAGCACTTGTTGCAAGATGGTACTTTCCTGAAAATTAATTTAAAACAACAAACATAAGCCTATAATTCATATTTTATTACAGTAAATGTTTCAAAATATCATAAATGAAATTAAATATCTTCCAGCGTAAAATAAATAGTTTTATTGTTGAAGTATTCACTTCCGATGCCTTGTGGGTTCAATTGCGGGAATTTCCCGAACACTTCTTTCACGACGGGTTTTCCTTGAATATGCAGCTTGCTTTACTGTACATCGAAACTTCCATTAATACTGAAGTTTAAATTCAGCACTTAAAATAGTAAGCGTTACGTAGTCTTGGGAGCTCCGAGCATGAAGCTTCTTAATTTTGATAAGAATATTTACGCTATGGCTGATAATGCTTATTTGAATGGTAGCAACAAAGGACAGAACTGAACTGTTGTTGGAAGACTGAATCCTTTTGTTACCGTGAAAGGTAAGAAATAATACTAATAGTTTTACTAATGTATTTACATATTTACTGTTAGTACCGGCACCTATGATCTTAAACCTGTCAACGTATGAGGGATAACGTCCCTCGGCGGCGCCGAGTCAGGAAGCACACTATTCACAGAAAGTATTTTCTAAAATACAAAATTGCTTATTTTACTTCAAATAGGCTATAAGCATAATCCGCACATTAATTTGTTCTATAATTATCTCAAGCTGAGTTTTTAAAATTCATTCATTCAGTGCATTCAGAACTTTATAAAGGTCTTATGCTAAATGTTGTTGATTACCTTAACATGAAGGCATATAATTCACCCAAAGAAAGTTCAAAATCTGATAAAAATAACTTTCAATGTGATCACCTGAGTTGTACCAATAATATACTAACAGAAAGGTCAAAAACCCTGATGGGTTTTCTCGGGCTTTGTCCACTTGGGCAAACCCTGTTTAAGATACACAATGATATATTTATATAGAAGAAATGAGTTACAGTTTTCGTCGTATTTAATACCAAGCTGTTGATTTTAAACCACGGAGAAAAAGTGTTTAGCATATCTTAAAATTATTTTTAATGTTCAACCCCATAGCAGAACATGCCGCGATCTGCGATGTGATCGCAGAATATTTGCCGCGCTTGTGCAGAAAAAAAAAAAAAAAAAGCCAACAGAAAAGTGTGTGCCTGCTATGTGTAGATGTCTTAAATGCACGGACAACTCGCATAAATATAGTTTTAACCGTTTTTTACGTCGCGTAAAGCATATTTTTAACAATCAGAAGGATTCCTGCAGAAAATTTTTTGACTTACAAAAGCTCATCGCAGAAGAACAAAGAAAATTCTGCCAACGGGATGTTCAAGTTAGTGTGCAAACATCATTTGTAATAAAAGTGGTGTCATCCGCATAGATTGTTGTTTTATATGGTAGACAATTAGGCATGTCATTGATATACACTAAAAATAAAATAACAATCATAATGCTGAGCTTTGAGGAACATCGGCCAAAACTTCCAGCTCGTCAGATCTCTTTATTGTGTAATTTTAGTATCTATTGTCGATTTAGTTCAAAAACGGATAGATCGGTATCATTTTATCATAGAACTGTAATTTTTTTAAGCAGGATGTCATATACTATCGTGTCAAAAGCTTGACTTAAGTCAATCAGAGTAGTACATATATATGAACTGGATTCAAAGCGATTGATTATTTCATTTACAGTCTCAACAGCATTAATAGTGGATACACCCGATCTGAATCCAAAGTGGTCAACGTTAATTAATTAATTCTCGTCAAAATACAAGGAAACAATTGCTTTTTACACAGTATTCATAATTTTAGAAAACACTGTAGCAAGAGATGTAGGCCTGGTAGTTACTAGCGTTATCTCTACCACCCTTCTTGTAAATAGGCACTTTTAGGCTATGTGGAAAAATACTCCACTTACTGTCCAATTAATGAGGTACGTAATTAGGAGTGCTATTATGTGAATTATATGATTTATAGAATGGGTAGATAAGTCTTCGCTGTAAGAATTTTTCATTTTTGATATATTTAGAATTTCCTCTACAGTAACTTGTACCAATTTAAAGTTGAGGCAGATTTTGCCTACCTAGATAACTAATCATTTTTAATGTTATCTACATAATTCACGGGACTGTTGCTGATTGTTTACAAAAAAAAAAAAAAAAAAAAAAAAAAAAACTAACTTAGATCAATGGGTGTGTAATATTTGTTAACTTTGTTTGATTCTTTCTTGTTCTTCTTCTTCTTATTATTATTATTTTAGATTATCGATCAGGTATCTTTGTATTTATTATTTGCCTTAGCTTTGTGTTCTTCATGAGCTTTTAGCTTGGCTGTTTTTTTTTTTTTTCCTTTCTATATTTTTGCTTTCAATTTAGCAACATTATCGCTATTTTTAGCGTTACTATGTAACCTGACCATTATAGCTCTAATCAGGGTGGGGGAAAAACCATGAATTTTTTTCAAAAAAATCATTTTTGTTGATTTTTTTTTATTTAAATCGATTTTTTAAAATTTAAATCAAATCTTTCTCTTCGTATAATACAAGTCGCGAACTGAAGAAAAAACATTAGGAATTAGTATTAAATGTTAATTATGCCATTTAAGTGAAAGTATTGGGTTTTAATTTTGAATTAATCGTTAACCTATTTCAATCCCAAACAATGTTTCTTAAGCATTAAGGAAAACGTACAGCAATGTATATCAACATGACACTTTTCTTTTCACGAAAGTTAGTGATATTTGGCAGGGGCATATTTTTAAACGATTGGAACTAGCTAGCGGCACGAAATACATATAAAGTACATAAATTTCGCCTAAAATTAAATAACTCACTCTATGACCTATGGAACCCGGAGGTTCAATGCCATGTTCACAAAAGCTCTCCTGACTTCTATCCTGTTAACTGAATCCAGTTTCTATTTTGTATTCTTATTTCTGCGAGATCCATCTTAATATTGTCCTCCCATCTACGCCTAGGTCTTTCTAATGGTCGTTTTCCGATGGGTCTTCCAGTCAAGACTTTGAAAGCGTTTTTACTTTCTTCCATCCTAGCTACATGACCTGCCCATCTGAGCCTCCTAGACTTGATGACCCTAACAATGTTTGGTGAACGGTATAAATTATGCTGTTCCTCTTCATGAAGTTTTCGCCATTCCTCATTTCCGTTCCTTTTGGTTCCAAATATTCGTTTCAGTATTTTATTCTCAAATATTTTCAGTCTGCGTTCTTCCCTCAGCCTAAGCGACCATGTTTCACAACCATACAGCACAACAGGCATAATTATCGTTTTATATATTTTAAAGCTTCAAATTCCTCGACAGAATTCGCGACGATAAGAGATTTTAAACTGAATAATAACACGAATTCCCTGCTTGTAGTCAATATTTAATTTCTTCGTGAATATCGTTTTCTGATCCTATGTATTAGCCGATGGCAGAACTTTCTTTGTCTTTCTGCGATGAGCTTTTGTAAGTCAAAAATTTTCTGCAGGAATTCGAAAATAAAAAAAAATCAAGATAATCAGTTTCAGCAAAAGAAACACTCGTGATTGCTAAAAATATGCTTTATACGACGTGAAAAACAGTTCAAATGCGAGTTGTCCGTGTATTTAAGACATCTATACATAACAGGCACGTTTTTATACTTTTCTGTTGGCTATTTTATTTCCTCTGACAATTTTTCCTGCACAGGCGCTGCAAATTTTCTGCGATCACATCGCAGATCGCGGCATGTTCTGGTATGGGGTCAAGTATCCACTTTATCAAAAGTATTATTCGATATCTTAACGCATCCAAAATTTGTCGTATTACGGTCCCGAGAAACTTCTATGTATTTAGTACATAAATTTCGCCCAAAATTTTATTTATTTATTTATTTTGTTTCGGAGAGGGGATCGGACTCCTCTAAATACGCCCCTATTATCTAGAAACAAACAAATATACGTGGACACAAAAGAGTTTTCATCTTAAATGTCCATGGTGATTTCCCTGATGGAATAGAAATTTTAAAACCTTGTGTTACAAGAGAAGAAAGGAGGGTTCACCCGTTATCCGTTCAAACGGGATTTTCCCTGATCATTCTCTACATGATACTCGTTTTCATACTGTGCTTACATACATTTGAGTCTCATTGTGTTATGATTATCATCTTCCATAATCGAATTAACAGAACAGAAACGTGATTTTACTTACTTTCACTTTAAATTAATTCATTTCGAAATTTGATTTAGATGAACGATTTTTATTTAAAAAATCAAGTGATTAAAATCGTGATTTAAATCAATCCACCCTGGCTCTAATGTTAGTTAATTTTGGAGTAAGCCATGTTGGATGTCTCCTGGATTTATTGTTACTACGGGGACAGTTCTTATTGTTACCTACGGGAATAGTTCTAGAAATGAAATGAAATCTTTAAGTTTTACGTCCCACGCGTATGCCTGCTAGGCTAAGGAGACAGTGATGATGAAAAATGAATGAAATGATAGAATGAAGAAAGTGGGAGGAAACAGGAGAACCCCGAGAAAACTCAGGGACACGGTGTTTGTCCAGCATAAAGCTCACTGGGACAATTCTAGATTTTATTGGGCACCACTCATTATAAATGTCAATAATAATATGTATAAACTTAGTCCATGTTGCAAACAAATTATTACAAGCACGTAACTAACCATAAAAATGTATTTAATATAAGCTATCCCTGAAGCTAGTAATGTTCGTTTGGCCTGTAAGTCTAAATATCGTAATTTTGTAGTGGAGGGTTCAGTGTCAATTAAAATCGGCAAGACAAGCTATAGACCACTATGATCTGATAAACGGGGTTTTATTGTCCCACGAGATATCGTACTTCTCTTAACATTAGTAATTACATGCAGGATTTCATTCAAGTTGCTTGATCATTAACATAATAATCATAACGGAAAGAGTGACAAAGTGACAGACTGGACCGAAACTCGAACCCGAGACCTCCGGCATACTGTACTGATGCGTTAACTACTACGCCACCCAGTTCACTTCCCAGAACAGCCACTCACTCCCAAGGTCGGTGCTCTCATCTCGAACCACGTAGGTTGTATCATAGACACGCCTGCTGTGATTGGTCAATCCTGTGTCCATATACCAAGCACCTAATAACGGTTGTGATTTCATATATGACTAATGAACTAATCGAAAACAACAGACTTCTTTTTTTATACACCAAATCCACTATGGGTGCGAATTCTAACGCAAAGAACGAAAAAGTGATTGACTGGATCGGGACTTCCTTAGTGTTTAAAATAAAAAATTGGTTGTTCCTCCTTTCATTAGCATATATCAAATCACAACCGTCATAAGGTGTTCTTTGTATGGACACATGATTGTCCAATCACAGCAGGGGTCTGTGGTACAACCCACGTGGTCCGAGATAAGAGCCTCGACCTCGAAAGTGAGAGAATGAGTGTCTATTCGGGGAAACGGATTAGGTGGTGTAATGGTTAACGCATGAGCACGGTATACCGGAGCTCCTGGATCCAGTCAGTCAGTTTTCACTCGTTACGTTAGCCAATGTTCCTTAACACAAAATATAACAAGAGAATTGATTCAGAAATAAATTAATTCCAGTAATTTATTTCTAATGGATTGTTTTCTAATTTAAACGGTACGTAAAATTTGTGACGTAAGGTGCCACTAAGGAAGGAAAAAGAAATGAAATGAAATATTTAAGTTTTATGTCCCATGGTTATGCCGGCTAGGCTAAAGGAGATGGTGATGATGAGAAATGAATGAAACGGTGGAATGAAGAAAGCGGGAGAACCCCGAGAAACCCCACGCACACGATGTTTGTCCACCACAAGGTTCACTTGGCGGGAGCAGGGTTTGAACCCAGGACTCCATGCACCAGAGGTGAACGCTCTTATCACTGAGTCACCGCGGCCCGCCACTAAGGAAGGGTTTTTGAAATTTGGATACTATAGGTTTGGTTCGTTGCAGGTGATACAATAACGTGTAATCAAGCTATGGAAAAGAGAATGGCTTCCTTAGCCGCAAAAAGGGGAAAAACTTCGGTGTTGTTATCATTAACAGGAAAGATAAAGTAATTCCGCCAGCAGCACTGACAATACGCAGGAACTTTGCAACAGTATAATTGTTGCTATTATAGGTGCTCAGAACTGAGAAGAACGAGCTTGCGCCAAAACCATCATCTGTATTTGATAGTGTAACATTAAGAGAAAATGATTTCTCTTTTCAAAAGTTTTAAGCCTGCTGATATGTACTTTATCGAAGACTGTGTTCATGTTATCGATAGTATCATTTACGTCATGATGTGGTATGGCCCTGACCTTGCAGGTTATGAAAATATTTTGAAAACTATACTTTCTCCATAAAATCACTTGTTTCATGAATATGCAACCAAGCCCACCAGTAAATAGCCAATCAGAGTTACTAAGAACATCTGCTACCTTTTATATTAGTCCAAACTTGTCACCAGCAACTACACAGGATGATTTCGTTGTGAACAACAGCAATAAGACACAATTCATAAATATTCTATTAAACATGAATATTTATCAAGCCGAATCTCATTAAGACGGTCTCAGTAATCATAGATAAAGCAAACACTGAGTCGAATGTCATTGTGGTTGGTCATTGTGTGTCTGCTTGTTCTTTTCAGTGCAAAATCATCTGTGTCTTAAAATTTCTTGACACCAATTTCAAAACATGGAAAGGATACATTGTTTAACATTTCAGGCCAAAAAACTCATCTAGATGAGGTTTATGATGTTCTATTTGGGTTTTGCTCATGCTGTTTCTGAATGTGTTAGCACTTTAGGTCTCTACAGCCAAGGTAAAATAAAAGTTCTAAGCATTCTTCGGAAAAATTCTGAACTTTGATCGATTGTAGTTTTTCAATCTGCCTTCAGCAAAGAGAATAATTTCTATTTCACTTGTGTGATTGCCGGAAAGACGGAAACTTCGATGACGAGTTTAAACACAGTGATTTAATAGCCAAACAGCAAATACGTGGAGCTTTTGATCTTGTTGTGCTTCCTCTGACCAGTGATGCCAGTTCACAGCACTAATACAGAGAGTGTTTGCAAATGCAACATTCAGGGTTCCTGATGGTCAGGAAAGTCAGGGAAAATGGTACAGATCAGAATAGTTCATGGAAAAAGACTGGAAATCAGGGAAAGTTTATAAAATATATGTTTTCTAACATTAATTGGATACCAATTTCAGCTTAGCCAATCACTATAATGGACGTAATTCAGATTTTTATTCAAGATAAGTGGAATGTACGTATGAGCAATTGATTAATGTTTGTCTTTATAGAATAAATGTTCTCATATATAAACAGGCCCGAACCTCATATATGTTGAAAATTTGAACGAGATTGGTCAGGTGATTCAAGAGTTAAGTTCTATTCATTTTTATAGATCTCCCCCTCCCCTAATTTCTACCGTGAAAGTGATACGTTAAAAACTACCTCAGGCCCGAACTCATCTGTGTTGAAAATTTGGTTAAGATCGGTCGGGTGGTTTAAGTGTGATGAAGTCACAAAGACAGGCACTTTTATTTTTTTAACATATATATCTCCTCCTTCCCCCTCCCCTACGTTGCACCGCAAAAGTGAAATGGCGAAAACATCCCTGGCCTGAACCTTATCTATATTGAAAGTTTGATTGAGATCGGTCGTTTGGTTCAAGAGTTATTAAGATTTATTTGTTTTTCTCTTTTTTTTTTTATAATTCCTCCTCCTCCCTCTCCTCTGAGCTCTACCGTCAAAGTGAATAGCTAAAAGCACTCTCAGGCCAGAACCTTATCTACGTCAAAAATTTGATCGAGATCGGTCGGGCGGTTCAAGAGATGAAGAGTCACAAACATAGTCACTTTCAATTTTCTAACCTTCAATTTTCAATAATATATATGCAGGGTGTTAATGAACTATACCGACAAACTGTAAGAAGCGATTCCTTACATCAAAATAAGAGAAAAAGTCCATATGGACTTGTATGGAAAAGTGCATACTTTGAGAGCTAGTTCTGTCCAAAATCGCGAAAAAGACAAATTTCAAGAGGCCCTGTTTTGAATTCGAGATACTGTGGATGATGGTCCTTATCAGCATAAAGGACAGGGTTTGAAAAAACCAGTTTTTTTTTTAAAGAAAGCCCAACCCACCTGGGCCCATGTGGGTTTTTTCGGGTTTAATTGGGTTTTTTCGAAATATTTCAATGTTTTGGGGTTAAAAGTGTTAAAATGTGATTTATATTTCAAGATTATCATTGTCACAACTTGTCACAATTGTCCCAACAATTTTCTATTCACTGAATTTTTGATAAAACGGTCGCCATTTTGAAATTTTGCGTTGGATCGCTGCCAAAGTATATAGAGCTAATTTAGAGTGTCTCGTGCTTCTACTCTGAACAGGTTGACTTAAAAAGACCAAAATTGCACTTTGTAGCGTGCATATCCGCTATTTTGAAAAAAACAATGGCCGCCATTTTGAAATTTTACGTTGGTATGCCGCCAAAATCTATACAGGAAATTAAGTGTGTCTCGTGCTTGTACCCTGAAAATTTAAACTGAAAAGACCGAAAGTGATACTCTGTAGTATGTGTGGTACAGGCAGACGAACGAACAGATGTAGATTGAATCATCCCAGGAGCCTCAGTAACGTTCGCCAAATATGAACACCAAATATATTAATTTAAAACAAACATATATAATTCGTATTTTATAAAATAAATGTTTCAAAATGTCTTATACGACATAAATATTTTCCAATGTAAAATAAAGTTTTATTGTTGGAGTCATGGGCGGCGATTAGGAGGGACAGTTCCCCCCCCCCCCCCCAGTTTTTTGAAATTACCCATTAATGTATATAGTTTCATTTGGAAACAAAGTTTTGTATGTATTATTGGTTCATAGAATAAAAATGTCATAAAATTTTTGTCGTTCTATGAGTACGTATTGGTTGTCTTCCCGTGGAATTAAGAAAGCTACAGGAATTGCGTTTGAACTGCCACTAAAAATAGCCCCAAAATTAACCTATTGGAGCGCCACAATTCGAGCGTACTTTCATTTCTTCTTGGAAGGGCTCGATATGTTAGTCAGCCGCTCTGGAACTAATTGAGATAACATTTCGCAAGAAAAGAAGTCCTTCACAAGTTATTCTTTAATTGCACAAAAGTCGACAGTTCCTAAAATGTATTTTCTTCTTTCTAATAATAAGGAATATTTTGATTTGATTTTTTTTTCAGTTTAACATCCTGTTCAGGAGAGCGAAGTTATATGAGACGTGGACTTAATGATCAACGTGGAGTCCGAACCACATGAGCTTCCCGGAAATCGAGCCCGGGTCTCCCACGTCAAAGGCGCGTACGCTAACCGCGTAGCTTACTTAAGGAGCTCAGTAAGGAATATTAATTTTGCAGTGTAATATACGAGTTTAGGGGTGTACATATACAGTTTTGTATGTACAATTAAATTTAGTGAATTCAGCATAGTTCTAGGTTTTAGGATTATTTTGTATAACTGAAATGTGGAGTGACTCTAAGTATTGCTGAGTTTTGATATATTCCAAGAGAGTGAAACTGTACTTAATGGCAGCGAACATTTTCGGGAAGCTGCAAAAGTATTTCTTTAAATGTCGTAGCATATGCTTACAGTATTCACTGTCATTCTAAGAGTAATAACACATATAATAGCATTCGTGGAATTAAAAATATAAGTTGTTCATTAATTTCTAGTTTTAATATAACTTTTGCAAAACATGCCTCATTATTCATTACGATGATTATTTGATTAATTTTATCCTTTCTGTTTATTTGTTTTGCAAATTTGTTATTAAATAGGTTAGGATTTAGATTTCTGGGCTTCGGCATTTAAGGCCATTTAGCCCTTCACGTTTTGAGGGATGACGTCCCTCAGCGAGCACACTATCCGGGGAAAGGGAAGGAACAAAGGATGGGGGAAGGGAGGAAGCGGCCTGAGACCTGTATGTTAGGTACCTCTCTGGCATTTTCCTGATGTGAATGAGGAATACCCAGGAAAACTCATTCACGGTGGCTCGCCTGGAAAAGCGTTTTACACTTTTTCGAGCTAGTGCCCCGCACCGGGGATCGAACCCTGGACCGCTCGCACCGTTGTTATTAAGTAGACCCCTAATCTGATCACACAACTTTCCCAGACAGATATTCATGGGCAAGGAATCAAATCTCTTCTACACCTTCGTTGTTTAAGAGTACAAAGGGCTAGTATCTGCTTGCGTTGCTCTTGTCAATTTACTTAGTAAAATATGAAACAAGATGTACGGTATAACTGAAAAAGACAGTATCCTAATAGTTATACAACCTTTCGTCAAAGTGTTACAAGCAATCAGGAAAACTAACATTCATATCAAATATTCAGATCGTCTTGCCCCCCCCCCCCCCCCCACACACACACTTTTAACGTCTAACCACCGCCATTGGTTAGAGTTCACTTACGATACTTTGTGCGTTCAATTACGGGAATTCCCGAGCACTTGTTGCAAGACGGCTCTTTCCAGAAAATTAATTTAAAACAATTGAACACAGACATAATTCATATTTTATAAAGTAAATGTTTCAAAATGTCTTAAATGAAATTCAAGATCTTCCAGCGTAAATAAATAGTGTTACTGTTGAATTATTCAGTTGCGACACTTTGTACGTTGAATTGCGGGAATTTCCCGAGCACTTCTTTCGCGACGTTTTTTTTTTCCCTCGAAAATGCAGCTTTTTCTTGGTGTACATCGAAACTTCCACTAGTAAGGGAGTTGGAATTCAGCATTTGAAATAGTAAGAGTTACGTAATCTTCGACTTCGAGAATTAAGCTTCTGAAATTTGACAAGAATTTTTACGCTATTGCTGGCGTTCATTCTGCAGAATGCTTATTTGAAGAGTAGCAACAAATAACTGAACTAAACTGTTGTTATTGGAAAACCAAATTTTACTGAAGAATACTTGTATTACCATTAAAGGTAATAAAACAATAATACTAATAGTTTTACTAATGCAATACATATTTACTGGTAGTACCAGCACCTATGGCCTTAAACCCGATTACGGATAACCCCTCGGCGTCGCCGAGTCAGCGAGCACACTTTTCACGGAAATTATTTTCTGAAATATAAAAATTCCATATCTTACTTCAAACAGGCTATAAGCATAATCTATACATTAATTTCTTCTATAATTACCTCAAGCTAACGTTTTTTAAAATTATTTTTTTAATTCATTCAGTACATTCAGAAGTTTATAAAAGTCTTATGTTGTTGTATACCTTAATGCGAAAGCATCTAATTTGCCCAGGAAAGTCCAAAATCTGATAAAAATCACTTTCAATGTAATCACCTTAGTTGTACCAACAATATACTAACAAAAAGCTCAAAAACCCAGGTGGTTTTTTCACGTGGGTCCAACCCTGATAAAGGAAGTCACGCAGAGAGAGAGAGAGGAGAGCATTCACATTACTGATAAAAAAAAAAAAAAATTGCATTGATGAACAATTGGGCAGAAAAAGGGAAATTTTGAGGTTCTGAAAGGATTTTATGTTGTTTCATGAGATGAGTAAGATGCTGTCACCTGAGGAGAAACAGTACAACTAACTCGTTCCTTCTTTGCGTCCGCTAAAAAATTTCGTGACCTCCAGGATTAATACGACCCATAATAACGGATACGTTTTTATGATATCCCCGTGGATGTCACTGGTATTTTGCAACGGAGTATTTTATGACATCCACCTGAATGTCACTGGGACGCAAGGGGTTAACCAACCAAATAATAAACAGTATAAGCTATGCGCATAGAAACATTATATGTAATAAATATCTAGGCTCTGTCTGAGTTCGCTATTCGCACTCTATGATTTATGTTATAATTTCAACCTGCTAATTAATTAAAAACACGATGCCGCTCGTGCTTTGCTATTTGCTATTTTCCTCCTGTGACAGTAGCTGCAGAGAAACTCATCAGTTTCAGGAAAAGCCGGAACATTCATACTGTTTCACCCCTACTAAGTA
Organism: Thermobia domestica; assembly: GCF_964235325.1. Lineage (NCBI taxonomy): Eukaryota > Metazoa > Arthropoda > Insecta > Zygentoma > Lepismatidae > Thermobia > Thermobia domestica. Next base: position 128,114,010 of record NC_137471.1, read on the forward strand.
TTAGTTCTGTATTCGCGAACAGATTCATCCTTACTGAGGGCCGGCCTTAAGCCGATAGGAACGATTGCTCCTAATCGGGCACCGTGCTAGTGTCGTCTACTCCGCTGTCCAGTCTAATCTTCTTTCTAGTGCCGTTTTAACAGCATATTAGGCCCCAGAGCAAACAAGTGTATTGTGGTTCCTATGACTAAATTTTGCTCCTAATATATGTCACTAATACATGCCATTCTGCTCACGGGGACCCCAATGCTTGCGCGGGCCCCGGCCAAGTGGCTATAATACCGTTAAGATGACTCTGCTACTCTCGGTTGTCAAATACATACAACATATTGCAATATAGGCACCTCCATGGACTCCAGAAGGAAAGGTATGGACTCTCCCTAACAAGTAAATAAATAGTTTGTATTAAGTTTCCGGGTATTAGCAAATATTTTCTGAATTTAATGCTGCAGAAGTTTCTTTGCTTTTTATGTTTACAGCTTCTGTTGTAAAAATAAATATTATGTCCAGGGAGTATTCTGCACACCCGCAACACTCCTAACTCTCCGAAATTTCCCTATACACACCCCTGGGGTTAAAAATATTGTTTTCCCTTTGTTTCTGTAAAATATATATTCTTCACGGTAGTATCAATATTCTTCGTGCACACCCTCTTCTATTTTCAACACACCTTTAAGTTAAAGTTCCTTGCGTTCTTACTGATTATATGATACTTCCGTGAATACCAGATGATATCAAATAAATCAGCCTCAGTGCGACTTCTTTGCATATCATTTCTCTTATTATAGATATATTAAAAATACAATACCAGAGGACAAACTTTGCCCTCTTCTCCGAGAAAACCTGTGAATGTATTTTTCAAAATTAAGTCAGGAAAACCTAATGTATACTAGTGCGTACTGAATAGGAGGCTGCTTGTAAAGGTTTGTCTTCTAACTCGAATAAACCAATGAAAAATATGTCATCCATCTTCCATCAGTTCCTTAAGGTTTGTGATCGTCTTATCACCATTTCATTTTATCTGCAGTTGATAACGATTTCAAGCTGATTATACCTTTCATTACATACAGTACGATTTTCTCACTAGCGTACTTTAGGTTTTCCTGACTTTAATTCTTTTCAAAAAGATACAACTGTTAAGAAATCTTTGAACAAACGAATTCATATCAATGTGCAATTCGTTATGTCTTACAAATATAAACTTATGGAAACATAGACTTCACCACTGTATTTCTCGTAAAATTCTAGCCCAATTTGATACATTAGATAACCCCCTTCCTATTTAAAAAAGTCGAGAGAGATACAAGCTGGCCGACTTCAAGATGGTGGCCATGATAAGCATACCCTCAAATAGATGTCTATATCCTCCGGTGTCGGTTAATGTATTTTTGTTTTTCATCCCTTTACTCGTTTTACAAATAAAATGAAATTTTCAAACTTGAAACACATTGTTATGACTTATTTTGATCAATCAGATTTTTGGGCACTGCGGCTGTCTTTATGGACGGAAGCACTTTAGAGTTTTTCTTATGCTCGTTTCTTGATATTCCACACTTTTCTGGCAAGATTGGTCAAGAAACTAAATTTCGACATCGATAGGTTTACTTGTAAGAGAAAACTATGAAATACTGGTACAGAACGTTCTTGTAAAATTGCGAGACACAAGGGTGAAATATGTATTTTAAAATTCATTCACTGTCTGCATTTCCATTTGAGTTATTTCTGTTAACAAGAATTTTAGGAATGATAAAAAATGGATCAAAAGATTGTGATCTTTTGCAATTATTAGTTTTTGGATCAGGGGTCGCAAAATTTTTGAACTGGCCCAAAATCGAGTTTTCGTATTTTCTAGGCACATCATACTGAGTTAGCTGATAGTTTGGATACACTATATGTAGTTCTCCAGGTATAAGGCGTACAAGAAAATTTTTGATTGAGATATACCGTATATTGGATCTTTTGATCCAAAAATTAGCTGCTATAAGCAGTGAAGAGACAGAATATTTTCCAGATTATATTTCACCAGCACATTTTGCAAATCGAAAACGTTATAAAGGGAAATGGGTATAACCACTAGACCAGCAGAGCGCAACATATACGTATACATAAAAAAAACACGAATGAAAAAGATCGTTCAAGATGGTGGGGCATTGCAGTATTACATTGTTTTATTCTTTTGTGTGTGGAATAAAGAAAGTTTTTGCTTAATCGGATTATACTCGTTAATGTAAAAAAGTAATCGCCACTAGCGAGCAGGCGACTGGATTTTTCAAACTATATATATATATATATATATATGGCCCCGCACCACTTAAGGCCGGCCCTGCTGCTACTGGGTTTTGACTACCAGCGAGTGAGGTCGAATTGTAGTTTCTCTCTTTCTTTCTACTGTACACTTTGCAGCATAAATCCAATCATCATTTGTTATAAATGGCCTATCCGGTTTTCCATAAGGACCACACTACGTCACGTCATCAGGTCAAAAGCCACGTTGCGTGCTAAATCAAGTCTGGAGATTCCAAATCCAGATTGAGATATTTCAAGCACGTAACCTCCGCGTGGGGCCCCTGGGTAATTCGAAGAGTGCATATACTGTATCATTACTAGTAATTTTACTCAAACAACTTGACTTTTAACAATGTTCCATATTTATCTTACGTGCTATACATCGTTTTTAAGCTCTTTATTATGTCTTTGAATAAGCTTTCAATTATCTATGGTCTGAGTATAGTTTTTGAGATATGTGGATGACTTCATTTTTCATTGATTTTCCATTGACTTTAATGTTCATGTTCTGTGATTATTATTATTATTATTATTATTATTATTATTATTATTATTATTATTATTATTTAACTATGTTCCATCCATTTTTGCTTTTGGAATATAGAATCTACATAATCTTCATGAAAAGTTCAAACTTGAAAAGTTCGCCGAAAGTTCGGCTCATTTTTTTAATTGTCCATTAAAAAATCCCTGTAAAATTACAAACATTTTGGTATATAACATGGCTATATTAAAAATCGAAGTAAATTTATTTTAGTTTTTTCTCTTTCTAATAGTACATAATTTTCACATGTTTTCAAAAGACATTACGGAGCGTTACAAGCATGTATTTCAAATTTCAAGCCTATATCATAAAACAGTATGTTTTCGGCAGAAACCTTCAATTTTACATGATGCTGACAATCGAAAACTTAAATTTGACTTGCACAAACAAGTTTATCATAAACTCACACATTACCAATACAAAATTAATCATTTTATTTAATATTTTTTTCTTTGTGGAAAGCGCTGATTCAGTTACAATAATGTGTTTTACGTGTTTATCCATATCATGTATAATGTCAATGTGTGTCAGTCCATCTTGTATCTTATGGTGCAAATAACTATACTGTATAACACATAGGTAACTCACAGTCATCACACTATGTTCAGAATAAGTTATTATAAAAATGAGTGTCGGTAATTAGTAAATAAAAGAAAGCGAAAGTTCGGGAAAAGTTGCTTATGAAAAGTTCGGAAACGAACTTTCGAAAATGAAAGTTCGCTCATTTACATCTCTAAATATGTCAAATAGAATCCTTGAAAAATATAGCTATTTTTCAGAAAAAGGATACGTAAGATTGTGGTTTTTCTTAATTAAAATTTTCAAGAAAAGATTTCTCCATAAAATTTTCAGTGATTCTCCATTGACATTAATGTTAATGCTTCGTTTTTTTTTTTTTTAATAGTAATAATAATAATAATTATATTCTATCCATTATAGGACAATTTACTTTTGGAATATAGAATCTACATAGTCTCTTATACATTCGACATGAATTTCACCCATCTCTCGCAAAGTCTGTTCACATCATTGCAACCCGATAGGCCCTTTCTTGCAAATTTCCCAGAAGGAGAAAGACTTCGAACAAATGAGTCAAACCGCTTGCACGTGATGATGCTAAATTTGAATTTTGATTTTCTTTTGACTCTCACACTAACATGAATATATACGTCCATGAACTTTCCCAAACCAAACATTTACTCCTATATGGACCAAGAATGTTCAAAATCGGTCGAATAGTTTTTCAATGATACATTTGAATTTGAATTTTGAGCCTGACCAGTCGCGTGCCCCCTTTGTTTCCCGCGCCGAAATAAATACTTAAAATAATATTTGAATTTTACTACACAGCATTCTTGCCCCCATGTCAAACAGATTATTTCTAGATTTCCAAGCTTGAAAGATTAACATTGTAATAGAAGTGCACCAAATTTAACAGAACGTTTTTTGTGAGATGCTGATTGTAAGTTCGAATTTCATCCCTCTTTGATCGCTTATCCCCATTTGTTCACTGCACCAAGAATAACTAATTTCTTCATTGTAGACCGCTGTATTCACGAAATTTTATTATTTCCTTTTGCTTTACAGATTTTTTTAAATGTAAAATTGTATATGTTATTTTAAATATTAATACAATCCGTATATTAATTTGTTCTCTAATTATCTTAAACTGAGGCGAGATTTTTTCCTTCATCTGGTATCTTCAGAATTCCAATAGTCCTAGAAATTTTAGTATTATTAAATGTTGACATAGCTTATCTTAATGTGGGAGAATGTCTAATTTACCCTATAAAAGTCCAAAGTCTCCTTTAAAAAGAAGAAAAAACACAAATGTAATACATCTTGGTTGGATCAATAACACACTAATAAAAAACTCAAAAACTCAGGTGAATTTTAAAGTGTCTTTTTCAGGAGCTGGATCCCTTGGACAAATCGTGATTGGACCTCCGTGTTTGTTGCTTTAAATGAATATTTCTTTCCTCTCTGAGAACAGCTTCAGCGTCTTTTTTATTACTGATCCTCATCTTTCCATCCATTATTTTGAAAATAATAATAATAATAATAATAATAATAATAATAATAATAATAATAATATAACCTATTGTTAAAATTCATATTTATATGGAATTCCATAATACGTCTTTCATTTATTAATCGGATGTGGTTGTCCTTGAATTTACTTTTTGTAAAACTAACTTCGTTCGCAGATTTAACACTACAAACTTTCTGAATTTTAGAACTTAGGTTGTTGAACACATATTTTGGCTGTGTGTGGTTTGTCACTGATACTATTTCTAACGATGTGCAGTTTGACACTTTCTGTTAGTTCAGGTTTAGGTTTCAAAAAATCTTGAACTAAGAATTCAGTTCGAACTGAGGTTAATGTGACCAAATCCAAGTTTTGGAACAAAGAAAGTAATCTTCTGAAAACACTTGTTGAGATCCTACTAAGGTTCCTTGATAAGACAGTTATTCTTCTTAGTGGTGAGTTTGTGTAAACTCCGAGCGATCCGTAACAAAAAATATAAACATATATTGACCATTAATTTTGTTACATCTGTGTTCTAGGTTTCCCCTATCTAAATTAAGTTTTGGTCCTCTGGGTCTAATAATAATAATAATAAAGAAACTCGAAAACATTTCTTTCTGTATTATTGGAACATAGATAAAAACCGTGGTACGTTCGATGTTTTATCCTGTATCCTACATATACTTCTAGAAGCCGGAAGTGGGGTCTCTCCCCTAGCGTCCCTGGTATGCTTTGTAACTCTGGTTCAAATGTACCTGTTTGTCATACCAATTGTAATTAAAAATAGAAGGCGGTGAGTATATAAAGTGTTGAAACTTTATTGATATATAAAACCTGTATAAAACCTAATGGGCTATTTACGTCTAGGGAAAAAAATTATCTCTGCAAGACAGAACAATAATAAAACGAAAACATCACAGGTTCAGAGAAAACTTCACAGTTAAGAGCTATCTCTAGATTAAAGTAGAATATTTTAATTTTAAGATATGTTTCTCTAATTTGAGCAGAAATGTAATCTAATTCAATGGTCGAGAACTCAAGTGTTCTGTCAAAACCAGACTAACTTCTCAGTTACGAGAACAAACCACCTAACTTCACAATGAAGTATTTCCCTAATGTTTCCTATAATTAAATCCTTAAACATGAGAGAGCTGAACATGCGTCCATGTATAAGCCATCATACTCCCTCGATACCTCAGAATTTAGAGACAGCCTCAGAATTTAGAGTTCTGTTTGGCCTAAAGCCCTATATACGAGGGGAGGGGAAAAAAGTAGTTCTAGTAGAGACCTTTTCAAATCAGTTGCTCAAGCGGCATCTGCGTAGGAGGTTGATGTTTGATTGTAGTGTTGTTTTTCTCAACTGTTCTCGTTTACCGTCTGCGAAATCGTTGTGAGAGATTTAAAGAAACAAAAACTGTTAGAAAATTTGCTTCTTGCTTGCAACGGAAGCTTACCAAATGCTTTAACAGGCTTTCAAGAAGGGTGCTATGAGCGCACACAAGTTTTCTAGTAGTTTGAGCGGTTTAAACATGATGAGATCAATGTTGAAGATTATTCTCTTTCTGCGCGCTCTTCATCATCTCAAAACGACGAAAACATTGAAAAAATCCACCAAAAATCAACAACGATCATTGTTTCACGATTGACGTAATTTCAGAACAGACAGAAGTGAGTTGGAGCTCGTGCCAGTGGATTTGGAAAAGAGACGCGTTGCCGCTAAGTTTGTTCCTCGCCTGCTCACACAGGATCTGGATATTTGGGCTCCCACGAGTAGGCTATCGTTCCCTACCCTCCGTATTTGACAGACCTAGCCCCGTGAGACTTTTTTTTTCTATTTCCGAGAATGAAAAAAAAATCTAAAAGGGAAACTTTTTGATGATGTAGAGGGTGTAAAAGGAGCTTAGCAGAGGGCACTGGACGATATCAAAGTTGAAGAATTCCAGAGAACTGCATTGCATCTAACGGAGATTACTTTGAAGGACGCCGAAAGTATTTTGTAAAAAAATTAATAAATTGATTTTTTAGAACGAAAGTCCGATTTTTTTTGAGTCCCCGTCGTATGGTTGTCTGGTAATAAGACGCACCATCGACAGGATAGATAGCTAATTAAAATTAGAGAGGATAGAGTAGGTAGAATGTAGAGTAAAGGAATTAAGCGCCTTCAACAGAAGCTCGGTTCTTCAGGTTAGGTTATTTAAGTTAAAGGGTTCGTGTTAAAGGGAACCCAAGAACTGAAGCGTAACGCTAATTTCATAGTAGGTTGTACATTAGGGTGTCCCTTATATAAGGTAATTTCATGTTACGATATCGGTACGCACACCTACCCGTGTAATGACGAACATCATCGGATGAACAGTGTTGCCAACCAAGAGAAAATTATGTTTTTGTAAATCGAATGATCTAAAATCAAGCAACAATGAAAATGAAGACAAAAGAGATGGTGAACGCAGATCAGTGTTGCAAACTTTTTTAGAAATAACGTGAAACATGTATTAAATGCAAACGCCGTTGACACGCAGCGTTGCCATCTTTTACAAACCACAGTTATAAGCTTTAAGATACCGAATATCTCAGTCAGTACGTGACTTACCGATCTCACATAATCACAATACTGCTCCTCATGTGCTACCGCCTTGCATTATAGGGTTTAAACCATACTGCACTAGTGAGCTTTTCCGAGTTATTGTACTTTTTCAAAATTCAACTTCTGTCTTCTGTTGATGGCAGCACTGTTCAATGCATCCTTCTAGACTTGGAGTCAGCGTGAACAGTTCCTGTCAATATTTAATTAAAGGTGTACAAAACATTAGTAGCTCATCCCTTGTGTGCGCCAACGACGTTTCATTTAACACATGTTTCACGTTATTTCTCGAAAAGTTTGCAACACTGATCTGTGCTACCATCTCTCTTGTCTTTCTTTTCATTGTCTCTTTCAATGATAATATCCAATTTAGATCATTCGATTTACAAAAACATAATTTTCTCTTGAGTGAGCAACACTATTCATCTGATGATGTTCGTCAATACACAGACAGGTGTCCTTCTTTCTCTAGTTGCTTCGTGCAAATTTTCGTTTCTCTGTCTTTTTTGGTTTCTCCGTTATCACAATTGGACATTCTAAATTATAATATAATGTGGAAACGCCATTTCATGACTTTGTCGTCAAGTTGGCACAGGTTAACGTTCTCGGAGGGAGCTAGTATTTCACTGATGGGTGTTTAAGGTCACATAGAATACATTTCGCGAGTAACACGAAACACGATCGTAACAAGAAATTATCTTATATAAGAGACACCCTACTGTACATAGCTAATTGCGAATAATAATAATAATAATAATAAAACCTTATAAGTAAGACTTTTAATTATAAAAATCCATAACCTGTTCCGGCAGCCTGGAATCCAGTTTGCTAGAATTCTTAGTTAGAAATAAAAATTAACCAATATCTAAAATGGACACGATCTCCGTAAGAAATGATAATGTTCCATACTAAGATCCATTAGTAAATGTGAAAAACCCTACTGTCCTATCTGGGGACTAATTCTCCTATTCTTAGCTAATCACAGAATTTGAATTTTTGGCCATACACTTAGAAATTACTTATTCTGAGAGATATGCCCCCTGAATCAAAAACGTATATCGGGATCCTATACTACAGCCATTTTTATGGACCAAACTTAAAAATTCTCAAAACAACGAAACACAATTCGCACTTGAGACTGCATAATAGGTAGTTCCTAAGAAACCTACGTCGAACTGAGGTCTTCAAGTATCCACAAAAACTAGCTCCTCCAAACCCTTTTGGAACGCCCTCTTCTGAATGATCTAGAAGATCCTTCCTCCATAAGAAAGAAAGATGCTTGAAACATCAGAAACCATATTTATATTAATAAAAAAAAAAAAAAAAAAGAGAGAAAGTGAGTTGGCAACCTTCCAATAAAGAACAAGAAAGGCGCGCATATTGACTCCACCATACTTTAGTTTGCATCTGGAGATCACTGGTGTACTTGACAACGTACAACACAACTATTCCCTTGGTAAGTCCATTTTTATTCCTTGATATTTCTATTCTTTTTCTTCCTGTTTTTAACCTCCGTGACCTAGACTCCAGGGCAGAGACGAAATCTTGGAAGTTTGAATAAAATTCAGGAATTACAGGAATCTGATAGAATTCCTGAGTGTAGTTTTACAAATCTGATGGTGTTTTCTTCTGTAGACCAAAGGACAGAATTTCGTGTGTTTTCTGTAGTTGTGAATATCAAAGAAACTGATTCCGTTTTCCGACTTTTATTCTGTAGTGACTTTTATACTATCGTGAATTCTATTGAATTTCTTGACCGAGCCCGAGAAGATATTTCCGTCTTTCTAGATGATCAGTCATCAACATTCCGATAGTATCGAATGAATTTGTATCTTTGCTAAGGGTTTTGGTTTCGAAATGATCCATAATATATTAATAACGTACTAATAAGATGCTGAAGGTTTGCCCAGAGAGGAAAGAAAAATTCATTTGAATCAACAAACACGGAGGAACAAGATAAGTCACTTTTCTTGTGAATAGGTGCCCTATAACTTCTATAATTATAATCCCTAATATGTTTTGTTTTAACTAACTTTATTGTGCCTCCGTATATTTAACCATGAGAAATTAATTCAAGAGTCGCTTGTGCTTTCTTCATTAGTCACGCAATGAACGATGAACACAAGTTCTGGAACTGATACCATTTATTCATTATAACACTGTATATTAACACAACATTTTCGTGAAAAGATAATCATTCTCGAAGCACTATTAATTGAAGAGTTCGGGGGGAAACAATGATAACCCTCATTTTAAAACCGCGTGAGTTGGTGACAGAAAAACAATAAAAACACTCATGTAAGCTGAATTGCGGAAACAATTCAAGATAGAAAAAATAGCGTACTGATTATGCTGTTGATTGAACTCTTTCGACAATTCATCTCACATGAGTGTTACAATTGTTTTTCTGTAACTAACTCACTTGGTTTTAAAATGAGGGATATCATTGTTCTCCCCCGAACTCTTCAATTATTGACCTTTCGCAAAAGTGAAATTACCTTTTGGTAATCACCAGAGCGAAATTGTTTTGAATTTTTTCTTTACTTTTAAACTCTTATTTTAAATATAAAATGCTAATTTGATTTTACGCAAGATTTTGTGAGGCAGTGGCGGATCCATAAGAAATCGCGTGCCCCTCTGAAAAAAAAATTACTCTTCTTTGTGTTATTTCAACGAGACAAGACGACAAAAGTATCTTTTTCTGTCAATATATTAGACCAATAATCTGCTCTCACTCTACTGCGAGCTAATATCCCCGAGTGTTACAATGGAGTGAGGAGATATAAACCTTCCATGCCAGCAGTTGATCCATAAGGGGTTGTGCCTTCCTGAAAAGAAAACACGATTTTTTTTTTTGTGAATTATAAATATGACAGTTTTTTTTTTTTTTTTTTTAATATTTTGGATATCAAAAAGTTCCGAGACTAATTCTGTAACACACCAACAGATGGCAACACAGGCATAGGAAATACCGACCTTCAGAAGCCAGTGTGCCAAAAGACATCGTCCTGTATATATCGGGAGCTGTGGAGCTGGTGCTGTTCTGACCACGTGCGTTACCATGTCTGCGATTTCATCATGGACAGCAAGTTAGAACAACGAGTGAACGTGAAATTCTGTGAGAGAGATTGCATAGGCTGTCGTAGTGAAAGAACGTGTTTGTGTGAAATTCCAGGGAGCAGTGAACCGTGACAACATGGGAATCGAAATTCAAACCTGGCGTGTGAGAATAGGATTGTGGTGCGGTCGAGTGTGTATGAAATGTCCGAAATCTCAGTGTGACCAACCTTGTTTGTCTCCTATGTACTTCATGGAAATTGTGATTGCTGTGTAGCTAGTAATTGGTCGGGTGGAACTGAATCCTGGACCAGCTACAATAGATGATGTGCTATCCAAGCTTCAGGACATGGACAGTAAAATAATGTCATTGTGCTCAACTACTTGTGATCTGGAAAAAAAAAAAAAGAACTTGACTTGTGAAGGAATGAAAATAAGAAACATAAGCGACAGTTGGAGGAAACAAAGAAGTTGATTGATAAGCTTGAGGACCAATCCTGCCGCAATAATCTTGTTTTCTACAATATTGCGGAAGGGGAGAAAAAAAGATGGGAGGAAATAGAGGAACTGATAAGAAAATTCGTTGAGGAGAAACTGCAAATTGAACTTAATCCGATGGACATTGAAAGATCACATAGATTGGGTAGGGGGAGAGATAGACCCATAATAGTGAAATTTGCGAATTACAAAAGAAAGGAAAAAATACTAAGAAGTGCTTATCGTGCCAAGGGAACGCGTGTCAGAATAGGAGAGGACGTTTGCTATGCTACTCGTGCCATTAGGAAGGAACTAAACACTCACCGGATTGAAGCAGTGTCGAGGGGTCAGAAAGCACGACTTCAGTAAAATAAGCTGTACATCGATGGGAATCCTTACCGGCTAGAAGATCTTAAGAAAAATAGTAACAACCAGATGTTTTCGAAAGTGCAGTATGGTAGTGAAACTAGTGCTAACGAGAAGGAGGTTGGCAACAGTACAAGGTAATCTTCCCTCAGTTTGGGCTCCAGTCGGACAAACAACAGCAGCGGCAAGGGTGAATGAAAAGGAATATCCTGTCCTTCGACAAACAAGAAGAAGAGGAGGGGCAAGACCTCAGGGGACTTTTTGCAATTGACAGGAAACGTTCAATGACCTTCAAGGTAAGATTTTGAAAACTGAATGCTCCAATGTGTTTGGAAGTGGTAAAAAAAAAAATAGAACATTTACGTATGTGCTATACGAATGTGCGATCTCTTAGAAAGAAGGCGACTGAGTTTTATCCTAATATTTTATCAAATGACTATGACATAGTGGCATTAACAGAAACCTGGTTAAATAACAGTTTTTTTGATCATGAGTTTTTTGAAATTCGATATTCTGTTTATCGGAAAGATAGAGATAGTGCATGCAATAAAACATGTTGTTATGAGCAAGCTTAACAAAGATATTTTTTTTATTTTTTGTTTATTATTCATAAAATTTGCATATGCAATCTAAAATTTATATTCAGATTTAATATATATATTTAATTAGTTTAGTTATTCTTATACATTAGATTTCAAGCAATCATTCTGATATTATTTTATTTTATTTAAAATTTCATTAAGTTTAGTGGCATAACAGAAAACTGCTTTTCTTTTGTATATTTGTTGGAACGTAAATTAGGAGTAAATAGTGAGGAAATGAGAAATCTAATGGAATTTATAAAATTAACGATAGTTGCTTCACAGAAGGAAATAGAACAGAAAATTGATAATACTGAAAGAAAAATAGATTGTACAAATCGTAAATTAGATCAAACAAATGCTTGCCAAAAAGAAATAGAAAGTAAACTTTTGCAGGTTGAAGAAAAATTAGAGAATACGAATACAGAAATTAGAAATGCGCGTAGGGATTTTGAAAATGCCCACAAGGATTTAGAAGAAAGACTATCTAAAGCTCTCGAAAATACAACGCAACAGTTACATAATGATCTTGAGAAAACAGTAAATCAAGTAGATGGTGCATTAGGAAAGGTAAACGATAGGATTGAGGCCACTGAAAATTCAATTGTAAGTGTTAGGACAGAAATAGGTTCAAAATTAGTCACATTAGAAGAGAAAAATAACACTATTCAAAATAAAATAGTTCACACAAGATCAGAATTTGAAGATAAGTTAGAAAATGTAATCGCAGGACAGGTCATTTTGCAAGAAGACATAGAGAGAAAAATTAGTGAAGGCAATACTGTGTTCAAACAAGATGTAATAGAAAAAGTGCAAAATTTAGAAGGAAAACTTATTGCATTAGATAATGTTACCAACAAGAAAGTTCAAGAATTATGTAATTCAATAAGTAGGTTACAAGATAGGACACAAGGCGAAGAATGTAGGGGAATGCATGTCAATAATGAAAATACAGGCAATGGTAATAGGTCAGACAGTGTAACCTTTCAATTAGAACAGGAATTGCCATCATGTTCAAGGGCAGTAGGTGATAATACGTTTCAACCAATAAGCTCACCACCTGCACAGTCATTACTCAGATGGATAGTCAGGTTGCCTTGGCAACGGCTATGAATTCCTTTTTACATAGAGATTTAAAGTTACCATGTTTTCAAGGATTAGAAGATGAAGCCCAGACTTATAGCTTCCTTGTTGACCTAGATAATTATTTTGAACTAACTGGTGTCAACACTGAAGCACGTCTGTCCTTCATCTCTCGCACATTAAAAGGTAGTGCCTTGCAATGGTTTAAAGTCATGAGAAGCAAGATTTACATATTCAGACTTTATAACAGCATTTAAAGCCACATATTTGAACCAAGAGAGATTAGCGGCTTTAAGAGCAAACATATTGACAAGTCAATTCAATCCAAAAGTACACAAAAGCGCATCGGAGTACTTGCTCCACTTGCTACACTTAAATGCGGTCTTAGACCCTCCCCTTGAAGAGAAAATCCTGTTAAAGGTTCTTCCGCGCCAACTTTCGCCTTCTCTTTTCAGGATTATAATAGCGGCAAAACCAGAAACTATTTCAGAATTACTCACGCTTGTGACTGAAGTTCAGTATTCATACCAGGATAGGATTAATGTCCCTCAGAGGAGGAGCATAAATATGCTAGAGGTCACACGTGAACAACACGAGACCACACAGCCACAAAGGAACAATCGTGTTCACAGACAAAACCGTGTTCCTTACTCTAGAAATGCAAGAGGTCGCGTAGAAAGGACTGAAAGAAATTCCAATGCAAATGAAGAGACCTCAAGGGGGCGTGGCCGAAATAGTGAAAATCAATCCACCAGAAATAACACACAATTCTCAAAACGCATCTCATCAAAACACGAGACCACAGAGAGGTACACGGGGTGTAAATTCAAGGAATTTTTACAGCCGTAGTAATAATAATAATAACAGGAACACATATGATGACACAGAACAAATTCAAGTATTAGAAACATATGACAGCAGACAAACTTCCAACACTTACACAGCACAAGGAAATACAACCAGTGCAAGGGAAAACAATCTCAATGAACAATGAGAATTTCCAGCATGCACTGAGGAAGAGTTGATACTTGACATCCAAAATAACGAACCCAGTATCCAACTAGTGGTCCAACCCCAGTGCGTGCTCGATGACAGTCAAAACAGTAATAATGGTAGTATGATATACAATGAAAAAGAAACTTCATTGAAGATTTTAGAATATAGGTCATTAGAAGAAAAAGAAAATTGTGTCACTTGTGCAAAGATAATAGAAAAGAAATATTTTAATCAAAGTAGTGACATAGAAAATAACTCAGTTAAGTTAGTATTAAAAGATGGTAAAAGTGTGTTAATTAGTAAACCAGTATTTGAACAAGCAAACGGGATATTTGATGAATTGCTTGATATTCGAGACGAGCCTGTGACTCGAAACAATATTATACATTTACCGGAAATTAATGTGATAATTTATGCGCAGAAGTTGAGAGAGAGAACTTCTCATTTCACATGGAATCTCTTCTAAGATACCCATTAATGATTCTTTCAAAACTGGTTTGGCTTCAATGTCAAATTCAACATTACTATGTGGTGGATATCTTGAATGATAATCAGCCATATTATCTTGGGACCTTACATGCTGAAAACTGAAGTCTAAATTCGCTAATGAGAGTGCCCATCTTAATATTCTCTGATTGGTGAGTCTACATAGTAAAATAAACCTTAAGGCCTCGTGGTCTGAACGTACTATGAATTTATTTCCTATCAAATAGTGTTTAAATTTTGCTACCCCATCAACCAATGCCAAAAGTTCCTTTTCAGTCGTCGTGTAGTGTTTTTGAGGGCCAGAAAATATTCTCGAGGACATTCCTATCACTCTTTTCTCTCCATCATCGTCTATTTGATACAACAAATTGGAACTCGCTCGATCAGACGCATCTACTTCTAAAATAAATTCTTTGTTAGGTAGTGGCTTTTTAAGCACTACTTTCTCTTGAAATATTTCTTTAATTTTATTTAGAGCTTCCTGATGCTGTGAACTCCATTTGAACTTAACATTTTTCTTTAGCAACTCGTACAGAGGATACAAGACATCAGAATATTTCGCACTGAAACATCTGTAAAATCCTAAATAACCTAACAGCTTACGTAACTCTTTTACATTCTTAGGTGGTCTAAAATCAATTACTTTCTTAATTTTATTCTCATCCTTGCCAATTCCTTCTTGAGACAATTCAAAACCAAGTATCTTAATTTTTGGTTGCGCAAACTCACATTTTTTTAGCCGGAGTGTAACTCCTCCTTCTTTCAATAAGGTCAACACCTGGTCCAAATGAGACAGGTGCTCTTCGAAGCTAGTAGATGCTATAATTGTATCATCAACATAAGTATTACAGAATGATTTGACATCATTTCCTAGAATTTGATCAAGTGCTCTGATGCACGATGACAGACTGGTTTTTGTTCCAAATGGTAGTTTCATGAAACAATACGATATACCTTCATATACGAAACCTAAAAATTGTTGGTCTTTTTCCCTGACTTTCACGTTTACAAAGAATTCAACTATATCGAGTTTACTGAAATAATTCTTATTACTAAGTGATTGCAAGATGTCAAGAGGGACTAATGGTTTGTCGGTCTGTCCTTTTATAACTTGCGAAAGCCTCCTCCCATCCACACATAGACGAATCTGCCCATTTGGTTTCTCTACAACAACAAGTGGATGACTATAGCTACTAGGTGATTTTTTTTATAATTTTCCATGCGAGCCATCTGTGAATTTCATTCCGAATTGGATTCTGATATTTCATGGGAAAATTGTACATTTTTGACCTAATGGGTGTGGGATCAATTATTTCAATACAATGTTCATACCCTTTGATTGTTCCAGGTCTCTCGTCAAATATATCACGATGTTTAATTAACAAAGAAGCTAACATGGCCTTTTGATCATTATGAAGTTCTACATAAGCGTTTACATGTTCGTGGATTTCTTCTACAGTGGTTTTCGTATCCACCTGTAACCATTCTGAGGGTGACAATACTCTTTCTTGCAGTTCCTTGATTGTTGGAAACTTTCTAAGCTTCAACTGTGGCTTGGGGTCAGTCTCATTTAGCTGCTCCCTTGAATTGCCATAAACCAGTTGCAGTTCATCATGCCTCTCTAATTCACTAAAATTCTCTACCGTGATTGCATTATCAGCATCACAGTTAATTGTCTCCTCTATATATCTCAATACTAAATCTTGGTTATCTACTTCCACGTCTCGAAAATTTATTTCTACAGTGTGTGGCTTATGTAATACTAATACTCCTCTAGAATAATCTAACACAGCATGTGCTTCTACAAAGAACTGAGATCCAAGGATTAAATCACGGTTAAGGTTTTTCACTATGATCCCTACTGTGTGAAATAGTTTCCCATTAATGTACAATGCTAATAGAGTTTGCCCCAATATGACACCTACCTTTCTACCAAACGCAGAAGTAACTTTCATATTATTACTTTTCAAAAAAGGTGGTGCGGGATTACTGTCTTTAACTGTATTCCAAAGATTTTCACTCAATGCTGAGATGGATGATCCACTGTCCAGCAATGCATTGATGGACTGCGCATAAATTATCACATTAATTTCCGGTAAATGTATAATATTGTTTCGAGTCACAGGCTCGTCTCGAATATCAAGCAATTCATCAAATATCCCGTTTGCTTGTTCAAATACTGGTTTACTAATTAACACACTTTTACCATCTTTTAATACTAACTTAACTGAGTTATTTTCTATGTCACTACTTTGATTAAAATATTTCTTTTCTATTATCTTTGCACAAGTGACACAATTTTCTTTTTCTTCTAATGACCTATATTCTAAAATCTTCAATGAAGTTTCTTTTTCATTGTATATCATACTACCATTATTACTGTTTTGACTGTCATCGAGCACGCACTGGGGTTGGACCACTAGTTGGATACTGGGTTCGTTATTTTGGATGTCAAGTATCAACTCTTCCTCAGTGCATGCTGGAAATTCTCATTGTTCATTGAGATTGTTTTCCCTTGCACTGGTTGTATTTCCTTGTGCTGTGTAAGTGTTGGAAGTTTGTCTGCTGTCATATGTTTCTAATACTTGAATTTGTTCTGTGTCATCATATGTGTTCCTGTTATTATTATTATTACTACGGCTGTAAAAATTCCTTGAATTTACACCCCGTGTACCTCTCTGTGGTCTCGTGTTTTGATGAGATGCGTTTTGAGAATTGTGTCTGTTATTTCTGGTGGATTGATTTTCACTATTTCGGCCACGCCCCCTTGAGGTCTCTTCATTTGCATTGGAATTTCTTTCAGTCCTTTCTACGCGACCTCTTGCATTTCTAGAGTAAGGAACACGGTTTTGTCTGTGAACACGATTGTTCCTTTGTGGCTGTGTGGTCTCGTGTTGTTCACGTGTGACCTCTAGCATATTTATGCTCCTCCTCTGAGGGACATTAATCCTATCCTGGTATGAATACTGAACTTCAGTCACAAGCGTGAGTAATTCTGAAATAGTTTCTGGTTTTGCGGCTATTATAATCCTGAAAAGAGAAGGCGAAAGTTGGCGCGGAAGAACCTTTAACAGGATTTTCTCTTCAAGGGGAGGGTCTAAGACCGCATTTAAGTGTAGCAAGTGGAGCAAGTACTCCGATGCGCTTTTGTGTACTTTTGGATTGAATTGACTTGTCAATATGTTTGCTCTTAAAGCCGCTAATCTCTCTTGGTTCAAATATGTGGCTTTAAATGCTGTTATAAAGTCTGAATATGTAAATCTTGCTTCTCATGACTTTAAACCATTGCAAGGCACTACCTTTTAATGTGCGAGAGATGAAGGACAGACGTGCTTCAGTGTTGACACCAGTTAGTTCAAAATAATTATCTAGGTCAACAAGGAAGCTATAAGTCTGGGCTTCATCTTCTAATCCTTGAAAACATGGTAACTTTAAATCTCTATGTAAAAAGGAATTCATAGCCGTTGCCAAGGCAACCTGACTATCCATCTGAGTAATGACTGTGCAGGTGGTGAGCTTATTGGTTGAAACGTATTATCACCTACTGCCCTTGAACATGATGGCAATTCCTGTTCTAATTGAAAGGTTACACTGTCTGACCTATTACCATTGCCTGTATTTTCATTATTGACATGCATTCCCCTACATTCTTCGCCTTGTGTCCTATCTTGTAACCTACTTATTGAATTACATAATTCTTGAACTTTCTTGTTGGTAACATTATCTAATGCAATAAGTTTTCCTTCTAAATTTTGCACTTTTTCTATTACATCTTGTTTGAACACAGTATTGCCTTCACTAATTTTTCTCTCTATGTCTTCTTGCAAAATGACCTGTCCTGCGATTACATTTTCTAACTTATCTTCAAATTCTGATCTTGTGTGAACTATTTTATTTTGAATAGTGTTATTTTTCTCTTCTAATGTGACTAATTTTGAACCTATTTCTGTCCTAACACTTACAATTGAATTTTCAGTGGCCTCAATCCTATCGTTTACCTTTCCTAATGCACCATCTACTTGATTTACTGTTTTCTCAAGATCATTATGTAACTGTTGCGTTGTATTTTCGAGAGCTTTAGATAGTCTTTCTTCTAAATCCTTGTGGGCATTTTCAAAATCCCTACGCGCATTTCTAATTTCTGTATTCGTATTCTCTAATTTTTCTTCAACCTGCAAAAGTTTACTTTCTATTTCTTTTTGGCAAGCATTTGTTTGATCTAATTTACGATTTGTACAATCTATTTTTCTTTCAGTATTATCAATTTTCTGTTCTATTTCCTTCTGTGAAGCAACTATCGTTAATTTTATAAATTCCATTAGATTTCTCATTTCCTCACTATTTACTCCTAATTTACGTTCCAACAAATATACAAAAGAAAAGCAGTTTTCTGTTATGCCACTAAACTTAATGAAATTTTAAATAAAATAAAATAATATCAGAATGATTGCTTGAAATCTAATGTATAAGAATAACTAAACTAATTAAATATATATATTAAATCTGAATATAAATTTTAGATTGCATATGCAAATTTTATGAATAATAAACAAAAAATAAAAAAAATATCTTTGTTAAGCTTGCTCATAACAACATGTTTTATTGCATGCACTATCTCTATCTTTCCGATAAACAGAATATCGAATTTCAAAAAACTCATGATCAAAAAAACTGTTATTTAACCAGGTTTCTGTTAATGCCACTATGTCATAGTCATTTGATAAAATATTAGGATAAAACTCAGTCGCCTTCTTTCTAAGAGATCGCACATTCGTATAGCACATACGTAAATGTTCTATTTTTTTTTTTTTACCACTTCCAAACACATTGGAGCATTCAGTTTTCAAAATCTTACCTTGAAGGTCATTGAACGTTTCCTGTCAATTGCAAAAAGTCCCCTGAGGTCTTGCCCCTCCTCTTCTTCTTGTTTGTCGAAGGACAGGATATTCCTTTTCATTCACCCTTGCCGCTGCTGTTGTTTGTCCGACTGGAGCCCAAACTGAGGGAAGATTACCTTGTACTGTTGCCAACCTCCTTCTCGTTAGCACTAGTTTCACTACCATACTGCACTTTCGAAAACATCTGGTTGTTACTATTTTTCTTAAGATCTTCTAGCCGGTAAGGATTCCCATCGATGTACAGCTTATTTTACTGAAGTCGTGCTTTCTGACCCCTCGACACTGCTTCAATCCGGTGAGTGTTTAGTTCCTTCCTAATGGCACGAGTAGCATAGCAAACGTCCTCTCCTATTCTGACACGCGTTCCCTTGACACGATAAGCACTTCTTAGTATTTTTTCCTTTCTTTTGTAATTCGCAAATTTCACTATTATGGGTCTATCTCTCCCCCTACCCAATCTATGTGATCTTTCAATGTCCATCGGATTAAGTTCAATTTGCAGTTTCTCCTCAACGAATTTTCTTATCAGTTCCTCTATTTCCTCCCATCTTTCTTTCTCCCCTTCCGCAATATTGTAGAAAACAAGATTATTGCGGCAGGATTGGTCCTCAAGCTTATCAATCAACTTCTTTGTTTCCTCCAACTGTCGCTTATGTTTCTTATTTTCATTCCTTCACAAGTCAAGTTCTTTTTTTTTTTTTCCAGATCACAAGTAGTTGAGCACAATGACATTATTTTACTGTCCATGTCCTGAAGCTTGGATAGCACATCATCTATTGTAGCTGGTCCAGGATTCAGTTCCACCCGACCAATTACTAGCTACACAGCAATCACAATTTCCATGAAGTACATAGGAGACAAACAAGGTTGGTCACACTGAGATTTCGGACATTTCATACACACTCGACCGCACCACAATCCTATTCTCACACGCCAGGTTTGAATTTCGATTCCCATGTTGTCACGGTTCACTGCTCCCTGGAATTTCACACAAACACGTTCTTTCACTACGACAGCCTATGCAATCTCTCTCACAGAATTTCACGTTCACTCGTTGTTCTAACTTGCTGTCCATGATGAAATCGCAGACATGGTAACGCACGTGGTCAGAACAGCACCAGCTCCACAGCTCCCGATATATACAGGACGATGTCTTTTGGCACACTGGCTTCTGAAGGTCGGTATTTCCTATGCCTGTGTTGCCATCTGTTGGTGTGTTACAGAATTAGTCTCGGAACTTTTTGATATCCAAAATATTAAAAAAAAAAAAAAAAAAAAAAAACTGTCATATTTATAATTCACAAAAAAAAATCGTGTTTTCTTTTCAGGAAGGCACAACCCCTTATGGATCAACTGCTGGCATGGAAGGTTTATATCTCCTCACTCCATTGTAACACTCGGGGATATTAGCTCGCAGTAGAGTGAGAGCAGATTATTGGTCTAATATATTGACAGAAAAAGATACTTCTATATTAACGTCCCATTGCCCCGTTAGGGACAGTAATGCTGCTTGAAACTCTGACTTACGTCAGATATTATCTTAATATTAAGAAAATGTGAATTTATCATCAAATTGCATTAGTTAGATCTGGCAGACACAACATATCCGGAAATGCCTGAAAAGTAAAAAAAAAAAAATAAAAAATAAAAAAAAATAAAGTTATTTTGTACTCACCCTGCGGCTAAGTATTCAATTAAAAACTCCACACACTTTCTAGAAAATGCACACATATTTATTTTTAATTTCACTACTGAACACACAACAACACCACACGCAATATATATAGATATATACACACTAGATATTCAATAGATATATTTTTGACGTAAGGGAAACACTTATCAACTTGATAACTGCTTAAATGATTTTTTTTTAACAAAAATAATAATAGAGATCTCTCTCAAATTCATATGTATCCCGGAAGTCTTAGTCAAACCTTTATTAAATTATTATCACGAACAAAGTGGACATCTTTCAGCTAGCAAACTTGTGCCTCAGTTGACAGAGAGTTTCTTTTGGCCAAAAATGCGCACTGTAATTAGGAAATATTGTGGCTCATGCTCCATATGCCAGAAAGCAAACCCTCCTACTTGTTATTATAGAGGTCCTATGCATTCAGTTATAGCAGAGAAGCCAGGCGTCTTTCTGAGTGCTGACTTCTGCGGTCCAATCACTAAGGGATATGGTGGTTATCAATACATATTAGTATTTTTAGATGTGTTTTCAAAATTAGTAGGTCTTTATGCTTGTAAGAGAGCAACTACATCCATTGCATTACAAAAATTGAGAAATTTTCTCAAACTATGCCCAAATGCAGAAATGCTAATCACAGATACAGGGACCCAGTTCCAGTCCACACAGTGAAAAAATGCAATGAAAGAATTAGGAATTAAGCATGTTATGAGTAGTGCTTACTTTCCTCAGGGAGAAATTGCGGAAACAGCTGTAAAGTCTACAGTCCGTATGTTACGTAAATATTGCTCTCATAACCAAAAAGAGTGGCCACGATTACTTACTAAAGTAGAAAGGTGCTTAAATACAGCAAAACATTTAAGTACGGGATTTTCTCCCTATGAGCTACATCTAAACATCTCACAAACAAGTGATATAGCTCGTCTGTTTGAGGTACCGGAAGTGGACAGATCTGCTGAAACCAAGTATTACGTGGAAATTGCGCAGGAAAACTTGAAGAAAAAGGCGGAAGCAAGAAAAGCATACTTCGACAAGCATCATCGGCTTGTAGAGTATAATATTGGAGACCTTGTACTCGTTCGTCTCTTTCCGAAATCAGATGCCTTGGCAGGGGTGTCCAAAAAGTTAATGGTTTTATATAGTTGCCCCTGGAAAGTAGTCCACAAGACAGACACCAATGTCTATACACTTGCAGACCTCAACACTGGCAAGGAGATAATTAAGAGAAATGCTTTTCTATTAAAAAAATATAACATGCGAGAAAGTGATACACCTGAAAAGAATGGAGAAACAAATTCTCAAGATGGTAACTCCAACGTATCATGGGATACATAGATATTAATTAATTAGTATTTATATTATTATATTCACACATATAATCACATTAGGTTAAAGCATATTTCTATATATATAGTATTGTTAGTAATATAGTTTTTCATACAAGTCTATAGATAGATAGGTAGACAAATACGCATAAATTTTCTAGAATATTTGTATTTTATTAATTCTATTTAAAGTGCCATATATAGTATTCACTCTAGGTAACTATTTATGTTTAATTAGCATAAGTGAGAACGTTGTGATATCTTTTCACAAGTATATCCCAACCTTCTCAAAAGGGGGATTTGTTATGAGCAAGCTTAACAAAGATATTTTTTTTTATTTTTTGTTTATTATTCATAAAATTTGCATATGCAATCTAAAATTTATATTCAGATTTAATATATATATTTAATTAGTTTAGTTATTCTTATACATTAGATTTCAAGCAATCATTCTGATATTATTTTATTTTATTTAAAATTTCATTAAGTTTAGTGGCATAACAGAAAACTGCTTTTCTTTTGTATATTTGTTGGAACGTTCCATATGATTTTAGAAACTTCAGGGAGATAGAGGTTAGTGACCTTTAGAGTAACAAATATTGCCAACCTATAGTAACTAGAAAATACTATAAACAAGATTCTTTCAATGTGTTATAACTATTATAGAAATATATTGTAAGAAAAGGAAAGAAATTCTAAGGATGGACAAAACAAAATTGGCGACAGAAAGTCGCTGAGCAATCTTTTGTTAAACTATACACACCTAGATACGAATTTTCGAATACAATACGTGAGAAATTGTTTCACTGACCGCGATTTTCACACTTTTAATGGAACCGCTACCTCTCCGGTGGGGGTGGTTCAACAGTTCTGGGTGCCTAGTCAGCGAACCTTCATCAATTCAATTTTCATATTGTTCCAGGGTTACCAGAAGGTACTGATATATGAAATATATTTTTGAATATAAATTCCAACCTATAACAATTCTTGGACAGATCCGATATCGTTATATTAACATATAGAATCGCGATCCTTACCGTATTTTCTTTATAGAATAGCTATTTTGGCAGTTTGCTATTCTTTGCTTAATTTTTAACTCAGTATGTTGATTCTGGCACTCCCGGCATGCCTTGGAGTGTGATGGAGGGTAGCAGAAGACAATTGTCTACCACCAAGTTATTTTGTATTTTTTTTTCTTTTTTTTTATAACAATGACAACTCCACCCAAGTTTAGAAAGGTAAAATAGGATATTTAAATATTGGTTTTCAACTTTTGTTACATGTCAATTGTAATTCATTAATCAGTAATAGCATTAATTATAAAAAACAGAAAAGAATATCGGTCACTGAGAGAGGTTGTTTACATTCGAAAATGAAACAGTAACCGCTAGAGGGATACACCTGTCAGGCCTCTCGCGCAAGCAACCCTTTGTGAAAGAAAGTCCCGCTATCCTCTGACAATGAAAAAAAAAAAACTTTTGGAACCCGCAAAGGAGGCGAGTTTTGGTAAAAACTAGCTTTAGTGTGTGTAACAAAAGCAAAGGAGAGTAAAACATTTAGGTAGTTGAACATCGACTGTCGCCAAAGTCAGACAATTTTTTTTATGAGAAACTGAGAGTTGAACTCATATCTTCATACATACATAACTTCAGCAGTAATAATAGAGCTAATTGTTATTTGGATATCTGTTATATAAAGATATTTAATTCTGAAGAACTAAATTTTATTTGGCTATAGTGACATAAATTTATAGCTGAACATGTCTGACAAGTAAACGAATATCAGTTTAGCATACCAAAAGTGAAAACACTGTGTGTTCATAGCTGAACTTCATTTTTACAGCAGTGAATTGTTATTTTATTAAACACAAGGCATATGACTGAGTTAAAGATGCCAGTGTGTTTTATCAGCAGTTTCTCTGAAACTAAAACTTAATTCTCAATAGAAGACAAGAATTAAAGACAGTGACTCCCAAAGAAGAAGGATAATTGGACCTCTCCCGGAGAATCATCTGGAGTGAAGTGTAATTACAGTGACTGTGCATTGAAATATCTTGCTTAAACAGTTTAGTGACAGTGAACATTTGAATTTGAGAGAGATCTCTATTATTATTTTTGTTAAAAAAAAATCATTTAAGCAGTTATCAAGTTGATAAGTGTTTCCCTTACGTCAAAAATATATCTATTGAATATCTAGTGTGTATATATCTATATATATTGCGTGTGGTGTTGTTGTGTGTTCAGTAGTGAAATTAAAAATAAATATGTGTGCATTTTCTAGAAAGTGTGTGGAGTTTTTAATTGAATACTTAGCCGCAGGGTGAGTACAAAATAACTTTAATTTTTTTTTTTTTTACTTTTCAGGCATTTCCGGATATGTTGTGTCTGCCAGATCTAACTAATGCAATTTGATGATAAATTCACATTTTCTTAATATTAAGATAATATCTGACGTAAGTCAGAGTTTCAAGCAGCATTACTGTCCCTAACGGGGCAATGGGACGTTAATATAGAACTCATGTTTACAGGAATGTAAATTCTCACTTTATTTGTAATTTGGCTCTACCGACACTAATTTTTGTTTTTTTTTATATATTTGGCGAAATCTAAATTTTATTAATTATTTACAACATTTACATATCATTTTCATATGTCGTACATTCCTGTGGTGAGAGGGTGAGATGGGTATTGAAAGCACCTCCCACCTGTCTCATGCTCTTCACAATGTGGAGGAGGCGTGCTACTGGCATTTAAGAACATAGAAGTGATTCAGGTTATCTATACCGATCTGAACATGGATGGCATTCTTGTGAAAGTAAAAATTTATTCAAAGGCTGTTTACATTTGCGCTGTGTATATTGAACCGGACTCCAGTATCTCTCAATATGAATACTACTTCTTTCAATTTATTGAAGGCAATTGTGAAGTAGGCAGCACCGTTCTCATAGTGAGGGATATGAACTATTCTCAAATTAATGGAACGCAATTTTCTTTTCTTAACTTGACAGGCAAATATCGGCATTTATATAATTTCCTATTGTATTATGACCTAACATCCCTTAATAATGTGTGCAACAGCTTAGGAAGAACATTGGACCTCGTAGTCTCTAACCTTGAGAATGTTACTGTAGAAAGAGAGCTGCATCCTCTCGTAAAAGAGGACATGCACCATCCGTGCCTTCTCATAAATATATTGTGTAAACGGGCAATAAAATCGAAATTTGCGACTTTACAAAGATCTACATGAAGTTAACTGGTTAAGCCTGGGAACTTACCGGGATGTAAATAGAATGGTGGACCAATTCTACGAAATGATTTATGACGCTTTTTGCAAAAGTATTCCCTTGAAAAAAAAGTCTACAAAAACTTTTCCATGTTGGTTTACAAGTAGTATAATAGAAAAAATAAAAAATAAATCGTACCACCGTGCTTTTTGGCTGCGGGGAAAGGGGAATTGTCAATATCAATACAATGAATTTTGTAAATTGCGGAAGGAAGTGAAACAGGAAATAACAAGGGAGTATAAATTATTTATTTTAGAAACGGAAATTAACATACAGGAAGACCCAAAATAATTTTGGAACTATATTAAGAGTAAAACGCGACATCTCTCTTCTGGGCCATTGTTGTACCAGGGACGTAGCAAGCCTGAGCTAAAATGATGAGATTGCAAATACTTTCGCACACCATTTTCAGTCTGTATATCGACTAGCGTCGTCAACTGATGATACCGGTAGTAGTCATTCATTTGGTGACAATATTGATAATATTACTATGTTAGGCTCCTTTTTTTATATCGGAGATAACCATAGAAGAGATTGAAAGAGCAATCAGAAAATTAAAATCTAATAAATCAATGGGAAATGACAACATTCCTCCATATATTGTTAAAGCATGTATTGATATTTTCAAATATCCTCTAAGTATAATATTTAATTGTGCAATAAAAAAAACAATGTTTTTCCTGACAAATGGAAGCACTCAATACTTTGCCCAATTCCAAAATCGGGAAAGTAAAACAATATTGAAAACTTTCGGCCTGTTGCAATTTTACCCGTATTTGCCAAGATATTTGAAAGTGTCCTATATATTCGAATACTAAATCATGTGCGCCCTGCAATCTCGGTATATCAACATGGATTCTTACACAAATTTAGGTATTATTACAGACTTTATAGCTTCTTCTAAGGACAGCAATGGTCAAGTAGATGTTATATACACTAATTTCAGTAAGGCTTTTGACACCGTACAACATGATTGTTTTACTACATAAATTAGCTTTATTTAACTTTAGTCCTGCTATGGTCAATTTCTTTTCCTCTTATTTGCATAACCGTAAACAGTCCGTTATCTATAAAGAATTTCTTTCTAAAGAAATAGACATGATTTCAGGAGTTCTGCAGGGATCGAACTTGGGGTCTTCTCTTTTTACTTTTTATCAATGATCTTCCGTGTTGTATTACAAATTCAGAAAAACTACTGTTTGCAGACGATCTCAAAATATATGCCAAAATCAAAACACAAGAAGACTTTTATTTATTACAACAAGACCTAAATAAGGTAATGAATTGGTGTAAGGTAAACAAACTTCAGATGAATGTAGATAAATGTGTGTCTGTGACGTTCAGTAGAAAAGAGTTTTCTTGCGAATATTCGTATTCCATTGGTGGGGTAAATTTAAATAAATCGAACTCAGTGAAAGATTTGGGAGTAATATTTGATCATAGGTTAACATTTAACCAACATGTAGATAAAATAACTAATGAAGCCTACAGGAACCTCGGATTCGTAATTCGAATGAGTAATGAACTTAGAAATGAGATGACATTGAAGACTCTTTACTTTTCGTATGTTAGGGCTAAATTAGAATATGCATCAGTTATCTGGAATCCATACTTAAAATTTGAATGCCAGAAAGTTGAGCAATTACAAACTAAATTCTTGAGATATTTTACCTACAAAAAAACCGGTCTTTATCCAGAATTTGAGCACTATACCAATCTTATTGATAATTTTAAATTCAGGACGTTAGAACCAAGAAGAACACTAACTGACTTAATTTTTCTCTTTCGACTTCTGCATAATAAAATTGACTGTCCAACTCTGTTACAAAATCTATTTATTCAAGCCCCATCCCTCAAAACGCGTGCAAAAAATAATAATATATTCTTTTGCCCGAAAGCACTGACAAATATACTATATATGTCACGTACTTGGAGAATTAGTGCTGCTTACAATGCAATAAGTAAAGAGAATGTGTTTTTGGATATATTCAGTAACAAAGAGCGTCACTTCAGGAACCAAGTTTTGGAAATCCTATGATTCATGGCTTATTTGTACACTTAATGTATTTTATTTGTCTTGTCTTGTTATTATGTATTTATTTATGTATGTATTTAAACTTATTTATCATAATTACTCTTACTGGTTAACTGGACATAAACACTAATGTTAACCTTCTGTAACTGGAGTTTTATACTCTGTTGAGAGTACAAATACAGATAAATAAACAAACAAGTAATCCATCTTAGAGACTCTTCACATGATTCGGTAAGTGTATGGCGATACTGCAGTGAGTCGTTCGAGGTTGTTTTGAATAACGCGTGCATTTCAAGAGCGAAAGAACATCACTGGAAGACGAGGAGAGTTCAAGACTACCTTCAGCGAGCACAACACCTGAAAATGCTAAAACTATTCACCAACTTGTGCTTGAGGATGGTCGAAGAACAATCCACAACATTGCTTACATTGTCGGTGTGTCATAGGGAACAGTGCAGTCACTCCTCACGTGTGATTTAAACATCCGCCGTGTTGCTGCCAAGTTCGTCCCCAAGCTGCTGACCCAGGAGCAGAAGGAGCACCATGTCGTAGTCTGCCAAGAATTCCATCAGCGTGCCGTGGATGACCCGTCCTTCATTACCAATGACGAACCTTGGGAGTACGGGTACGATCCTGAGACAAAGTAACATTCTTCACAAAGGAAGAGCCCATCGTCACCACAACCGATCCAAAGGCGAGGGAGGTTCGCACCTCGACCAAGTGCATGCTTACCGTCTTTTTCAACATTCATTCATCTTATTTGAATATACAGATGGTGATCAGAAAAATGGAAACACCTGTAGCTGGCAACACGTCAGATGTATGGGTTGGCAGTGGTGTCGTGGCGCCCGCAGCGCCGGACCGCTGGTGGTGGTGTGTTAGGTCGGTCTCCATACTACGTCAGGCGCAGTGGAACAGCAGTGTCCAGTGGCTGCAGCAGACGGAGGTAGTGTAAAATGGGAGACCTCTCAGATTTTCAAAGAGGGCAAATTGTTGGTGCGTGGTTATGTGGAGTGAGTGTGACGGCAGTGGCTACTGTGTTAGGTGTGTCGCGTGGGACAGTGTCGAAGGTGATGACGGCCTACACAACACACGGGAAAACTACATCGGGGAAGCGGAACAGTGGGCGGAAGAAAATCATGAGTGACAGGTCACGCCGGGTATTAAAGCGCATTGCCACGCAGAACCGTCGTGCCACTGCGGAGCAAGTGACGGAGGAACTCAATCAGCACCTCCCCCACTCTGTTTCGACAATCACAGTCCACCGCGAATTACATGACATGAACTTACGGGGTCGTGTTGCACGGGCCAAACAGCTCATCAGGGACCATAACGCTTTCGCACGCCGCAAATGGTGCCGCGACCATGCAACTTGGACCATTGAGGACTGGAAACGTGTGATATGGTCGGATGAGTCATCCTTCACCCTATTCCCAACCACGGGCCGTGTTTATGTGTGGAGAACGCCCAAAGAAGCTTATGATCTGCAGTGTCTCCGCCCAACTGTGAATCATGACGGCGGCTCGGTGATGCTGTGGGCCGCCATATCATGGTTTTCATTCGGCGCTGTGGTCACACTTAGCGGACAAATCACTGCCAACGATTATGTCGCAATTTTAGGAGACCACTTGCATCCTATGGTCCGGATGTTGTTCCCGGACAATGACGCCATCTTCCAGGATGATAATGCACCCATTCACACAACTGGCGTTGTTGCAGCGTGGTTTGAGGAACATCGGGATGAAGTTCAACACCTCCCCTGGCCCGCCCAATCCCCAGATCTCAACATAATTGAACATCTGTGGTCTGTCTTGGAAACACGACTCGGCGACGATTTCGACCTCCATCCTTTCTCACAGAACTAGCCGATGCCCTGCACGAGGTATGGTGTAAAATTCCACTTGCTACCATTCACGACCTCTATGCCTCCATCCCACGTCGCATTAAGGCTGTTCTGAAGGCGAAATGTGGACCGACACCATATTAATCTGGTAAGTTGCAATTTCGTTCAGGTGTTTCCATTTTTCTGATCACCATCTGTACATATATATTCAAATAAGATAGGCCTTCGACTTCGAAACATTTATATCATTCTTGCATAAAAGGACATAAGGATTGGAGAGGAATCAAAACTATTATCCGCTGTAACATTTGGGGATACAAGCTTGTTAGTAGTAACATTAGACTGAAAGCAGACTATTGGTCTAATACGAGGTAGTATCAAAACGTTTCGAGACTAGTTCTGTTTATAAGGAAGTACTTTATTTATCTACGTTTACACACTGCCTGAAAGAATTGTTCCATATATATATATATTTACTGGTGCACCCCCCACCATCCCAGACACCAAAATAAACCTTCCTAGGCTAGCCAGACATACATATTTCAAAAATAAAAGCCAATCAGAGACTTCAAATTCAATTATTCACGCTTTAGAACGGAAGTTATAATACAGTAAGTTGTAAAAAAATAAAATAAAAAAATGCAGTTTTCTCCAGTTATTTCCTTTCAAAATTGTGTGCGTGTGGGAGGGGGCAAGGGAATATGCGGAGGTCGCAGAACCACGTGCAATAGCGGCGGAGTCCTCTTCACAGGTGGCCGGTTTCTAGCTGCTCGTGTCTGTGTGGTGGACCGAGGACTTTGTGCCGCATATTTCCGTATAATACAATTCGCAGTGTTAATGACCAACACGAAAACTACACATTGTACGTTACAACGATGTGCGACGCCGTGAACTTAGCATTGGAAAGGGCCGCAATGAACCCCTCCCAGAATCTGTTCAGTTTTGGCGGCATCAGACTATGAGATTGCACGTGCACATGCCTGGTATAGTTGCACTTTGACTTCGGCTGAATATAAATGAATGAACCTTTGTACCTCAGAATTAATGACATGGAGACAACTTCATAATGTTATTTCACAAAAACAAACTGTTTCATAACAACGGAATGAAAATATTCAAAATTTATGAATTGCAAGATGAGTTTATGGCAGATAATAGTGAATCTATTTCTGATTTAATGTGACAGTATTCCTGCTTATCATAACGTACAGAGTTAACTTGTCCAGGAGTGTTCTATTCTTTCTCCAATGGAAGTTACGTTAAAAAAAATCGATTTCTTTTATCTCCAGTATGTGCATACATTTATTAATTTGAAATAAAAAATACAAATTGTAACAATCAGCCATTACTGTAAGATTGCCATTGAGTTATCTCATTACAGTGATTTTAAGTTGAATAATTTCGCACCTAAGATTAGCTCATATCCTTTTGTTACTAGAATTACAGACATTACAAATATAGTATAAAACGTATGAATTGATGTGATGTGATGAATCTCTCACGGGTAATTTTTGCAACCCTGTACCGTACTGATTATATTTAGAAGCACAAGTTTCTTCTGGCAGCAGTCTTTTCACTTTATTTAGCGTTTGAGACTGTGTCCAACAAGAGGCTGCAAGTGAGACTGATCAATCATCAGTGCATACTTAGAGTTCTTTTTGTAATAATATTCAGACACTGAATGATATATTATACAAAAATGATTTTATAATATACAGGGTGTTTCAAAATAACACAGACAACGTTTGGGAGGTGATTCCTGACATCAAGATAAGAGAAAAAGTATAGACCAGTCTGGATGCAGAAATTCACCATTTCGGTGTTATAGGCTACCGAAAACATGAAAAATGAACTTTGAAGGTCCATAGCTCCACTACTATGGGACCTACTGTAGTCGAGTCAAGGCTTTGCTTAGGAACTAGTACGTGCGCTATCCAAGTATCTATGTTTGAGAATCCTGCGGTACTTCCGCAACAATTATTATAGAGGTATTTGGTAAGTACTTCAAATTATACGCCCATAGCGAAACTCACTCTATAAAAATTGTTGCGTGAATATTGCAGGATTCTGAAACATGGATATTTGGATAGCGCACATATTAGTTCCTAAATGAAACCTTGACCCGACTGCGGTAGGTCCCATATATTTGAGTTATGGACCTTTAAAGTGTTTTTTTTTTCTTCATGTTTTCAGCAGCCAATAACTTCGAAATGACGGATTTCTGCACCCAGGTTGGTCTGTACTTTTTGCCTTATCCTGATGTGGAATCACCTTCTCACCTGCAAAACGTTTCGGTGTTCTGAAACATCCTATGTATATGAAATAATAAAATCCCATCATTTCAATCCAGGTGCTAACTATGTGCAAAAATTCATTTCAAATGGTTCACCCGTTTTTTCCTGATGATGAGGCTGGCAACTTTAAAGGCATTTTTATATATAAAGAAAGAAGGAAAAAAAAAAACAACAAAAAAACAAAAATTCCCCTTCCCTCATTAAAAGCGGAATTTCCGAAAACGTTCTCACATAGTTGTTTTAATAAGGAGTTTATATACCAACTTTCATATTCGTAACATGTCTTTAATCGTGAGGAATTTCGAGATATTATCTTTTTACATCATCACATCTTATTACAATAATTGTGACTCCCATCGTTTTTTCTTCCCTTCTAGGGGAAATAAAAAACGGTTAAACGCGTTTCTTATTATTATAAATGGGGAGTTCATATACCATTTCATGTTTCTGCCCTTCCGAGATTCGAAAATATGGATATTTTAGTATATAATAATTTCCACCCCTATTGCCCCCTTCCTCGTCGAATTTCTAAAAATCCTTCCTTAGTGGTATCCTGCCAAAATTTTGAATTTTCTAGCTTAAGTGACTTGGCCTGGGTGTTGAACAGTCAGTCACTCGCTCACTCCGGACGTATTCTTTTGACCTCTTTTTATCACACTATATTGTGTTCTCCCATCGATGAAAACGAAGATTGTCCATTGAAATTGTATGGTCAAATGACTGATAAGACGTTTTAGGTGGGTTTTTTTTATTTATTTATTTATTTATTTTTTTTAATATTTGAATTATGCGCCCAACAATCTCGTTAAGTTGTATTTAACATTTGTTTATCTTTTCAGTGCAACCGCCATTGGAAAGGAGAAGCAACAGGAAGCTTGTGTGCTCCGCTGTGTGCATCTGACCAGGTGAAATCCTTCAGCTGCTATGCATTTCACGCTGGAAAAGAGGCTGTGTTCTCTGCCGAGTGGGAACGACGCAGAGTAGTGATTAAAGCATCGCGCGTAAGTTCTTTGACTGAATCCAAAACTGTACCTTATTGGGTTGACGATAGTGGAGAAAGACATTACCCTTCTGAACAAGAGTTCGAGAGTATGCTGAAAGAAATGATCGCATCAAAACTTAACATCACAGCAACTAAAGACCAACTCAAAAGAATCGGACGTCTGAGTTACCGAGCGGCTCAAAAGGAGACGGTGCTTCGACATGTGGAAATGGAAAATATCTGGTCGCTTATACAGGACAATGAATTCTTATGCACAAAATTGTATGCGGAGCATGAAGTGTTTCCGCAGTTACTTGGGACATGTGGCAATTTCTTTGCCGTGGAATATGTAGATCCGCTCGCTTTCCCGTCTCTCTTGTCCACAGACAGTTACCAGAATTGGGGCGGAAGAGTGAAATTGGCCGTAATGATGATGGAACTTCTGGAAGAACTAGAAACAAATCTTCCGGAACCGTTTCATTTGTGTGACGTAAAGATTAATCACTTCGGACTAGTTGCCGGTGGTATGCGTCTCAAATACTTGGATCTTGATTCAGTTTTCCCGCGATCCATCATCAGTCAGTTTACTGCTGATGGTAGTCGATGCACAAAACATGAAGACTGCGATTTCTTTGATTGCCGCTCAATGTGTAACTTGCTTACTAATAGGTGTGATTACCCAGTCACGAATAACAATCTTCAAATTGTTTGTGAAAAACTTTTTCTTGGGTGGACGTTATCAGGCTCGGTAATTGTCCCTGGGCTGCTAATGTCTCAGCATACGTCACCCTCTTTGGCTTCACTGCTTCGTTTGTGCGCAAATCCTAGAACAGAGAGTGGTAGTCCGCGTTATGCAACGGAAGAGTCTATCAAGAAAACGTTGTATACTACACTTAGTGAAATGGATCAAATTATGTCCAATGAGTAAATTTTTGGGGGGAGGATGAGGAGGAGGGGGATAGTGTGGAGTTTCAGTACAACGAATATGTTTTCAGTTATTGCTTTATTACCCTTTTTCAAACCGTGGGTCGCATCTTTCTGGGACTCCGCAGTGGATTAGAAAATAAGCTTATTCGTTGTGAGAGTTCTACTGCACAACTGACAAATTTATTGGCATCCAAGATTATTGATAATTGTGGAATAACGTTAGGGTATCCTCAATCTTAAAATGAATTGCTTTGCACAAAATTTTGCAGTAATACAAAACTACACAAAAATATCTTTATTATCATGTTGGTATACAAAATCTTGTGAGAGCTGCTTCATCGTAAATGGTTATATTCACGTTCGGTATACGATACTTGGTGGGAGTACATGTATTGCCTCAATGCTAACAAGGAAATATAAACTTTTAAATAATGATCATAAAAGGAAAAGAAGGAAAATCTTGAAAATGTTTTTGTGGCCTGTTTTTGTATGAAAGAGAAACGAAATTCAGGTTCAGGCCAAGGTAGTCGAGGATTAAAATATTTTGAAAAAACGGCTACTCTATGTGACTCTAGTCATGTTATGATATTAAGTTATGTTTTAATTTATGTGATACAAATTTCAGTTTAAATGCTGCTAATTTAGATTTTATATATATACCTATTTTATGGACTATAAATAGACGCACTTTTTTTTCGAAAAATTACCTCCAAAATTCCGGTGCGTTTTACACTCGAAATTAATATAAAAATGTCCAGTGTCTGATTTAAAATTCTCGCCAGTCTTAAAAATGGTCATATATTCGATGCCGCCGCGAGAAGCCTATCTCTATCTGGCAACATTGGATTCATCTGGCAACAGTAGAGGTCTGCACGGGCCGGAATTTTTAGCCCGAGCCTGGCTCTGCCCGTGAATTTCTAATGTGAAGCCCGACTCGAGCCCGAAATATGTTTTAGCCTTTAGGCCCGAGCCCGGCCTGAGATTATATGACAATCAAATGAGCCCGAATCACATAAACTTAATAACTCAAAATTCTATTTTTATTTACAGCAATGAAAGGTTTAATTTTGCAGTTGTGCTTTAAAAGTTCTCCAGAAAGAACGGTCTGATAAATAACAATGTACACAGGGTGTCTATCGGTCACGAAAGTCACGAATATCACGAAAAAATCACGAAATCAGAAAACGGTCATGAAAGTCACGAAATTTAGCTTTTGGGTCACGATTTTTTTAACTGTACAAATGTAAGTACAGATTGGAAAATTTCGTTCTATAAAACGTCAAAATTCATCACCAAAAATGTGTATGGTCGGCTTTAGACGCTGCCAAATCGCAAGCAAAGTACGTTTCTATCGCATGGATGAAAATTCGGCCTAATTCGCACCCAAATTTGCTCTTGAAAATGTTAGGAAATTTTATGATTTGGTGAAGAAAAGGTCACGAAAAAGTCACGAAATTTCATTTTGGAATTTTAATAGATACCCTGGTACAGTATATATACAAAGCTAGGCCCGAGAAATATGGTTGTATATTTACAAATTTATTGCCCGAGCCCGAAGTGATCTATGCTTTGTAGGCCCGAGCCCGTGCAGACCTCTAGGAAGCAGCAATGCACCGATGCGACGAACATGAGTTGCAGAGATTCAGAAGCGTGCTAAGACTGTATCCCTCCCGCCATCACAAATCCAGAACCCCAGACTAGAATATACAGAGCGTAAACTCTGCGAAAAACTGGAAACAAGGCGAACCGTAGCGCCTCTAACCAGTCGCGACGATGGAACTAACCAGTCGATCTGTTACGGTATTTTTTTAAAATGCTTAAAAATTAATAGTCCATAAAATAAGGTATTTTGTGTGTACAATCAGCGACAAAAGTTCTTTTCGTTTGGTAAAATTTATTTTGTAAATAACGGTGGTAGCGCTGGAACGTACAGAAAATTATATTTATTCTCTTTAATTTACTGAAAGCTGTACTCAAATTGCGCTTCCATTCTGAAGTTATTTAAGAATCTAATTTCATCAAACGGAAAGAACTTTTGTCACTGACTGTACAAACCAATGTTGCTTGTGCTCCCTAGTACCATTTCAAAGGAACGCACAGCTGAACAATAGTGTGTTAAGCTAAATATTAAATTAAAAATAAGTTATTATTTAGTATATATTTTTCATTAAAATAAGAATAGCTTTTTTTTTTTTTAAAAAAAAAAAAAAACTTTTCGAAATCCTTATCACGCTTGAACGCAATATCATTCCATGTCAACAGCCACTGTACTCTTACAGTACGTTTCAGAGTTTATATTTAATACTCTGTTTCAGAGTTTATATTTAATACTCTAATAATATTATGTTTAGTAAGTAATATGTACAATTGTCTATGCAACGCAGCTTGTTTGTGTGTTTTGTACAATTATACTACACACGGAGATATACCCATAAGTACCTTCTTCATAAGGTTTTTTTTTTTTTTTTTTTCGTCTATGAACAAATTGATATTTTATTACTATATACTAATGTGATATTTTATTGATGTAGTTGTTATTGAAAAAAGGTAACTTATTTATTTCAACTTATTTATTTCTATATGCGATGGTTATTAGGGGATCGGAAAAATGATTTTTCGAACTCGCGTTTCAATATTTAAAAAGTTGATCCCATGATCATTTGATTACAAGGACAATATATTTTCGAAGAAAGAAAAAAACATTCCCGAAAATCAGGTCAAGTTGCATCTTATCAGTAAATAGAAGTGGGTTCAATAAGTTATTTAGTAATGCTTGTAATTCTTCTTCTTGTAATCAGTAGATCAGGTGTCAACTTTTTTTTTACTGATATTAAAAAGCTAAAAAACACAAATACAGAAATTGTTTATTAATGGAAAGTTTTATAATTTATTTATTTATTTATTTACTATTAGAACTTTAAGTTATGAAAATGTTCCTAAAAAAGATGTTATTACCATAGCTACTATTTTACTTTGAAACAATTTAAGAACAAAAGCTAAGGAAGGAAAGAAAATGGCGTACAAACAAATTGAAGAGTTTTATATATATAAAATTTTATTACTGTTTACAATTTATAATTTGAACAATTTTTATACTAAATGAATTTTTGTAATGTCTACATGAAGTGAAAGAATTTGCCGCCTCTCTTACTAGTTATTTTATACAATTAATTTACTGTAAACTAAAACTTATTACAGGTAAATTCAGCCTTCATCTGTATCATTCTAGTTGCAGCATACGCTGTTTTTTTTTTTTTTTTTTTTTTTTTTATACGTAATGCAATTTTAATTCTTAACGAACTCAGTGATGTAGAGGACTACGTCTATAAATGCATAACCTATTAGTGGTTAAGAACAAAGAAAGAAAGAATAAAAGATCAAAATTGTGTGGCGGAATATCTGAATCTGTTTATAGTATTCTTTTAATGATACTGTTAAAAAGTATTTGGAGAGAAAGAGCGCTGGGTTTACTCATCCCTTATAAGATCCATGGTACTTTTTTTAAAAAAAAATTTTTTTTTTAACCAAAATGCAGTGTTGTCTTTAACCGCGTATTTAGGTCCTATAACAGGCATTTAAGCCTTTTTGGGTTTTGTTGTTGTTGTTGGTCAAGTCTGACATGGACCAGAGAACACTCCAGATGCGTTTGTGACGCAGTGAATTTTTACATTGTGTGCTACGTATATAAATCTCTATATACACATACTTTTGACCTTCTGCCAGATTTAAAAAAAAAAAATCTCGACCTCAGTTATCAAGATATCAAATTGAGATTTTGTACACGCAATGCCTACATTTTTTTGTTTTATTTTATTTTATTTTTTTTTCTTGAGATCTGTACGTCAACCCAGGCCCGGGCCCGAGGGGCTCAAAATTTTCGAAAAAGGGATTTTATCGGAAAAATTCCCGGACTTTCCCTAATTTCCCGCTTCTGGTGTATGATAATGAGCATGTGAATGCAACCCTTTGAAAGGTTGCTTTATTCTGAAGAAAATGAGGTATGAACCATGGTCCTACGATAAATAGCAATGAAGCAATACCGGCTTGACTAAAAGTCTAAAATTTACCTAAAAAATGAAGGATGTTATAAGGGTTAGGGTATAAGCTTTTATCTCAAATCTAAGCGCTATTTCTGTGCACTTGCGTTCTTCGTTTTTGATATTTGTCCTGTTTTAAATTGTTGCTTTCTAATAATGCTGCTTCAGTGCCAAATAAGCTGTTATCTTTAGAATTTAATGTGGAAGAATAAATTTCTGGGTCGGTAATAGATCCAAAAGTGTTATAGTTGATTTTTTTTTTATTTATTTTTTTTAACATATTGAAGGACTATAGTTGCGTTTATATACAGCAGAGACGAGTGGGAGATTTTGCCTCAACCAAGCAGAGTTGCAAATGTATTAACTAGGAAACATAATTATGAAACGTGTTTTTCCTGTTGTGACAGATCATTTGACTGTATTCATTTTTTAACTCTCGGAATCCCAAGCTCTTTTTGTTTCGCAAAAGCCCAGTGGGGTACATTTTGTACCTTAAGTTATTTTTTACATTCATATTGGGAGAAAAGCATTAAGATTATTATTTTGTCTGCGTACACAGCTTTTAGTGATAATATTGATAAATTCAAACTATATGATGCAGTATTTTGAAAAGCAAAAAAGAGAGTTAAAATTATGCTAACAAGAGATTTTGTTGAATAAATAAATGCATGGATCTAGAAAAGCAAACTCCGAGAGACAAAAATGTAAAAGATTGAAGGAAATAGCCATTTACATTAAATTTTGTAAAGTTCTCAAATGTTTACATTACTGGTGAATAATATCTTCTTATTAATGTCACAAAGAGCAGAGCCATCTGTTGTAGAAAAAAGAATATTTTTACGTGGAAGTTCATAGGGGTACATTTTGGACTCCAGTAGTACAAATTTCCAATTATTTCAATTAATTACATTCGCCGGAGCTGTCATGTAGAAAATGTAGAAGAGCCAAAGAAAGTGTGGGGTACAATATGTACCCCATTGGGCTTCCAGAGTTAATTCGTACAATTTTAACCATCAGCAATGTTTAACATGTAATTTTGTTTCTCGTAAATTTTTTTAATGATCTTCGCCAAATTGGTCTGGTTCTTTTTATCAGTCTTGAGTATTATTGATTTCATATTCATTAGTATTCGAACGAGTTTCCGCTGTTACTTGTCATTAAAAATCTCTGCATAATTAATTTCTACTAAATTATTACAAAATATGCATTCGCACGATCTTTTTTGCTTATTTTCATCTTTTGCAGCGTAAGAGCGTGCAATTATTCTTTGAAGCAAAAATGAACTTAAATACAGTGTAGTTTTTACCGTCATATTACATTTGTATATTTTACTGTGTTCATCAGTTTTACTTTTACTACAGGGCTAGCATAAATGAATCATTCGTTTTAAAAAGGCTGTATTTTCCAAAGTATTACACATACACACATGAAAGATATATATGAAAAGAACCACAAACTCATCAAGTTTATACGCCCTCTACAAATGTTCAATATACGCCCCTTTGGTGACACGACACACGTCCAGACGATACTCGAGCTCATTCCATACATTTTGTAGAATAGTCATGTCAATTGTCTGCACTGCAGCACTGATGCATTCTTTAGGCTCGACTTAGGATTGCGGTAGTGGGGGTTTATGTAAAACAAGGTCCTTAACGTACCTACAGGAAGAATTCGCAGGACGTTAGATCAGGAGATCTGGGAGACCAGAGGAACAAAGCTAGGTTGCAATGTTCCTTTATTTTTCTTTATCGAAAGGATAATGTCCTCTGTAAATGACACCACTAAACTTCTTTTATATAAATCTTTTTCGATAGAACACTATAATAAAAGCTCGCATGGACGGATTAATACGTTTGTATGTTAAATTATTATTGCTCAAATTAATATATTGAATAAGTATATTTTGGCGTTAGCTATTACAATTGTTATATTGTCGCACGGACGTTTTAACACTAGGATCGTACCTCTCCAACTGACTTATTGGACTAACTTTTCACACTCAGTGTATCCAACTACAATATAATACCACCAATTCAATTCTCCTTTTTCTGTTTTATGCATACAAAATAATTAAACTGATCTTTACAAAATATTAAATACTACAGGTTCTCCATGCCTGAAGAAAATTAGCGTAGTTAATTTTTCTTCTTTTTTCTTTTTTCTTTACTTCTAAATACTTTAAAACAATCTTAACTTTACTATAAAATACAATAACAATTATATAAGTCTACATATACTATTATACATAACTTCCTTCTATTCTATTTATCTTTTCTTTAATCTTTACCCAAAAGTTCAAGTTTTCTCTCTTCTGAACAATTAAATTTCTTCAAATTCGACAAGCTATATGTTCCTAATTGCTTTTTACCATCCAATGATACCAAAGCTGCTGAATTTCGAAAGACTTTTAATACCGAAAAAGGACCAATATATTTTAATAGGTATTTCTTAATTTTCCTGTTCACTGCTGAACTCAACTCATGAGACTTCACAAAAACAAGGTCTCCTTCTCTTAATTCTACCTGACCAATATTTGGTTTACATTTGTTCTTACAATATATTTACTATTGCACAAGTTAGATTCAACCAATTGATATCGTTGCTTTTCATTTATAAGAGACAATTCCTGAGGTCAGTACATACTTCTCTATCTTTTAAACACATTATATTCTTCTGAAGCTCTAGGACAGCGTTGTATTTATACAAAAAATTTGCACCAATCAACAAATCAACATGAAGACCATCGACAACAAATACAAACCTGTAGAACACCCTGTCATTTATTATTATATTTAGTTCCTGGCAACCTTTTACACTTTGCTTAATATTATTTACAAATCCAGATAATATCATTTTTGCAGGATTCAGTTTTGCTTTAGGTATTATTGCAACAATTTTATCGCATGCTTTCTTTGATAAAATAGAGCACTCGCTACCAGTGTCAATAATACATATAAACTCTAACCCTACAATACTACAACTTGATCGCGGTGAAGTAAATTTACATTTCTCAAAATTCCTTCCTGCAGAACTAAGCAAAAATTCGTCGTCAACAACAAAACAAATTTTTAAGTTGGTGCTAGTTTGTACTTATGTTTCATCATAACAACACTGTACCTCACCATTTCTGAATTAAGAAATTTGTGCGCCTGACTACGCCTAGTCAATCATTTCTAGTTTCATTAGTGTGAAATACACGATAATCAGGGAAACTTCTAGAATCCCTGCCTCTTTTACCTTGTTCTGCACTTACACTATTATCATGCTCAGTATCACTTCTACTAGTTTCATTTTGTACACTCCTTTCGTCATCATTATCATCGTTCTTTTCATAATCTCGCCTATTTCTTCGTCTCCAATACAATCTGTCATTTCTGTTTGAAAACTTACGGTTCCTTCTGTGAAAATACTTCCCTTCGTGAAATTTATTTTTGGTGTAAGACCTATTATTATCAGTACATTGGGTCTCCCTATTCTTTACTTGTACATTACTTACATCGTATTTGTTTGTTTTAGCATGTATGTCATTTTGGCTACTTGTTTCTTTACCACGCTTATCATTATCGTAATACTTACAACTATCAACCACTCTATTATAGCTTGGTGTATCCAAACGTTCTAATCACTCAATTAGATCAGACACACTCTGTATTTTAACAAGTGATAACATTTTACGTACATCATATGGCAACACTGATAACAATAAATCCACAGTCTCAAATTCGTCAGGGTAAGACACTAAGTTCATATACTTTCGATACACTGACCATGCATAATCAACAAGTGATTTATACCCTGAAGATTTAAAATTAGATTGATACCAAGCACGAAGTTGTGCAGCTACAATCCTTTTACCAGTATACTTCTGAAGAAAATATTGTACAAAATCGTTATAAGACCTTATTTTACTCTTCATCGACAAAAACCAACCTGGCCCACTATTACTGTAGTCGTTTCTTTTCCAAGATTAATAAACGATCCCTTTCATTAATGCATCCCATCTCAAAATATGAGGTCATTTCTTCCAAGAACTTTCTCGGACTTTCAGTCATGATGTCGCCAGAAAACGAAGGATAAGCATTTAATTCTGTTAGTTTAACTGGCCTAGATGTTACTACATTATCAGCAAAACGTCTATTAAAACATATCCTATCGTTATCGAAAACCTCATAATTAGGATTAAACTGATCATTATCTGCGTAGTGAGTAGGAAACACTGAATGGTTAGACATCCACATACATTCTCTTTCCTTGTTACAACCCTTTCTTGGTTGATAACAATTACCTATATTTTTTCTTTGACCTTTCTACCTTGAAACAATCGTATTCTGTCGCTTTCTTCGACCGGCTGTATCAAGTTTCTCTCCCTTGAATGTGAGTCAGTAGAAAAGCCACAATGATGTTCCCCCTCACGTCTCTAACAACCAGCTCAGCACAGTTCCTCCCTTGACCTCATAGTTAATTTTTCGTGAGGTTCAGAACCAGAATAAGAACTATTACTTTTTACATGTTCAAAATTATTTGATTTAAAATTATGGTTCTGAAAATTTTGCAACAAACCAGGTCCTTCACCTTTTTCATTAAATGGAAAATAAAATCTATTGTTAGACTCTTCATAAGCAAAACAATTTTTATTACTGATATTAGATACAACATGAGAGTTTAAACTTCTAGTACAATCGGCAATAAAAGTATTATCATTGGACCGCGGTACGTTGCTAAATGTGCCTTGAGAAGATGTACTTACAGCTTGTTTAGTGCTCCTCCTCCGGCGGTTTTGATCTGCACACAAGTAAAACACGTCTTCCTGCTTTTCCTCGAGCTCATTTGGCACCTCTGAGCCCTGGTCTTCCACT
This sequence comes from Thermobia domestica, assembly GCF_964235325.1. NCBI lineage: Eukaryota > Metazoa > Arthropoda > Insecta > Zygentoma > Lepismatidae > Thermobia > Thermobia domestica. Next base: position 128,156,672 of record NC_137471.1, read on the forward strand.
TCTTCATCATCTTGACAGATTCTACTTTTAATGACTGTCTCCTTTTCACGAACATACAAGTCGTCTGGCCGCTGTTTGACAAGTTTTTCCAGGGAATCAAATCTCTCCGTTAATTTTTCCACTTCCTTTTGAAGCTGATCACTTTCCTTCTTTTTGCAAACAGTTGTATTGGGGACTATTCTTACTTCCAATTCTTTAACTTGGCGCTGGAACTCAAATACACACTCTTCTAATTGTTTATGCATTCCTTGCATCTCTTCCTTTATTTCAGCACGAACTTCTTGAATGTTGTTTCTTACTTTAGAACGAACTTCCTGGAGGTTGTTTTTCATTTCAGAACGAACTTCTTGGAGACTGCTATCGAGTCCTGTCATCAAACTTAATAATTTGTCCAGTTTGTCATCTTTTACCGACTTTTCATTGTGTGTGTCTTCTTTTGTACATTCGTCACACTTCCATGGAGTATCTGGTTGTGAATAATAGTTCTGCTGCTCTGCACTCATTTTTAAACACTTAAAATGATAGTATTTATTACAAACATCACAACCCACAGAAAGTCCACTATCGTCACAACAAACAGCTTCCGTGCTCGTGTCCGACATTGTTATCAAAATAAAGGTGGCCACTTAAATGTAAAACACTATAAGTTCCCAATATGGAAATAGCTCACTTTTTCACACTTCACAAATCTCATGACTGCCACCCGAACCAATACGTACTTTTGAATCACGTCGAGGTCACCAATTTGCAATGTTCCTTTATTTTTCGTTATCGAAAGGATAATGTCCTCTGTAATTTGACTCCACTAAACTTCTTTTATATAAATCTCTTTCGATAGTACACTATAATAAGTTCGCATGGACAGGTTAATACGTTTGTATGTTAAATTATTGCTCATTAATATATTGAATAAGTATATTTTGGTGTTAGCTATTACAATTGTTACAATGCCGCACGGACGTCTTAACACTAGGATCGTACCTCTCCAACTGACTTATTGGACTAGCTTTTCACACTCAGTGTATCCAACTACAATATAATACCACCAGTTCAATTCTCTCTTTTTTTTCTTTTTTTATACATACAAAATAATTCAACTGATCTTTACAAAATATTAAACACTACAAGGTCATGCTCACCAATACGCCCAATCCAGCGATGCTGGATGTCTCTCGTCGTGGTGCCACCTGGAATACACAATACGAAGTTGGTAAGTTTGTTTTTATTTTCATCTTTCATGTGTATAAGTGTAATACTTCTGAAATTATAGCCTTTTCGAAACGAGTGAATCATTTATGCTAACCCTGTATAAAGGAAACGTTTGTACCTGGTAGCTGTAGAGCCAAAATCGTGAACTCATTAAATTTGAATGTAGAATGCTTTGCTTCTAAATTGAGTACTGAGTCATCTGGAATCGAAGTGTATTTAAAAAATAGAGTCGTTCAGCAAATATACTGTTTTATACTTTAATGTGTAATCTTACTTCGTGAGGAGTTCTTTGAGTTAATTTGTAGCCAACTGCGAATAGAAACTAGATACAGCAGCATTGGGATTTGATGCATTGAGCCACGTCTCCTTTAAACGTGCATATTTTGGCTCATAATACCACTGCAAAGTACATGGAAAGACTGATTATTTTAGACTTCGACTGAGAAAGAGGATTTTTCTTCTAAATTAAGCGATTCAGTAATTTTGTGTAAGACATAACAAGAATCTCAAACAAATCCTTTTTATTTATTTATTTATTATTAAAGTAATAACTGAATATCCTAGTTTAAAAAAATGCTGTTAGAGATTTGTTTTAAAAGTTACAGAAGTTTATTGAGCTATAAGATATTATGTGGCTATGTTGCTAGACTTCATGTAAATTCGTCCGAAATTTTGTTTATTTATTGTTATTGTTTTCCTTGGTATTGCAGTTTGTAATTTAACATTGTATTGAAAATAAATATTACTGGGAATTATATATAAATGAATTTCAAACTGATATACAATGCTAAAGAAAAATACACATGCTTTTCATGTAAGTCTGTGAATACGTCATAACTAGTCAAATAAGTCAACAATGTCAGTAACAATATTAGTGATGGGGATAGTTTATGGCAAATGTATTTGCTAAGTCGTTGTACAGTACTGAAAGGTGAGAATTCCAATACGGAATTTACCAAAAATTCTAGTTTTATTATTACTGTAGAAACTAAATATTTCGATACTTTTATTTATTTATGTATTTATTTATTTAGTTAGTTAGTTAATTAAATATATGTGTTATTGGGAGCATTGGAGTTAAAATCTCGATATTGAAGAATATAAGATCTTATGCAAAGATTCCTTAAAATAAATAAATCATGCACCTGGAGAGCACAGCGAATGTGAACAAACAGGAATATTTTTTCGGTCGCGGATCAAAAGCAAGGTGTGGCACGGCGTGTTTTCGTGGTGGAGAAGGAAGCCATTTGCCCATTTAATTGGTGGTTAAAATGGTTTTCAGGGACCCATACGAGATGTTTAGTTCTTTGAAAAACTCTCGAATAGTCATTCGCTTGTTTGAATAAATAATTTGTGCCACTTTTTTTTTCTTCATGTTTTCATCTGTTTTTTGACGTCGAAGGACGTCTCGATCGTTGCTTGTTTTCAACCTACTCCTTGCCGCTTTTGAATCGCTCATACCACTTGTAAACAGTCTTCAGTGGTACCGTTTCATCGCCATACACTTATTTTGACATTTTCTGAGCTGCTTTGGCATTTTTTTTCCAGCTTAGAACAAAACTTAATGTTGGCGCGCGACAGACACTCTTAACACGTCCTGACTCTTATGCCTCTGGAAGCCAACTAACATGTCACAACTCGTTCAAACTTGACACTGACTGTACCAAAGGTTTAGGCTACCGGCCTTACTAGTTGAAATGCATACAATATCGATAAATGGCACTGTGTAACTACATTCGCTCTACTCTTTGATCACATCTTGTACATAAGAAATTTCCCTTAGTTTAAAGTAATAAATGTTTGAATTGTAACAAAATGATTTCTCTCAAAAGCTGCCACTGAGAAGTCGTGATTGGTACCATTCAATTACATCAAACCTGTATTCTGTATAATAGCTATTTTATGCAATTATTTCATTGTGTGAGAAAGGATTAGTTTATCGCAACAATTGGCGTTCATCCTGGAAAAGCGCTTCGATAATATAACCGGCTAGTAATTAATCAAGTTTTGTTCACTGAGTCACATATATATTTAAAAATTGTTACATTTTGACTTGATGTGATATAAATATTGTGAAATTAAGGAATGAAATTTATTGAGAGTTAAGAAATGATTAAGGTATTTAAGTTTCCTTACTTATTTGAAAAATATAAAGCTGCGAAGGTGTACATGTTATGAAGTAACCTGCGAAAACATTGCAATACAGATCCAAAGTACTTCGCATTTTTATGTCTGTATATTTTATTTGTGTTGGTCTCCTTTAACCATTTGTAGATTTTCAAAGCTAATTCGATTGTTTCCTGTTCGGATTATTTCTTGCAACAAATTTTCATTTCTTTTTTCCGGAGGGAGGGGATGGATTGGGTTGCGAACCGTCACGAATTTGAAGTTCTGGTGTTCATATGCGTTGAGAAGAGCTGTGAAACGGTAAATTCTAGTATACTAGCGACAGTGCACTCTTTCGCAACCATGTCAAGTAGAACAAACTATTTTATTACCAGAAAGAACAAGAAGTATATTTGCAAGGAAGCTCTTGTATACGTATAATAGATCAAGGACAGACTATTTTCTATATTTATTGAATTATGTTTTCTCGCAAAGCAATTCGATAATAGTAACATTGCAGTAAGCATTGCTTTTATTTGTGTTAGTCATATATTTATTTGGGACATTAAAATATAGATTTACCTTTAGAAATAATTAACTACTTTCACAAAGTAACTTTATTTTTCCAGCCTTTACTCATTCCACATTTCGTATTCCTATATTTTGTGTTCTTTTTAGAGAGAGTTTGTTAATAATTATTAATATTCGTGTATTGTCATTGATATAAGGAAATACGGGGTGGCTCAAACCCTATCTACCAAGTTTGAAAGTAATTTTCTGTGTAACTGAAACCCATATTCCGTAATGGTCAGCGTCAATACAACATAATTCAGTAATAGAGCGTTCACCTCTGTTGCCTGTCCTTGATTCGATCCCAGCTCGCGCCAATTAAGCTTTGTGATGGAGAAATACCGTGTGTGTGGGTTTTCTCGGGGTTCTCCCGTTTCCTCTCACTTTATTCATTTCTCATCACCACCGTCTCCTTTAGCCTAGCCGGCATAACCGTGGAACGTAAAACTTAAAAGATTTCATTTCATTTTTCATTTCAATACAACATAAAATCTGCGTTTTAGTTTTGTGATAGTAGACATAACAATTGTTATTAAGTTTTGCATGTTATGCGGTGCGTTATACGGTCTAATCTTTTTGAAGGCTGTTACAGTATAAGGCCCGAAGTTACAAAAAATATACGAAGCATATGCGAAACCAGGAGTCAGGTAATTCAGTTTGTCAAAGCAACCCCAAATCTTCAGAAGAGCGAAAGTCAGCAATAGAACATGACACTTTTACTGTATCCGCAGATATTCTTAACAAAGTCGTGTGCGTAAAATCGTTCAAGTTGAGAGAAAACGTATTGAAAATATTGTAATATAAATGGCAAGATATGTAGACGTAACTAAAATTTAAAGAAGGACTTCATGCTTTTTTTTTCATTGAGTAGTTATTTACAACTTAAGTTGCTAGGTAGGTTTTGTGCCACCCTGTAGCTGGTCGTATATACTGTACATGAGACTTATAACAGTATGTAGTTCAATAATAAATTATATTGTTATGAATTAAAATTTAGTAAAAAAAAAAAAAAAAAAGCATTACTGCATTATGTTGTATATGATCTGTGGTGTAACTGTATTTAAAATGTGCTATTTTCTTTTGAAGCAGACTATATTAGTTCGTAAACAAACTTTGTGAGGAATAACTTGCTCTTGTTTTCTCGAGTTTGTACAATAAGCGCCAATTTCAACCACCATACATGATTTAGCTGACTGAATCCTTAATTGAATCAATTTGCATCAAAAATAATTTCAGTTTAGGGTGTTTCGTCTACGTAATTTGAATGTTCTTAATGTATTTGTCAAATGTGACAGTATACTTCTGGAATTTTTGAAAAACTACAAACATTAAAACCAGGATAATATTCTAGTCAGTGGATCATACAGTTCCTTATTGTATAGCAGAAAGCACTGTTACAGATTATATTAGATTGTAAGGCCTGCTATACACTATACGATAGATCCTAGGAAATCTCTTACGATTTTTCCTAGATGAGTCAAAATCTCAACGTATATGGCATCAGATCACATGTTATTTCCTATGTTCTGAACCATTCTCTGAGATTTGTCTTGCTTAGAGCACACACTATTCGGAAAGAAAATTCGTAAGATTTCGATTTAAGCGACATCAGGTGAGAGAAAGTGAAAACAAATGTGTTTTCTCCCCGCCAGCCGCCATATTTGTCCACGATACAGGTGATCGGTGCACGATATTTAAGAGGAAATCGTGATCATGTTAACACTATTCCTACACTGTCAATTGCTCGTTTAAATGTACGCGCTTTTTTACCCCGCAGTGCACTATGGATCGACATCTCTTAACGGCACTCGGTCTAGCAGAAAAATCTTTACGTGTATGGTACAAAAGAGTAGGATTTCCTACGAGATATGTCGTAACATTTTTTTCCGAAGATAAATCCTCAGATATTACCTAGGATTTATCTCATAGTGTATAGCATGCCTAAGTTATGAAAAGGTGTAGTAAAGTATTGTTATTATTATTAGTCAATTTTGGAATATTTTCGAAGGTCCACTAACATGTGTGGTAAAGTTCAGTCATTTTTAAAATTATTTTTTAATGAGATATTAAGCTTCTTTAACAAAGGCAAGTTTGTACAACACTAATATTTTAAAATAGTCAGGTCCATGTAACTAGCGTTTACATAAGTCTTGCAGTATGTGATATGTGATCTGTGGTGTGAACTTAAACTTGTTCTTTAAATAAACAATGAATATAACTAGGGATTTAACAAGCTTTGAAACCATTCGCGATCTTTATAAATACATAAATAAAAAGTAGTTTAAAATTGCTTTCAGTAAATCTAATTGCAAAGTTTTTGCTAAAAATGAAAAAGGGATCTTTCGTATTTATTCTTGCGAAATCAAAAGATATTTTCTTGAACCGCAATTGCAGCTTTAATCATGAACATTAAAAAAATATATATAAAAGAAGAGTACAAAATTGTAAAAAGTTCAAATCTGTAAAAACACAGCTTCCTTTGTCTTTTATATTAAGAATATACTGATTATATTTTTTCTTTGTATTTCATGTAATTTTAAACCAAAGAAAAAGTATGTGTTATTACAATTTGTGTATGTGGTATTTTATGTATTTTTACAACACAAAACCACCTATTGCATTGACCTCGTTGTTAAGTATTACAGTGATGTTTTATTATGCATAAAACTAATGTTGAGTTTACGAAATGATTATTACATTCCTTTAGAGGGGGAAGGGAGAAATAGTTTGACAGTAAGGTCTCATAATATATGACCTCTGAAATCTGATTTATTATTATTAAGTATTCTGCCTTTTGGGAGGTTCTGGGACTAATGAGTTTTTTTATTTTTATTTATTTTTAATTCTAGGTTTGGGCCTAAAAATGTTTCTTGCACGTTTCTCGTTCTTCAGTTTTCTCTTTTAATTCCCAATATTTTCTTCTGTTTTTCAAATCATCGATCAGTTGTGTTCTTCTTCCTATTCCTCGCTTTCCTTCCATCTTTCTTTATCTGGCGGTATGATGAAGACAATTTCTTTGCAAGATGTGTCTAATCCAATTGGCCTTCCTTCGAAGCATCCTCTTCTCTCCTATCCGTTTCAAAACATCCTCATTTGTTAATTTCTATGTCCAATTTATTTCCTCCATGTTCCTGCAGTACCATATTTTGAAGCTCTCTAAATATTTCTTCTTTAACTTATGCAATGTCCAAGTCTCTGAACCATACAGTCCAATGCTTCATATACAGCACTTGACCAAGTTTTTTCTTAGTCCAATATTAAGCCTGCTAATTAAGAGTCATCTTTTCTTGTTGAATGCTTTTTTGGCTATGGCAATTCTTGATCATCCATCCATTGTTGACCACTATCTTTTTAGTGCAGTAAGCGTCTCTCGTCAAAATATATCCCCAGATACTTGAAGTGATCGACCTCTTCAAGTTCTCCTTGTTCTTCTCTGGCCCATAACGGCGCGAGATAATCTCATCCGATCCGATCCATGACTTGTGAAATCCGATTTATAATGCCTGATGTTTCTTAGAACTTCGTGATGCACATGATAGTGGGATCCTTAAGCTCATTGCTCGCGCCAGTTCAGATTCGAATTCTATCGAGTTCGGGTTTGCTGTTCTTAATGAGACTCGAGCTAACTACATTTCGCGCACATTAACCTCCTTGGACTCGGGTTTGCTGTTCTATTATAGAACTCGTGCTCGTATCGGTTTGCACTCGAGAGCCAGGCTTGCGATTTTTGTCATCAGAGTAGTTCCACAAAACTACAAAAGAAATACCAGGAAGCCTTTCGCAAATGGTTGAGCGGATTTGAGTGTTCGCTCCATAACTCTGTTTAAATCACATGTTTAAATTAAAATTTATGGAAACACAATTAGCCCATCGTACTCAATGGACGTAAAAGATGGATGCTAAATTGCGGAGAATGTAGGTTTTCAAAATTTTTGAGAAATAATAATAATAAAAAAAGTTAATGAACAGGAAAGTTGTTCATTGCAAAACTTTACACTAAGTACATGTACCAAATAATCGTACGGATAACGAGATCAAGGCATCTGCATTACATATCACTCTCATGGGAAGTAAGGAAAGGGAGGTACAGAGTTCAAGTTTGAAAACCTATGGATAGGCCAAGAAGACTGGGAGGATCTTGAGCAACAACAGCCATTATTTAATTGGCATAGCAAAGGATGTAATCCAATGGCAAACTTTCGAATTTTGGATGAAACTTTCGATTTCGTAAGCCATAAAGGAGATTACGACGAAGTGTACGCAATGATGTTACAACTGGTTCTATGATATCAAAATAAATTGACTTAGTATTATAAATTTCAATGAAAATGCTTAATATAGTATTATTAGTAAACGACATGGCAGAGCTGTAACACAGTGTTGTCAGTTTTGTAACAGCAGATCTTTTGCCCGAAACCATTCACTTTCCCAGTTAGATGCAAAATTTCCCGCCGATTAAAATGGATAATTTTTCGACTACTGGAATACAGCGGCGACGCTTGTGCGAGTACTAAAACAAAAATATCAGGGTCCCCCGTTTCATATCTGTTTGCGTGAGTGCAACGCAAAATTTGCATTTCTGATAAAACATATATTACAGGAAGGAATTGCGTGTGTAGGTCGACAGAATTACATTTCCAATGACGAGATTCTGAAGAAAGTTAAATTGCCATGTTTCAACTGCACAATGGTTAATTCTGTTTATGAGGTACAGTTCGGTTTGATTCCTTGGAATATGAATAATATCCATATGCCAAACGCAAGATCCGATTCCATGGACATTTCTATCAAATGAACTGATTCGGAACGCTATTGATCTGATAATTAAATATAATTGTTCCCGCGTAATCAGCCAGGTGAATTCTATAGACGACGTAGAATTCACCTGGCTTGATTGCCCGACAACAACTATATTCATCACGACACTAGAAGAACTTTAGTTCTTATTTAACACACAATATTTTTATACGTAACATGTATCCCAAGTGATTCGGAAAAGATGATTCTAAATAAGAAAAAAAGAAAAACAAGGAATCATTTCTCCAGCGAGATTGCAATTCGGATTCCCGGTTTTGGTCTTCATATAGTATATGGTTCGGATAACCACAACTGAAATACACAGTATCGTGAACGAATTTCGTTACTCCAGGAGTTCACAGGACTAGCGAGACACACGATCACGATCATTGTCTCACTCATGTCATAGAATCGTTGTTCTATAGCACATGCAACACTTATCTCTGTTGTCAGTTATTTTCTTAAGATCCAACATGCACATCAATAAACATATTTGTTATCACTGCAAATAATATCTGACATACAAAACAAAAAACTGCACCAGATATTTTAACACAAAACTTGTACTAATATTATCGCAAGTGGTTTCAGATTGAAAACTTTGTTATTATTATTTATTTATTCAAATTTCGCCGACACTAAACGGAATAAGACCTTCACATAATTAATATACAAGAAATGAAAATAAAACACTTGAATTTGAATATTATTTTTCATAGACACTGATTTTATTCGTTGTTTGCCTCCTTTTCGTGAGTAACGGTGGAATATGCACGTAGCAATTTGTAACCCAAAGAGGCAGTTATCTTCAACGCAATTGAACATGTAATGTATCTTCCTTCAATCATAATTGCTATTTCGTGGTAATATTTAGGTATTTAAGCTTTTCGAAGGTGTGATTGTTGTCTCATTAGAACTGGTATCTTTATCTATTATTTGAACAATTTTGCATTGAAATTAGTTGCTTCCTCTTCTTAGTTCAGAACCATAGCGAAGAGCGCTCGTCCCGCCCTTCCACGTCCTCTTCAGCACACGAAGTGAAAAGGCTGTGGGTGAAGGAGGTTAGAGAACAAAATAGCTTCATCACAACACTGTTATTATATAGCATTAAATATGTACAATCGTTTATTCCCTTTGTTTTAATGATTAACGATGAACAGTTGTGCCTTGATAACGCTTGCATTTTTTTGGATAAAATGAGCAAACTAAAATGTAGTCTAACATCACGAGAAGTCTGAAAGGAAGAAACAACTGGTTGCTGGACAAACTACTGAGTGATAGTGATCTCAGTCCTTATTTGGGCAATTTCCTCTCCATAATGCAGAACAAAATTCCAAGTTGGTTGGGGCTCCTTTTGAGAATAAAAAGTCACAATCATGATTCAGTGGCGGATCGTAATTAATACGACAAATCCAGTGGTGCTACTCAGCCGATTCGCTAGAAACGGTTGTTAAAGTATTTGAGTTCGCAGAACGATTTGTTATACACAGACATAAACACACGCGTGCACGCATGAGATTATCAAAAATGAGAATTGGTATCATACGAGTGAAATAATGAGAATTATTTATATTTGAAACACCATTATTAACAATTCTCTATCCATTGCTGAATGAAGGTCTTTCCAATACTTTTTGACAAAAATCTATCTTGGAGAATGCTACATATTTCGTCATACCACCTAGTAGGTTACTGTGTAGGTCGCTACTAGTCACTTGTAGTAAAAAAAAAAATGCTTTTGTCTAACTTGTGTATATAGGGGATGAAGGAAAGTTTCTTGTTGCGGATGACTCCGAGGTACTTTGCGTGGGGACTGAGTGGGAGGTTGGTTCCTTGTAGGGAGAGGTGGATGGGTCTCTGCTTCCTGTTTTTTGTAAAGTTCACCAGGGTGGTCTTGTTGGGATTTATCTTGATGCGCCAATTCCTTGTCCAGTTTTCCAACATGTGTATGTGTCGCTGCAAATAGACTTCTTCATATCGATGATTCAAATGGCTGGCAAAAAGTGCGGTGTCATCGGCATATGTGGCAGTGGTGATGTTGGCGGTCTGAGGGATGTCACTGGTATATACGTTGTAGAGAATGGGGTAGGCAGAAACCCTGCGGAACTCCCGCTCTAGTACTTCTTGACGTGGTGGTGTGCCTGCATGGTGTACATGGAAACTCCTGTTTTGCAGATAGTTGTGTAACAGTTTTACGAGGTAGGTTGGGAAACTCTCTTGCATGAGTGTGTATGAGACCTTCATGCCACACTTTGTCAAAGGCCTTTTCTATGTCCAAGAAAAGGCCTAAAGTGTGCCCACGTTCGTTAAATCTGAAAGTGGTGTCATCTTCCACTCGCACCAGTTGGACTGTCGTGCCGTGTCCTGGTCCAAAACCAAATTGATGCGGCGGGAGGATGTTCTGGTCTGTGATATGCTGCTGCAGCCGCCGTTAGATGGCCCTTTCCACAAGTTTGCTCAGGTGAGATAATAAACTGATGGGGCGGTGGTTTTTGAGTTCAGATCAGTTCCCCAGCGTCTTAGGGATGAGTATGACTCTTGCGTTCTTCCAGGCTGGAGGGAAGTGGCCAGTGTTGAAGATGACGTTGATCAAACGGCAAAGGAGCACTATGACTTTCCTTGGCGCGTGTTTGAGCGCTTGGGGTGGGATGCGATCCGGTTCAGCAGCACGGTGGGTCAGGAGATGCTTTACAATTTGTTCCACTTCTCTTGGGCGTACCAGTGAGGGGGGGTTCAGCAGTTGAAGGTGATCGGCAGTGTGGATGGAGTGCTGAACTTCCTCCAGCGTCTCGGCGTCAGGTTGAGTTGAAAAGAACCTTTCAGGTAGTCGCAAAGAGGGTGGCTTGCTCTTCCGGGTTGTACACCAATCCTTGTGGACCTCTGAGGGGTTGCGCACGTGGGGGGCCAGTAGGTCGGGCGAGTGATGTGACTAGTCGCCAAAAGTCACGTGAAGGTGTGTCCATCTCCTGTAGGGTGTTATTCCACTTCTGCAGACGCCTGCGTAGCAGCCTCTTCTTTATTCTTATGGAAAGGGAGTTCCATACACGCTTGTATTCTGGGTGTCGTGTTCGCTACCAGTTCTCGTGTTGTTCGTTTGAGATGGATGAGTGCCGATGTGCGAGCCTCTGCCGGGTCTGGTTGCTGTTGGTGGTGGTCACATCCATCGCAGTGAGAATGTTGGAGGTTAAGGATGCTACTGCTGTGTTAATATCTTCAGGGGTGCGTAAAGAGAGCCGGGGTCCACCAACGTTGCCAGAAGGTCCGTGTATTGCTGCCAGTTGGTCTGTCGCAGTGTAGCTAGTTGCCTTGCAGGAACATGTGTGCGGAGGGCCACTGTTAGCTTGATGGGGATATGGTATGAGCTGAGTTCCGGAATGGTAATGGGGCCATCCGTCAAGGTGATGTTTACGCTAAGCACCATGTCCAAGATATCATGCTATCCGCCATTCCGGGGGAAGTGCGTGGGTCCCGTAGGCGCGGAAGGCAGAAAGTCGACGCCACGGAGAGCCTGATGGAGAATGCGGCCATTTCGGTTGGAGGTTCTTGAGTTCCAGTGTGGGTGTTTGCTGTTTAAATCTCCACCAACCAGCACTCGGTGTCCAAGCCTCCTGAGAAGAGTGAGGTTTGGCAGGTGAAGATGCCCATTATGAGGTTTGTAGGCGGAGATCAGCTGGAGTGGACCGTGACTCCTATAGTTTCAAGTGAGAGTGCCGGCGTGGGGAGAGGGTCATGAGCAATGTGCGACTTCATGAGAATGGCTATACCACCCATGGGTCCTTGTCGGTCTGAGCGGTATGTTGTGTAGTTCCTGACAGTAAATTGCTTGTCGGGCTTCAGGTGAGTTTCGCTGGTGAGGGCCACGTCTATTCTTTCTCGGGTAAGGAAATCCTGGAGTACCTCACGTTGGTCTGCTATGTCGGCAGCATTCCAGCACGCCAATATCAGATTGCGGGGAATATCAAATTTATTGCGTCCCATCATCCTAAAGGTCTGCGGCTGCTTCCAGGACATTAGTCATTTTGATGATGGCATCTTTGGCTACAAGTATCTTTCTTAAACCTTTCTTCGGCTTCTTGATTATGGTTGTGAGATTCAGTTCCTTGAAGAGATCTAGAACTTCTTTGATAGAGGCTGCTAGCGAGGGTTCGTTGGCTGGATTGGTTTCTGCAGGTGGAGGCGTGGTCTGTTGGCCAGTACGGGAGTGCTTGGCGGTGGTATCCACGGGTCGCACTGACTGGGTGTTTGTTGTAATCTTAGCACTGTCACTGGTCGCACTATCATTAGTTTCACTATCACTGTTCTTATGCGGTTGCTGCGGGGCTGTTTTTGATGGTTGGGAGATGGTCTTGTTGGCGGGTGTGGACTTGGCTTTGGGGGCCGTTGAAGGGCTGGAAGCAGTTTGAGCTTTCTTGTTGGGTGCTGCAGCAGGTTGTTATGTGCAGGTGTTGGACTCTTGTTGGTTGGCTACTTTTCTGCTCTTGGCTGTTTTGATATATTCACATCCTTGGTAGTTGACGGAGTGATTGCCGCCGCAGTTGACACACGACGCTGGCGATTCACGGGTCTTCTTGGGGCATTCCGACATATGGTGCTGGCCGCTGCAATTTGCGGACCGGGCGTCCGCTCGGCACGTCAGTTGGGAGTGCCCGAGGCGCTAACAGTGGAAGCACTGTAAGATGTCCGCGCCTTTGTAGGGCTCAACTTCCACCCTATAGCATAGGATATAGCGGAAGTCATAAATTTTTTTCCGCGTCCTTTGACTTAGTGAGGTGCACCAGAAAGAGCAGGAAGCGAGGACGCTGCCCTGTGCTGTCAGGGCTGCCTTGAAGCTGGATCACCGAGATGACCGGGAATTCTCGGTCCACTAGATCTTCGTAAATGTCCTTGGTTTCAGCGTCGATGGGAAGCTTGCGTATGATCACTTTCATTGGTCGGGATTCTTTTGGAAGTTCCGTGGAGTAGGAGTAGCCTTGGCTCGAGCAAAAGGCGTCCAACTTTTCGAAGTCGCGCGGTGTAGTGCATTAAAACTTGACATAGTCGCGACGCTGCTCGAGTTTGGGAAGGGCAGATAGGGTGTTGACTGGATTTCACGAAGGCAAACCTGTTGGTAATGTTGTAGATCTAGGGGATCATCTTGGCTGCTGCTGCCGGTGAGGGTGCTGTGGACGTGGAGGCTGCATTATCATCACTCTGGGCATTGACACTCAGGGGGAAAATATGTTTCTAAACTGCATTAGAGAGGAGATGGGGCCCTCTTGGAGGTCCCGCCGTCTTTCTGGGATATTGAAATCCAGGGGGATCTGGAGCCTGGCCTGTGGCGTCGTTCATGTCCACCACCAGGTCGTCGATGTTCAGTGTCGAGAGGTCCACTGGGGAGCTGGAACTGGGGTCGCTAGCAGAAGAGGACTCTTAAGGGGAAAGGCTATGGTAGCCTTTTGTGTGGTGGGATCAACTGGAGCATACAGCTCCATCTTCTGGAGGTTCTTCTATCACTTCGTGGCTGCACTTGTCTAGCTTGCTGGCGGGGGCCGGTGCCGAGTGCTGTGTATCGCAGTTCCTTGAACTTCTTTTTAATTACCTTTGCCTGGCCCGGGGCTCTTTCCTGCACTTGTTGGGTAGCGTGGACACTATATGCACTGGTATAATGTATACTGGCTCAGAAAAGGACCGCGTAGTGACGGGTCTAAGTGATTCTTAAAGGGACCTGAACAGTACTCTATTGGTATCGTCGGTAGTAATTTGTTGGTTCGTATTGTTCTGATAACACTGGTCACAAGCGTATTAGACTTGCTCGGACAGGCAGAATTTTTCTTTTCGCTTTGTATTCTTGAGTCAATATAGTCAATCTTTATTCATATGGGGATCACTATCTTTTAATGTTCAAGCATCCATTTTGTTCTAACACCCTGCCGGATGCTCGTAGAGCACGATGCACAGATATACTGTGGAATCTGCTTGTATATGAGAGAACTAGAGCTGGCTCAGCCAGTCAGGTGAAGGCGCTTTCGTTTTCGTCCGCGCTCTTTGATCACTACGTTTTGAGCGTCAGTACATCACGTGGGTGTGGGGAATGCTTTGTTCTTTGTTGCATGCAACATGCACACACTACCTACTGAATACTCCTCCTGTAACATAAGTAAATGTGGGTGAAATAAATTAATGAGATGATTCAGTCATAACCCTTCCCTTTTGCACTTTGCATATTCCACTGAAGAAGTAGTAAATTTTCAAAAGAATGTAAAGCCATTAAGAAGTTTAGTATTGAGTATACTGGTAACTTGTATTAAATTATCCAATATTTTAGGATTGGGTTCATTAGTAAAACTAAGAGATGCCGTGGTTAGGAGTTGTTTTATAGCTTTTATTTGATTGTTGAGAATGTCATTAAGACGGGATAATTCCCGATTCTCTTCCTGAGCACGTTGTTCTGTTTCAGTAAGAAAGTTATGATTTTGACGATTGTTAATAGGGCCAGATGAAGATTCCGAAGTATTAATACCGACAATGGAATTGTCAACTGAGTGTATTGTTTCAGTCGGACTAGTTTGTGCGTGCAGATTGCGAAAAGGTGTTTCACCTTTTATGCGAAAGGTACCTTTGTTATCAGATATAAATTTTGATGAAGTATGTTTCAAGGGTGGAAAAGGGAAAGATGGAAGAGTAGAGGTAGAAATCACCGTTGCAGGAAACAAGTTACTTCTTTTACTGTTTAAATTAGATTGAGAAAGCGGAAATTGTTCATTATGAGTGCCTTTCCGTCTTTTTTCAGGCGGTGCTGAAGTAGAAGAGGGGGGGGGGGTCAAATTTTGAATGACTATGATTTTCGGAGCCGGTAGAAGAAGCAGCAGAGAATGATTTGTAATCCCTTTGTTAGGAGATGAAGATACATTGTCAACAACAGATTGTCGTAGCATTTCACTATAAACTGTATGAGGTGGCATGACACTTGTAGAAGTATAATTTTGTTTTGGAAGAGTTGTTAAGGTACTTGCTTCATTAAAGGATATATGTAAATTAGCAATTAATTGTACAATTCTTTTTTGTCGGAGTCGTTCCGAGCATTGATCAGAATTTGCTTTATGATTAGGTTGTCATCTCCTGCTTCTATAACTTGAAGACTATTTGATTTAAAAGCATGGTAGTCTTCACCCTTTTCTTCGTTTCCCCTTCTTTTTCTTCTTTCCTAATATCGTGGGTTTGTTCGAGCCTACTGATTATATCTGCTGGATGTTTGGACCCAGGTAAATACTGTATATTAAAATCATAATCAGCTAAGAATAGCTTTTCCCGACCTTGTCAGGATATGTGTTCATCGTCGCTATACACTTTGCGTCTACGTATAGATTGAATTTTCTATTTAGTAGAAAGTAGCGCAATTTACGCAATGTATATATGAGAGCTTTCTTCTCAGTTTTTGCCAGTCTTCGAGAACAATAAGCAACTACCTGCTCAGTGTCGGTTTTTGGGTCATAACAAGCGAGTATTCCGGCTATTTGCATCTGACTGTTATCGGAATTGACGCGGATTTCTAGCGAGTCGTCAAAATGAGCGAGTGATGGGGCGTTTAATGTCTTCTTTCAATTGTTCAAAGAGAACATCGTACTTCTCTGTCCATTTAAATTTGGATGTTACTAATTGCTGGAAAGGCTCAATTTTTATCGTAGTCTTTGATGTGCGCTCTATGGTATGAACATAGGCCGATAAAGCTTTTGAGAATCCGCTTTGTAGTCGCTCTTAAAATTTCGTATTTTCTTGGCTGTCTGGAGATATTTTAATGGATTTCCCACTAACAAGGTGTCCTAATATGTTAAGCTCATGGTAACCGATGTGTGTCTTCTTGGGCGATGCCTGAAAATCATATTTTCTAAGCTTCTGAAATAGTGATTCTAAATCCTGCAGGTGCTATGGAAAATTATATGCACTGACGACAAGGCCGTCTGCAGAAGTTGTAATCCTATGGGGTAGTCCTTCCAAAATCATCCTCGTGGCCACACTGATACTTTGGGAACTTGTCTTGTGCCCCATTGTACATCTAAAAAATTCGTATGATTTTCTGGTGTGATTGAGCTCAAAGGTCATGCATTTGCGGCTCATAGGATGCAATAAAATTTGGTGATAACTAGCCCTAATGTCCAATCTGGTTATCTAGGTTTTCCCCTTTATAGAGTTTAAAACATCTTGTTGATAGGAATGGAACGGAGATATATTTCTGTAAATTGTGTGTTAGGTTTCCAGAGCACCAGAAGAGGAGAGCAAAATTCATTATTGTCTGTAGGCCTGATTATTTTTGCCTTGATAAGGTCTTAAATCTGAAATCCTAATTTAAAATCCTCTAAAATATCCGATGTCGTCAGGATCATACGTAAAAATATCTCTATATTTAAACAGTCATAAACTGCTTGTTTTTGCTTTCTGTCTAGGTCGGGGTTAACGTCAAAGAGCTCTTTATTGAAAAGTTTCTTCGTGTATTTTAGGTGTTCTTCAGTTTCCTCTTTTGTCTTAAACTGGTACGCTTTTTTGTGCCCTTCCACAAGAACCGCCACTGGTGTATTTTTTTTTTTATAATGACGCTATTACTATTAGGGTTTGATATTAAAATTGTCATTTTGTTTCTATCTTCTGATCAAGAGCATTTAACCTGTTCCTCGCGTATTCCAGGAAGGAATATATATATAAAGAATTCCTTGTCAGCTAGGTAGCTGCGGCTTTCTTGGGCGTTTAAAGAAAGATTGTATTCTTGTTTAAGTCGATGGTGGAATGCGAATGTTGGAGAAAGTCAACTCCTATAATTATTGGCATTGTCCTATCAATTACTCTAAAGTAATGAGTAAATGTTTGCCTTATTTTAAATTTTATCAATGCTATTTGTTTCAAACATGTTATTTCCTGAAATTCCTTTTATTGTCTGAAATGGTATTAGACTCGTCCCAGGGCTACGGTCTGGGCTGGTGAGAGCGATATCGTGCTTCCTGTGTCAATTATCGCATTCTGAGAACCTGATTTAGTTAAGTGTTAAATGTGATTTATTATTTTCGTTCTCTAATGCAATGTTTTCCCTTTTTCTGCCAATTGTCCTGATTGTTCTGTTATTACAGGAATTTCGTAATTTATGCTATTGTGCTTGGTCTCCCTGTTCCAAGTGATGGTGACTGTCGGCCTCCTTGTCAAGGGGCTGCCTCACGTTATTTTGACGCTTATAATAAACGGATGCACCATGCCCCGCTTCCGGCATATCGCGCATACCAAAATTTGATCTTCCGTGGATGTAGACTGCTGATTGTTCTGGTGTAGCCTGCTGTTCTGTCATCCCGCTTTTTCTTTCCATTATTATTGTTATTCCTCCGTCTGTTTCCCTGGTTTCTATTCTTCAGTTGGTTTCTGTAACTCGTCTGGGCTATCACAGCGACAATTCTGCAATTTTATTGGCCAAGGTAGAGAGGTCATTTTGTGGAAGATTCTGCTCGTGGTGGGGAACGGTATTAGGTTCTTGATTTAAGGTTTGATATTCTTGAGAGGTTGAGAAATTGCCATGGAAGGATTTATTTTGTTGTTGATATGAAGGTACATAACTACATTGGTTGCGTGACTAGTTGCGTTTGTATAGGATAAGTATGGTGATATAACTGTTGTACAGGAGACAGTCTTTGGTTCGGTTGGTAAGCCATAGAATATATTCTATGGTTTAGGTATATGATTTTGGCCGTATAGCATGTGTAGTTTTTGTGATAGCTCTGCATGCTCTCTTTTTCTTAAAAGGTCATTAGCAGCTTCGAAAGTGTTTAATTTAGTCTGTAGAGTGTCTACTGTTGCAAATCTTTCTAATGCTATCTTATTAAGGAAATCCTGTAATCCCAATGATAAATGATGGATCTTTTGCTCTTCTCTCGCCTCCGGTAGTAACTGCCTCATTACTCAGAGTTTACGTAAAAAGTATGAGTCTGTGGACTCATCCATTCCTTGTTGGACCTCGAATAATTCCTGTTCTGCTTTATACGATGGGACCTTTGGCCTACATAATACTACTAATTTAGATTTTAAATCGTCATAGGACATCGTATCAAATTGATTTTGGTTTTTAAGCTGTAAAACGAGATCTAGTGCCGTCCTGTAAATATATCGGTAAAATTTCCTTCTTCTTAGGTGGTAACCATGACTGCATGTGACTAGCAAGAAAAACTTGTCCGGGTCCTCGTGCATGTGTCCTGCATACTTCGTCAAATGTGGCATGTTAAAGAATATGTTAGATGCACCCTCCCTCATATTTGTGTTATTCTCTCCTGATCTGTATGTTCGTTTCCGGCATAAATCGCACTTAGGGAAGGTAAGGAGAAAGGGAGGTTATATGAAATTTGGTTGAATTTTGATAGCGAATTTTAGAAGGATTTTGATACTTATCTTATCAGTGCCTGGTAAAAAGTTAATAAAAAAAGCGTCCCGTACAAAACTCAGGTGCTTATCACCATGTAATGACTTTGGTAGAGTCAATAATGGACCGACATATTTCCCTTCACCAATTTTATTATAAAATTGAGTCTTGTGTTTACAAAAGTTCTAACAATAAAGTGTTTCTTTAATGACCTAGGTATACAGGTTATAGCGTTCTGTACGGGTAACCTCCGCTCATAGCAGCTTCCAGGGTTTGGGATAGGTTACGATCAGTTGGTCGACTGATGCTGGGTCCCTCGGTAGTCGGGCTTTTATCTGTCCTCTTCGGTTCCTTCTTCTTTTGTTGTTCCTCGGTGTCTTTCGTGTCGGCTTCTCTTCTGTTACGCTGTTTACAATCAATAGCACGTGTTGTGTTGACATACTTTTCTCGTGATGTGGGGATCCTTACAATATTTATTTTAAGACAGAAAACATATTTCGAACGTTTCACATACTTATTAACGCTTCATAATAAGATATACTTACATACGAAATTCTAAGAGTATCTTATTGTGCAGTACTGTCTCATCAGTTCTTGTAGCTCGTCGTAACAAAGGTAAAATTAAGAATTTTGGGACTTACAACTGACAAGCCCATTCCAGGATTTTGTAAACTAAAATCTTTAGAGCAGAGGTAATGGGATCGTGAAGTGGGTTGCTTAACAAATAGAATACTCTTAAGTTGGAAACAGATTGCAATGTAAGACGACGATAAACAAAAGATAGGCAAATGTCTTCACAGTACTTACCTGGAACATTCGGCGATCCTGCATTGATGATTCTCTCGGTGTAATGTTCTCTATCTTCAGGAACAGAGTGTCTGGGCTATGGACGGCCAGACAGCTTGAACAGAATCTCGGCGTGGAAGTAACAAAATTAGGATAAATTTATAGCGTGAAATGACTCGGAGTACAAACGCTTTCTAATAACAAAATCATTCTTGCTGTTGATAAAAGAATACGGAAACTATACGCGTTACCCTTATAAACATTGATAATGTTTAGGTTCCAAAATCGAGTGTCGCGGAGAGTTCCTCTCTACATTGTCGCCGTCGGTCAACTCTGTCTGTAGTAGTTTTGTTCAAAAGCATCGGTCATTGAATTTCTAGTCCAATGAACTGAAGGTAGGCTGATGAAATGCAGAACATGTAGGTGACGTCAGATAAGATGATATTTAGAAATGGAGACAAGAACAATTGTATGTTTATTCATTAAACGATGCATAAAGGAAACGTCAACAGAATTTTTTTTTTTTTTTTTTTTTTTTTTTTTTTTTTTTGTCAACGTGTAAATGAACTATAAATTGTGCTGAAAGAAATGGAAGTTAAAAATAGAATTTTAACATCGATCTGATCATGAAAATTCACTGTCCATGATTTCAAATAATGTTCGTCGTTTTCACAGAATTTCAGTCCAATATATTACATGTTCACAACTTATTATTTAAATTACATTTGTCATCGTGATTCACGATATCTTTACATTACTGTTGATAACGTGAGAAAATATAAAACAAAATATTCATGAAGGAAACCTTTCAATATACAACAGTGTATATCAAACATGTTATATACACTGTTTCAAGCAAACTTTTTCGGACATTCATCATACGAGGTGTCAGGAAAGTAATGAAACTGTGTTTGTAAAACATGTTTATTTACAATGCATTACAAAACCACATGATCACCTTCGAAATAGTTCCCTTGGAAAGCTACACACCGAAGCAGACGTTGCTCCCACTCACGGAAGCATTGCTGGAAGTCCTCAAGTGACACCCTTCGAAGTTTCTATCTTCCATACATCTAGTTTTGCGCCTAATCCAGATAACTCTGTTTCCATATTCTGTAAACCAATATTGGTTATATCGGTTTCCAATTGCAGTTTTTCGTGGTTCGCGTGCCTTTTGTCTGATTTTTTTTTTTTCTAATTGTGTAACTGCTTCTAAGAAGGTCGCGAGCAGTCTTTCAGTATTCACCGTGACAACAAAATACAGAAAAGCACACAATAAAAATGTGAAATATCAGACACTAGATAGAAAATATAACTGACATAGTAACCTTTCGTTCACTATATGAATCATTAGTCCGTGGTTTGCAAAGCCAATTTTATGAGGTACGGCTCGGTTCGATTCCCTGGTATATAAATAATACCCAATGCCAAGCGTAGAATCAGATTTCTATTATATAAAGTTACTCGAAACGCTATTGACCTGAGGATTATGTAACAAATAATATCTGTATAACGGAATATGTCCCATGTGATTTCGAACCAGTTGATTCCAAAAGAGGAAAACAAGGAATCATTTCTCTTACGAGACGCCACTAATTTGATCCACGGTCTAGGTCTTCGTTTAGTATGGTTCGGATTACCACAACTGCACACAGAGTGAAAAAGGCTGTAGATGGACACGGGAGAACAAAATAACATTAAATATGTACAATCGTTATTTATTTTAATTACTACCTATTAAGAAAGACAGTTTTGTCTTCATAACACGTGCGTTTATATATACAGAGTAAATGAACAAAATAAAAAGCGTGTGCTCTGATGTTACAAACATAGAGAAGAGGAGGAACAACTAGTTTTTGTCAACTGACTCAATGATGATCTTATCGCCTGGCAATCTTAGTTCTTATTCGGGCGAATTCCTCTCTTTACAACGCAGAACAAAATTCAATGGTGGTTGGGACTGCTTTTGAAAACAAAAAATCAGAATCATGATCCAGCGGAGAGGCGTAAAAATGAATATGACAAATCAATTTTCTCATATTTGTAAAAACAGGAAAGGAAAAGTTTTCACATTCTCAAAAATAGTAGTACCTAGGTAGAGAATTATTATTTTTTTAAGTACTAGAGGTTAAGAAAGAATTTTAACTGGTTTCGAAACCGTGAGAAATTTTATCAACTGGTTCGGACGAACTGACTAAATGACTGAGTGTTCATAAATGAGCAAGTATCAAACATACCCGTCGAATGATCCAGGATCCCCCTTTTTCATGCTGGAATATGAACAAAGCCCAAATTACTATTCTATCCTTTTGGATTTATAGATCATCCTTTCATAGTGCAGTATTCAACATTATCATGTAGTGTATCAATTGGGGACCATGTGTACTGACGATATAACTGTCGCAACACACCATCAACGCTGATGCATCGCTTGGAAAATTTTCAGGAATATGAATATTAAATAGGAGGACCGTTCGGAAAGTAACCTCCGATTGGCTAAAAAAGAAACACCAAAGTAAATAAAAAGAATATATATATATATATATATATATATATATATATGAAAATTACACCTTTGCTCTATGTTTCAACTTATATCTCTGCACTAGCTTAGAAATTCCATCAGCATAAAAATCTCGAGCTTGTGCCTTGTGTCAGCCTATGACCGTATCTTTCAGCTCATTATCATCACCAAAGCGCAGAGATCCAAGGTACTTCTTCATATACATGAAGAAAAGAGATTGTGAAACGTTGATTTTCCATCAATTGTCGGGAGTTCACCAGTGACCACTGATGGCCTGCCACTCCTCCCTTCGTCATGAATGTTTGTTCTTCCACAACTCCTTCACTCATCACACTTGGTCCATACACAGCACAAAGTTCTCGATGAATAGCTGCTGCCAAATATTGTTTTGCCGTAAGAAAACGTGTAACGGCTCCCGCCTCGCACTTGGCGGGGTTTTCTATTGCAGCACACAGTTTAAAACGCTACAAAAGTGGAACCAGTCATCAGACAATCTTCACGGTACCACGGCTGGATGCAGACTGATCTACGGCGCACCTCTCTGCAAAGAGGGTAGCGTTGCCCCTCCCCCACTACTTCAAGCACTGACCAATCGGAGGTTACTTTCCGAATGCGCCTCGTACATACGGAACATAACATAACACGTTATTAGAACACTTACTTTACATTATAAAGTGTGAATACTTGTTTGTTTTAAGAGTTTAACTTCCAGTCATACGAATATTCGTTAACTGTGCTTATTAATGCAACACTTTAAAATAAAATAATTCTGAAAATACGTTAAGCTAAATGAATCCATTATGGTCAGTGATGAATGACGTTGGTGAGAATGTCAGCTCTATTAACGAGATTTTGATAATTAGTATTTAACGATCATTGGTAAAACTAGCGATAAGATATTATTGCAGAAGGCTCTAAGTTTGACTATACCTGTCAAACATAAAAACAAAATGCTGCTATAGCTCAAATTCAAAATAATGAAGAAACAAAGTGTATATTCATACATTTGTAAATATTTATTCTTTTATGTGCATTTAATGTTATTATAAATAAAGGTCATATGTATTCAGCAAGTTGTCTTTTTTACTTCTCCATTTTTATTATTTTAGTTTGTTCCAGAATATTTCCTGTATCTTTATTTCGTCCTAACTTCTGTTACTTGCATAGAGGGACCTAAAAGAATATACATAAACACGGGATGTTTTAGAGTTGTGGATTCTTTTCTAAGTTGAGCCGAATTGAAACTGATTGTCACTGAGAAAATGCGGGATCATACTAGCGACTGCTTGTCATTATTGCCAAAAGGCTGACTCAAAAAAGTCCCAAAATGACAGATGAAAAGACT
The DNA here is from genome assembly GCF_964235325.1 of Thermobia domestica. Classification (NCBI taxonomy): domain Eukaryota; kingdom Metazoa; phylum Arthropoda; class Insecta; order Zygentoma; family Lepismatidae; genus Thermobia; species Thermobia domestica. The sequence goes on from NC_137471.1 coordinate 128,180,375, forward strand.
CCAATTTGGGTGAAAAGTCGCTAAAAATTATCCATAAAATTTCTTCTCTATATGCACTGTTCTTTTAACTTTCAGATGTAATGTGTTTCCAACAAGATCAAGGTCTATTATCTACTACTACAGCTAATTGGCTTCCTGTCGTTAATCTGTATTATGTGTACCTCTCAACGGAAGCTCTGCAAATTACAAGATATTGAAGATTTGAAAAATGAAATCTTTGAGTTTTACGTCCCACGTTTATGCTGGCTAGGCTAAACGAGACAGTGATAATGAGAAATGAAGGAAATAGTGGAATGAAGAAAGAGGAAGAAAACGGGAGAACCCCGAGAAAACCCACGCGCACGGTGTTTGTCTACCACAGTTCACTTGGTACGAGCTGGGATTGAACCATTGATTCCATGCACCAAAGGTGAACGCCATACTACTGAGCCACCCCGGCTCCTATTGAAGATTTGGATTGTTGTTGTTTGGAAGGGAAGTAACAGAAAACAAAACTGGATTGCGGAAGACTGGTCAAGTTGCCGAACTCCTTGAGACTTTCGCTGGTTTTTAATTTTTTTTAGACTGGATCCAAGGTGAACCCGCATTTTTTAACAATACAGGGTGTCTACTAAAATTCCAAGATGAAATTTCGTGACTTTTTCTGTCCCAAACCATAAAATTTAGTAACATTCTCAAGAGCGAGTTTGGGTGCGAACTGGGCCGAATTTTCATGCTTGCGAAAGAAGCGTGCTTTGCTTGCAATTTGGTAGCGTCTAAAGCCGACCATATACATTTTTGGTGGTGAATTTTGACCTTTTATAAAACAAAAATTTCCAGTCTATACTTATATTTGTACAGATAAAAAAAAATCGTGACCCAAAAGCTAAATTTCTTGACTTTCATGACCCTTTTCTGATTTCATGACTTTGGTGACCGATAGACACCCTGCAATAGATTACCAACAAACTACAACACATACTGGGTATATTTTTAGAACAATAAAACTACACTAAAATTCAAATCAGACCTGTCTCACTGGAAGGATCCATTGTATATTCAGTGAGACCTTAGTTTTCTTCTCACAGAAGATCGTCTTCAGTCCCACATCATGTGTCGCGAAAGCAAGACTACTCAATATTCTATCTACAATGGAAAGGGCTTGCTATGTTTCTATTTCTCCAACTTGCATTTTTATTTGTAAGTGAAAATACTCCGTACCTGTTTTCGCCTCAATAGTTTGCTTTCCACATCACGACATGTCAAGAATCCTCACTACAATGGATCGTATGAAGAAAACAGAAGCAAATGTTCCAAAGCGAGAGTATGAAGTAAACATGTAATTCGAAGCCAAGGGTCCAAATATGAACATTTACTTCGATCTGTATGAATAAACTTTACCTTCCACTTCGTGCTTATACTTCTCGTGATCGAAGCAAATATTTCAACCTGTGTTAAGTGAATGCATACTGCGAGGTTCTCACGAGGGAAGGGCGTGATGTCACTCAGAAATAATTACACCAAACTTGGTGTAGGAGTAGGTAATGGGAATAGAAAAGAACGTGTGGAAGCATTCACTTCGCAGGCGTTCGGAATCAGTTCTGAAGAAGTATGGCCTGTCAATTAGATACTGATGGGACGGAGCAGAAACCGTTGCGATCAATGCAGAAGAAGTTAAATAAAATAGAATGAAAACAGAAAAGATGAGCTGAACAGAAAATTTGCCAATGTCCGCACTCAATCCCACCAGGCGAATGCTGGGATACTAAATCTATCAACTGCCCTGCCCTTGCCGTTACCAATTGGGTATGCATTACTAGTTAGTATAAAGAAATTATATTAAAAGAAATAAAGAAAATATATACACAAATTAATCATGGGCGTCGCCGGAAGTCTTCCAGGGAAGGGGTCGAAATGAAGTTGCTGTATTTCTTCACACCATAAGATGCTGTCAGTAACGCAAGTATTATATGTTTGAACTCATCAATATTAACTGATTTCATTTGTACGGGTGTTTGATATCTACGACGTAGCGCCTACCAAAAGTAAAGTATTGTGAGTCTGTGAGACGAATTTAAATATATGTTTCGAGATAAGTGATGTTTAATGGGAACCACTGTGGACGGCCATAACAAAAATAACCGTTTGAATACATACAAGACTGTTCATTAACGCAACTATGCTCACGCAAAGGATAAAGGAAATATTTGAATTTGGTCTACTCACCACTAGAAAGCAGCAAAATGTATTGGACATGAACAGCCTCGTAACAACTGCGTTCAAGACTCCAAATATAACTGACGCATGTTTCACGAACACTACACTTTAATAGTGTGAACACAAAATGAACATGAGCGTTTCACTTCTGTTGTCTAGCACACGTGAGACAGAACCTCTTCACTGTCTACACACATGTTATGTTCGTAAAGTAGCTTCCAAATTGGTCTCAACAAGATTAAAAAATATGGTAGTTAACCTTAATATACCGTACAGTGAGTTACATACTTTTTTTCTTTTCTTTTTTTTTTTTTTTGCATAATAAAACAGTTGTTAACATAAGCATTAAAAAATATAACAGGCACACATTGTACCAGGAACTGATTCAAAACACAAATATGCTGCAAAAAGCCAACATACGCTCAGTCTGAAACAGATGAGACTGCTTTTTTTAAAATTTATTTCAATTCCTCTTTATTGAGAAAGGTGGGTAATTGCAAGGGCAGTTGATGATTTAGTATCCCGGCATTCGCCTGGTGGGAGTGAGGACAGGCATTGGCGCATTTTCTGTTCAGCTCATCTTTTCTGTTTTCAGTCTACTTTAACTTTCTCTGTACTCGTCGCAACAGCGAGCAAAGGCTCCGTCCCATCAATATTTGATTAACAGGCCATACTTAGGGCCATTGTAGAACCCATTATTTTTGATTCCGAACGCCTGCGAAACAAATGCTTCCACACGTTCTTTTCTATTTCCCTTATCTACTCCTACACCAAATTTGGTGCAATTATCTCTGAGTGACATCACAGCCTTCCCTTGTTAGTATACGCACTGCAGAAGCAGCTTTCCCACGCGCAATCGTATTCGTGGAAATGACTCCTAATTATATCCTTTTTCATTAATATATTCAACTCATGGAAAGCAGGTTTCGGAATGCGAATATGTCTGTAATCCAACATACTGGTGCAAGACGAAAAACATCGCATGCTTCACTCAGCTTTGACCTGTGATACTGAATTGCGCCTGCTGGTAGGTAGGTATATACTCAGTACAACAGCCATTTTACGCTTCACAAATGTAACTGAAGTTGAAATATAAAGATAAGTATTTATTATATGAACAATTAAAATAATGTGACATCAATCTGTCTTTGACAATTCGCTTATAAATATGTGCAATAATAATTACCAAAAACATGCAAACAAACTACGTCATTTCAACAAAGGTATCGAAAAACCTCTTACAAAAGTTCGAACAAATTCATACATTCAAAAGAGATCACATAACAATAGTCTTTGAATCGACTTAAAAAAACAGCTTGTTATAAATAAAAGTTTTGATTCCCATCAAATACACAAATATGCTTTCTTTTACCACTTTTTTCCCCACGAGCGTCACTTTCCTCGTAGGTTTCTGAGATTACATAGATGTATAAAATATTATATAGCAAAATATATAAAAGACATACAATCGGTAAAGAGATCTTCCAGGCTGTCTATGAGTAGTGTATACTTAGAAATTTCTACCAAAAAATGCGTCATAAAAATAGAAGCTAAATACTAATACAGAATGCATTTATAAAAAGTATATGAATGTATAAATATAATTATTACACGAAATTGTTTCATGAAAAAAGAAAATATCATTCATTTCTTTTGCGCCACTGCGTTATTGTTTTTCAAGATGACCACTGCTGTATATTGAGAAAAAAAGTCTGTATCTCTTCCTTACTTATTCACCTCTTACATTTCTCTTGAACAAGCTTTTCAAGTTTCTCCACAATTCGGTTGATATTCATATCTTTGTTTAATTTAAAATATTCTCCTTTCTTTATACTGTGCCTGCTTATCCACGATGGTATCAGCTTACAAAGCAGTTTTAGGTGTTCTTCCAGTTCATCTGAAAATAATAATAATAATAATAATAATAATAATAATAATAATAATAATAATAATAATAATAATATATTTATTTTTAGTGCCATGAACAGCCAGATAGCAAAAATACAGCACTTAGTCATAGAACTAAGGGTTATAACACACATCTTATATTCCTTTTAATATTAATAATACATTTGTTTCGTCGATAGGAGGTCATTGTTTATCCTATAATGCAGCCCTGCCCACGGCGAGCAGATAGTGGAAACTCTCCTCGTGAACGCTCACGAGCATTCTACGGGCAAATACCATTGTTCGTGCTTCGTGTATCTTCGGGTTTTGTCCTTGGAGGAGCGGAAGTGTTGTCAACCTTGGCGGTAATCACTAGCTTACCAAAAAAAAAAAGTATGTATGGTAACTGATTGCCATTTAGTGTAAAGTTTTTTTTTTTTTTTTTTTTTTTTTTTTTTTTTTTTTTTTTTTTTTACAATGTGGTAACCGTTAACTATAGACAATACAAACTTGTAACAGCAATCAAATGATAAACTATGTACGTTCCTTTTCTTCTTTTTTCTTTCCTTTTGTTAAAGAGGGATGTGGGTTTGTTATATCCGAGTGTGGGTTTGTTATATTATGTTGTTTCGCTTTTTAGGAAAAGAGATAATCTGTTGATAAGAAAAAAAACTGTAGCACTTGTTTGTAATTATCTAAGTATATCTCCAGAAAATTAGCTTATGCATGTATGTGTGTACGAATAGGCTTAGCAAGGGGTTGGTTGTGGAGATTAGAAGCCACTATTACACTATCAATAGGAAGAATAGTATTTCTTACTCCACTTTTAAAGTTACTTTGATCGCAAAGAATCAAACAAAACATTAAGAGAGCCAAAGAGATTTTCCATTTTTAAGTGTGACCGTTAGTGACTGCAATTAGTTTTTTTATATATATATATTTTTAAAACAAGGAGTCTTTTTAATAAGAAAAAATGTATTGTACCTGGCTGGTTGCTTGCCGGTGGCTTGTTAAAAGTGAAAAAGAATGTTAAATCATTTCAACGACTGAAGCTACACGCTTGTCTTTCTTCGATAGTTACTGACTGATTTTGAAAGTCACAATGTTCTAGGCCTACTGTAATAGCGTAGGCCTACTGTAATAGCGTAGGTCTACTGTAATAGCGTAAATTCCAAAGGAAACGTTCCAACTGAATGATACGAACAATTATTCCCAATGTCTTGAACATGAAACGTGGGTTGCACGGATAACGCTTAAAGTAGGCTGGACTACACTGGAATTTCCTTCCGGCAAATTAGTGTTTGGTCGAAACTCGGTTCTTCTGTGTAATTGTCTCTTAACAACATTTGAACATTTCTTTTAGATAATAATAACTAACTAACTCTATGGTCTATGGAACCCGAAGGTTCAATGCCGCGTTTACAAAATATTTCCACTAACTTATGTCCTTAGCCAACTGGATCCAGTTTCTACTCTGTACTCTTACTTCTGCAAGATCCATCTTAATATTGTCTTCCCATCTACGCCTAGGTCTTCCTAGTGGTCTTCTTCCAATTGGGTTTTCAGTTAAAATTATGAAAGCGTTTCTAATTTCTTCCATTCTGGCTACATGGCCTGCCCACCTGAGCCTTCTACACTTAATAACCCTAATAATGTTAGGTGAGCGGTATAAACTATGCAATTCCTAGTTATGAATTTCCTCCAATCCCCATTTTCATCCCTCTTTGGTCCGAATAATAATAATAATAATAATAATAATAATAATAATAATAATAATAATAATAATAATAATAATAATAATAATAATAATAATAATAATAATAATGCGTATTATTATTATTATTATTATTATTATTATTATTATTATTATTATTATTATTATTATTATTATTATTATTTTCAACCTCCCGTCGTTCTCCTATCAATATAGCAACGAAAGGCGTTTACAACTTAGCAAACGTGAAGCGAATGACAAATTACAGACCGAGTGCTAATGTAATACAACGTCACGAATTGTGTAAGCAAGCTAAAAAGGTCTGAAACAATTCGTTTCCGATTTTTGCAGTCGTTTTTATGTCTGTAAGATGACATGTTTAATATTAGTTTCTTTCTTTCTTTCTTTCTTGTTCATTTGTTAGTTACTTCAACGCTAACTGTAACGTCTATCATGCGTCTTCCTCAACCAAAAAACGTACCAATTTTATTTCCTGTAGTGTTTTCGCGTCACTGCTTTCGAAATGGGGAGGGGGAGAGCACACCTGCACATTTCACGCTTGCGTCTGCTCAATGCTTATCATCGTGCGAATTTCTGGCCAGGCTTGGCCATAGGTTTTTTGCCATCATGTGTGGTTGGCAACACTTATCGGGTGCAGTGGAAGAAGGGAAGCTAGCAGCACCTGTGCTCACCTGTTCTTATCTTCGCTCGTGCCCGCTCACGCTTTGGCTCCGGGAGCCAATTCATGGACAGGCCTGCTATAATGTACACATAATTTTATGACTTGTGTCTTGTCTGGACAAACATAATTACTTCATTCTTCATTAAAATAGCTAGTCAATTATCTTAAAATTGTCCTTAAAACAAGGATACCGTCAAACATACAAATATACTATAAAAAATATGCATACCTATTAAAATCTATACGTCTGTTCAATAAATACAATTATCCCGATAATATATTAAAAGAATTTGTCACTTTTCTTAAGATTATAGAATTTTTATCTGTCTGGACAAACATAATTATTTCATTCTTCATTAAAATAGTTAGTCAATTATCTTAAAATTGTCCTTAAAACAAGGATATCGTCAAACATACAAATATACTATAAAAAATATACATACCTATTAAAATCTATACGTCTGTTCAATAAATACACTTATCCCGATAATATATTAAAAGAACTTGTCAGTTTTCTTAAGATTATAGAATTTTTATTCATGGGAACCACTTCTGATGCTCTTCTAAGATTATATGTTGGTACCCTTATACCTATATTATGTAGGCAGTATTCACTACTATATCTATTATCTAAAATTTTCTGAATAAAGTTTTTCTCTATCATTTTTCTTCTTACATGTAATTCTTGCAACCCCCAGTATTTGTTCCAGTAATCATAACTATGAGAGTAGTAATCTTTTTTCTTATTTCTACACAATAGCCTAATGAAACATTTTTGAACCGATTCAATTTTGCTACATAATGTTGTGGATATATTATTCCATATAATTGCACCAAATTCTAATCTGGGTCTTACAAGTACCTTAAATAGGTAGACATATGTATTTGCATTTTTAAACTCAGGCCACTGTCTAAAAACAAACCCTATAGTCTTTCGTGTTTTATAATAATAATAATAGAATAATAATAATAATAATAATCGTCACATAGTCACACCAAAAAATTACAAATTTTCTAATACAAGGTGTCAGGAATATCGCGCAAACTAAACTTTGGAGCATCAGCACTTTTGAATTATAAGTGCGAATGAAATGAAACTGCCACCCAGGGAAGGCCTGTATGTGTAGATATTTTTGAGATATAAACCATGAGGAGGGTGTTTGAATACCTGAAACATGCGAAGGTGGTGATGTTTTAAAAGATACATTTAAATTAAGTGCAGATATCCCATTGTCATGATACTGGTGTACCGTAAAAAACTGTTTTCCAGCATTATGACGTAATATGGCAACAATGACGGTACCAGACAGTGTCAACACATATGCATAGCTACCATTCCATGGATAGATTGTTAGAAACAAACCTGAAACTTGCACATCACTAAGGAAAGGTAGTAATCCATCTGCCCCTGGCAATGACTTCCTCTAGTATTTGCGAGTTTCTTGTTTGTTTGTAACAGTCTACCCATAGAATAGTTGGTGATCAATCACCACATGTATCGATATCACCTGGTACCGCTCGTGTTGCCATATTATGCCACAATACCGGAAAACAGGTGTTATTTACACATACTATTATCACGGCAGTGCGATGTCCATACTTCGTATTACTATGTCGTTCTTATTTCAAAACGATACCTTTCCACCCAGTCTACCCATTAACATTCGAATTTGCCCATAATGACCCAGGTAATTCGTGATATTTGACGTTTCGTTATTTAAAAAAAAAAAAAAAAAAGGAAAAGAAAAACTTCGTATGTTTCTGGCATTCGTAAGGACGCATGTCGAATTGCATCCCCATGATTTACGTCCCAAAAATGTCTACATAATTCTTTGGGTGACAGTTTCATTTCATTCGCACTTACGGTTGAAAAATTCTGATGCTACAAATTCCAAGTAGCGCGACTTTCCGGATAACCTGAACAAATACGTATCAGAGTGAAATTAAACATCTATACATATGAAGATCTTTTCTCTTGTTACAACACTGTTACCTAACAGTTGTAGATAGAAAATATAACAAATGTCATTTATTGATGTTTGTGGCGACGCGCTAAGTTGGGTAATGCAGTACTAGTTTAAGCTGTGTGTGTGTATCAACGACTGCACATCAAAATTAGCATGTGTTCATTACATTTTAGGCTACATGGAGAAAATCAGCTTAATATATCGAAGAGATCAGATAGGTCTCCAGTGTCAGATATGTCGAATTGAACTACAGAAAGCTGATTTATATCCGATACATTTGGAAATGCTGGTGACTACTGTGTGGTTGCGCTAGAAACATGAAATCGGTGTCGATATCACGGTGGTGTCTCAGCTTGTAGGTAACATAGTATCTGTTGATGCTAAAAAGTGAACAGTCACTGGGAAGGTTACACCACATTTTGCAAACAACCGAATAGTAAACTGCTGAGAAACTGGCTGAACCGTCGGAGTGGGGTCACAATAAAAGGTTACAGCGAAAATCATATGAGGTGCTTCGTGGAATTCGTCAACTGACAGGCTATGAGAATCCAGCACTCCTTCACATGGTTTGCAGTCTGTCAGCTACATTATTCGTCGCTGTTTTTGACCTGAAGTGTCTGCCGCAAACAGTGAGAAAGACAGTAGAGTCAAAATGGGAGATGAGTGTCATATTGGACAGGCATTAGTTACCTCACGCATAATGGTCACATCGTAACATCTCTGGCATGTGAGGTACCGAGTTTTACCGGCAGTACCCACAAAGTTTTCCGCAGGGAATCATGACTGCCACTGGATACGATTACAAAGGAAAATTGGAAGTACGTAAGACGGACAAAACGTGAAAGTGAATGTAGGAAAGGTATAGTAAGAATCGATCATGTCCCGCTACCAGAAACAGATATGTTGTTTTTGCGGAGCCAACAACAACCAAATGTGGATCTATATGGGCACAGCGTCTAGCCGTATATCTCAATACTCTGAAGATAAACTGTATCTCTTGTATGTAATTTCCGCGTTGTTGGAAATCGATCGATGGGATTTTAATACCCGAAGCACGATCTACGCCCAGCAATTTCATAGAATTGTTCAATTCCCTGAGACCGTATCCAACTATCCTACAGAACAATGTTGGATGCAATGAATTACTTTACTACTTTACATGAAGGCATTTTTCAATAAATTGGACGTTGTTCATAACGCTATAGTTGGTCCTAAGAGGACGCTTTCATCATATATCTCTAGTGTAGTGTTCTTTTCGAAAGAAAAAAGAATCATTGGAATATGTTGCTTGAATGTTTAAAATCACACCACACAGAAAGAATTGTAAACATCACCTTTGTTACTTTCACTCTTCGTCTTAACCACTTTATCAAAACCGGACTTTGCCATTTTTAAGTACTATACAATGGCTCTGTAGTTTAGGAGAATTTAATGGGAACTTTAACTATTCTATCAAGCCTTGTTTCTATATTGTCAAACTAAAACACAATAACACACTGAGCAAGGCTATATGATATCTTAAAAAAACAGGTAACAGTTTCAGAACAATAACTGTTATCTGATTTTTTTTTTTTAAGATATTATCATATAGCCTTACTCAGTATTTTAGTTTCATAAAGTTCTTTGATTAACATCAAGTTTTGCAGGCGTTGTCCCTGGAAATCACTTGGGTTGACTTCTCTTATAAATAATAAGAAAACTTGTTTCATATACACTATTTAAAAGTATAATGTAAAATTAAAATTGGGGTTTGTTACATTTTAAGCAGATATAAAGTTTAACCTCGAGATAATTAATAATCAAAGATACCTACCTACAAATACACACGCGAGTATCTTTTATTCTTGTATTGCTCTGAAACGACTGTGCGACGTTAGCCGCATTTACTCTTGTATTCACATGTAACATGACCTTGTTACCTGAGAAGTATGTGATTACTATTGAACCGTGAATACATCCTGCTTACTTGGTGGTATTTTACAACCTACAAACTCCAGTTATTTCTATGTAACGATGCGACTAACATTTCGATATATAAAAATATTATTTTTATACAATATATTTTAATTTCGAGCAACTATGAAGGCGAAGTCTTACAATACTGAAAAAAATGTTAAGAACGCACACGCATGATGCCCTGGTCCCTCTTATCTGACAGGTGGAATCACGAAGTCAAAGAACAAGGATAGGCAGCTTACAAGCCGAAAAAACGGATTTTAGATGTTCGTCTAATCACATTTAAGTAGAACTTAACCATCAACAAACACGGACACAATTTCAAAATTACGATTTTTGGAAGATTTTTCAATTAGAAGAAAAAGAAAGTTAGTTTAAAATGTACTAATTAATATTGATTTGTATGTTGATTACTTTAAGTTTGTATATTGATTCCTGAAATTTACTCGTCTTTAGGGCAACGAGTCGAGTTTGATTTCGGTTGCTAGGTACTGGTATGGTATCCATGTACTTGTTTATTTATACGAATGAAGATATCAGAAAGCGGAACTACAAGGACGCATGTAAGTTTGCTATTGTGTATAAGGCAAAATATTCATAATATATTAAATACTAAAGCTACTCTAGCTAATGTGTAATTATTTATGAAGTGAGTAGCGTAGAATAGTGTGAATATTGATTATTTCAATATATAAATAATCGAACTGTTATAACAAAATATGACAGTTGCTAGCAAATGTCTTCAAGGGTAATTTTTGCTGCTTCTTCCCCCCTACCCCCCATTTAAGAAAAGTTACTTTTCACTTCCTAATGCAAAGGGTACAATACATTTACGTTGTTTGTTGCAGTGCACGTACTTCTAAAAAAAACAGAAAAAAAAACAGAAAAAAATCCTTTTGGTCACCTACTATTTACGACATGGCTTCTGCTCCTTTCCCAGTGACCCTTCACAGCCGCGTAGCTAACATGTCTGGTTTCTGTGTGTACCCAGTTCGAATCCCGTAGGTGTACTTGTTTCTGACACAAACACGAGAAGGTTCGGATTCCATTTTAAACAGTTAGGTCCAGTTTCATTTAGCCTCAGTGCTGGAAAGAGAATTTGTCAGCCACCTATAGATATTCTCTTCCCTAAATTACGAATAACCTAAATTATTTCTAGAATTATAGTAGACACCAGTGTCGTTATCTTTTAATCTAGCTCCCTTAAAAGGCGATATAGTGTGGTAAAGAATGACCTATACTTAGAGACGAAACTTTTTCGGAACAATTTTGTTATTTTGTATTATTAATTAGCACAATTTTCGCGTTTATTTTTTAAAATGTAGTACATTTTTTAAAATATGGTACTTGTAAACAGTATATTTTTGGTAGTAAGATGTATATCTAGCACCAAAATGAGGATATATCTTGATTAGGTGCACATTCAAGCTAACGTATTTACTGAAATATAGAAATTAATGCAAAAATTTAAGCACTTCCTCTAACGTCATCCTTAGTAAAAGAATAGCATGCAGCAAGACATAACCAATTCTTCTTTTAAGTTTGTTCTCTTGTCAGTAACAATCGTATTGTACTTGGAAAAGAATTTCTCGGCATCAACACTCGAAACTGGCAACCATATTGAAGGTAAAGAGCTGACAGCAAAAGACATGTAGTCAACTTTTAAACTGTTTAACAATGATACAATACCAATCTTACGAATTTTATGGAGAACTTCAGTTTGCGTCGTGCACGTTTCCGGTAAAATGCAACGGGTTCTAAGTTAAATAATATTGGAAATGCGCTTTTTTTAGTTATTATGAATAATTAGCAAGAATTCCACTTTTTCGTTTTCATTCGCATTTATCGAAAGTAATGCCGAATTTTTTAAAAATTCGCGATAGTATAAACGTGATTTTCTGCCTCTAAAACGAAAAGTTCCAGGTTTCTTGAAACATACTTTAACGTTTCACACATATCCATTAGCGAAAAGATTTCGTCTCTACCTATACTGTGAGGGCTGATGGTCTGAGCACCGCCAATTGCAGGTTCAAGTCCTAATCTTGGTTTCTGTCCTTCATAATCTTGATGTTACATAAGGACATAAAACAAGAAATCTATAAGGACATAAAACAAGAAATCAAACTCATAGATAATTTAATTTCAGATCTGATATTTATGTTTCTATTTTCAGGTCACTTTTAAAATCTTTTTGGATTTCAGCTTTAGAACTCGATTGATCAACCGAATTTTGAATGTAGTGGAGCTATTAATTCCCATCGCACCAATTTTTGTTCAAACCGTCAAGCCGTTCCTGAGAAATAAACTTCAAGACCGAACAAAATGATTCAAAGCAGGACTTACCTGTGGGCAGCCGGGCAGTGTAACTGTTGTTGAGCCTTGCTAGCAATGCATCAACAGCGAGTACATTCCTCTGTTCAGCTAAGAACACATTGCGTATAACACGAACTAATTCAGGGAGGCGGGACAACCGTTCAGCCACCTTGTCCTCACTTGGCGACCTCGTCATTGCTTCCATTGCCCTCGCAGCTTGTTTCGCACGAATCTGGAACAAAGAAAGAAAAATATTAAATGGATTTTGACACAATGCAAATATTTATTGTGTAGTTCTACCTGGCGTGCTTCTATACGCAATTAACTGAATTAATTTCTAATAATAGCACATAATTTGTAGACGAGGGTTATCACATAAATTCTAAGACTACAATAAAATATTAGAACCAGACAAGTAATATTTTTAGGCTCTATTTATTGAAACTTCCTGTGCGATCATACCAAATTTGGCATAAATATGAAATTTTATTCTGTTGTTACATCTCCAGAAAGACAAAAGAGTAAATAAAGTGTGACCTTGTTATTGAGTGTCTCCACAAAAAAGGTTTAAAGCCGCAGGAGGGCCACACCGACATGGTTGCTACTTTAGGTAATAGCGCCCTTTCATATGCCACAGTGAAGAAATGAGCAGCCGAATTAAAGAGGGGGGAGAACCTCCACTGAAAAAGACACTCGATCAGAAAGGTCCATGGAACCACTAATTCAGGAGGATATTGACAAAGTGCCAGAAATCATCATGAATGATCGGCGAATGACTATCAGCAGATTGCTCAGACAGTGGACTTATCTAGTGCAAGCGTTAACCGAATTATCAGTATCTGGAAATGAGCACGGTTTTCGCAAAATGGGTGACAAAATTTTTTGACACCTGATCAAAAGTTCACCAGACGCAATATTTCAAGGGACAATGTTCATCTCTTCCGGACAAATCCAGATCCCTTTCGCACTCGATTCATAACAGTAGATGAGACTTGGGTCCACCATTACCAACCAGAGTCCAAACAAAGTTCCAAGCAGTGGAAACACCCCTGATCCCCCCCCCCCTTCAACTTAAGACGGCCAAGTCAGTGCCCTCCGCTTGAAAAGCGATAGTTGCAGTTTTCTGGAATTCGGAAGGGATAGTGAAGGTGGATTATCTTCCAAAGGAGCGAACAGTGTCTGCGGAGTACTATGCAGGTCTTCTACAACAGCTGCGTTATTAGCCAGAAGCATCGTGGGAAACTGACAGCAGATATGCTTCTCCATCAAGATAATGCGCCTAGCCACAAGTCAGACATTGCAACGTTAGCAATTCACGATTGCGGCTACGGATTGGTCCCCCACCCACCTTATTGGCCTGATTTGGCACCTTTTGACTCATTTCTTTTCAAAGCTCAAAAAGAAATTGGAGTATATTAATTTTGACACTAATGATGACGTCATGCATTCCGCAGATTAAATTTTTTATACACCTTCGACAAATCATTTTTACGAGCGGCATTAATGCACTCGAACATTGATGGGCAAGATGTGTTGACCTGCCAAACGACTATGTTGAAAAGTAACACCATCCATAAACTCTATGCTGCTCCGTTCATAGTTAGGCTTAGAACTTTTGTAACAACCCTCGTATTAACACTTGCAGTATGCAATAGTAAACTCGTCCTAAGTAGAAAAAGCGAAACTAAATGAAATTTAGAAAAGCTGGAGATAAAAACTATTAGCACACGACTGCTTACTCAAACAGTAGGACTTGCCTCGTTTTTGCAAACACAAGATATCCATAGTTTATTTTAGTTTCTAGAATGCAGACATCTCAGACTACAATGATTTCAGTGGTAACTGATATCACTCAAATTATATTTCTGTACGTAATTATTAAAGCAGCAAATCTAGATAGGAAGATCCGTTCGTCTCAATTATCAACTCTAAAGTTTCAGAACCTTATTTATGTATTTTCCTCATACAACCGTATAATGTCGCTAGATCGAAAATAGACCAATTGAATGTAATGGTCAAAATCTTCGTTTGCTCATTCGCAATTCCTTCGGTTTTGGTGATGTTGGTATGACTTTTAATTTTTGATTATATTAATACACTTCAATGATAACACTGGTCAACATGATTTTTTTTTTTTCACAAAAGAAGTGATTGCTAATTCTGAAGCAGTTTATTCTCCTAAATTCAAAAATGCAATCAAAATGTTTTCATTAGGCACCGTTTTGCTGTGACATTCACTTGTTTTTTCACGCTTATATACGAAAAGGAAACGTATAAGGATAATTTAAGTGGCACATTACTGGGAAAGAATAAAACTTTCATCTAGTGAAAGATTTGTGTCATCAATGTCATGGGGGTGGGGTTGGGAGGTAATTGAATGTAGGTAAATATTGTGGAAATTGTATTTTTTTTTTTTTTTTTCAATTGCGCAATTCCTCCCTTACCTCTTGCCGCACAACAACGACGGCCGATAAAGTTATAAACTTATGAGATCCACTTCGTATATAGGTATTCGAGTTTCCGAAAGTTTCTTTGTTGTGCAATAAAAAAGTGGAAAATAATGGAGCAAAAGTGTTTGTTTTTGTGGGCTTGATAACACTGTAAATGTCGATCAAGATTAGGCTTATTTTAGCAGAAAGACATTCGTGATCGTGTAGTGAGCCTGGCAGGTTTTCTTTCTGTGTAAGTGGAGTCCTCTTTGTTTCATTTCTTGTGTTGTTAAAAAGAACTCGCATAATGCCAAGAAAGTGAATCATCCGGACAATTTCTGCTACATTTGTGGTGAACTAACGTTTAAATCTCAGAGGCGAAATTTTACGCCACTTGTAAAAAAGTGTTACGAGCTTTACTTTGGCTGCAAAGCGGGTGATTTTGATAAACCATGGGCTCCGAATATATGTGGTGTGACATGTGTGCTGCTTCTCACGAGATAGAAAAAGGGCACACATCATATGCCTTTTGCAATTCCCATGAACTGGAGGGGACAAAAAGACCATTTCAGTGACTGCTACTTTTGTTTAACGAACATAAAAGGAATTACAAAAAATAAAACTAAGCATACCGTATATATCCAAATTTGCCATCTGTCATGAGGCCTGTATTACATAGTGACGAGTATCCTGTACCGAAGTGTCCAGATTTTATGACCGTAAATGAAGACTCTGACTCTGAGGCAGTGCATACTGAGGAAGAAACTCATTATAGAAGTGATCCTACATTCGAGCCTTCTACATCAGAACCCCACCTACTAACTCAAGCAGACCTCAATGATCTCATTTGGGATTTACAGTTGTCGAAGCAACAAGCCGAACTTCTAGCTTCGAGGCTCAAAGGTTGGAATCTATTACACAAAGAAACAAGGATATGCGTGTATCGTAGTCGCGATAGTGATTTCAAAGAATATTTTTCAACAGAGGATGGTATCCTGTTCTTAATGATGTTAGTGGTTATGCAGGCTCTTGGACATGAACACCAGCCACATAAACGGCGATTGTTCATAGACTCCTCGAAAATTAGTTTGAAGGCGGTGCTTCTGCATAATGGAAATGAATTACCATCAATACCTGTGGCCCATGCAGTTGATATGAAAGAGACATATCAGAATATGAAATTGTTGTTAGATAAACTACAGTACAAAAAATATTGGAATATCTGTGGTGATTTAAAGGTCATAGCTTTACTTCTTGGCTTGCAACTGGGATATACAAAATTTTACTGTTTCTTATGTGAATGGGACAGCAGAGATAGGAAGTCGTACTACATTAAGAAGCAATGGCCTAAACGTGACACTCTTACTTCTGGAAGCGGAAACTAAACACAGCCGAAAATCATCATTCACGCCTACAACTTCCAAGGTAAATAGAAGTGATATTTATACTGTAGTCGTATTTTGTTTTCTTTAATATACAACAAGGACGAAAAGGTCAAAATAAAATGTTCACTTTACTTTGCCAATCTATTAAGATGAGCAATGAAAATGTACAATTTTCACATCTTACACAATTCAATGACATCCTTCCCCTTAGTATGGAATCGATGACAACAAACTCCACCTTTGATGTGACCTTTGTCCTTCCACTGACATCAACATTATAAGCTTATGTTAATAAACAGCTGAGCTATGACGCTACAAACACAAGGATGTTTTAAGAAAATATGGTCCATTTCGGTGGTGCAAACGTGAAAAAAACAAATGACCGTCACAAGAAAATCGTACCTGATAGGGAAATTCTGATTTCATTTTGAAATTTGACAGAACAAGTACATTTAGACTTAGTAACACTTGTTCTTGTGAAAGAGAAAAATATTTTCTTGTAGACCAGTGTAATTAGTCTCATGATTCTAGGTTGTCAAAAACACCCGGATAATGTATTGTCCGATACGATTTAGGAAGGAACGGAAAATTGATAATAGATAATCTGCCGATAATGAACCATATATCATGTTAAAGAAAGGGCTGGGGCATTCGCTAAGTGTTCTTTCTTCTTACTAGAAGTTTCAGGAAAAAAGTCAAAAACATTTTGAGGAAAGATTGAAAAATAAAAAAGTATGTTGCTGGCATAGCAACAAATAGGAGAACAAGATTCAAGTTGTCAGTCCTGTAGTCAATTGTTTTGCGTTATTTCATTGTTATTCTGTGCTTATTAGTAATTACTAGCAGTATATACAACAATTTACATAGTAGATATTTAATTTTATAGTCTGGATAGTAGCATACAAAAATGAAATGAAATGAAATCTAAGTTTTACGTCCCACGATTATGCTGGCTAGGCTAAAGGAGACTTAGGATAATGAGAAATGAATGAAATAGTGGAATAAAGAAAGTGGGAGGAAACGGGAAAACCCCGAGAAAATCCCCGCACACGAACACGGTATTTGTCCACCGCAAAGCTCACTTGGCGCAAGCTGGGATCGAACCAAGGACCCCAAGCACCAGAGGTAAACGCTCTACACTGAGTCACCGCGGCACTTCAACTGATGTGTTGTGGGGCAGAACAAAATAAGAAGTCAAGGGTGTCAAATTATTAACAAAAAAAGAAATACAACGACTGCAATTTGAAAACATATATTTATATTCTGTTATCTGAATCTTTATTCTATTCTGTGTATGCTGCTTCTTGTTTCATGTATCTAGGTCGATTACGCCTCAGCTATGAAGATAACTATGAAATCTGGATTTTATATATATTTGCACAACACATCTTGAGGATAACCTTATATATGGTCGGACTTCATCAATGTGACTTCCGACGTAATAGATCAACACTGCACCAAATATTTTACCTATCTGCTTGATGGTCAATTAGTGTGTTTTCGTAAACTATTTGTGTGTTAACGAGGCCCCGTCGGTTTGTTTTCACAGACATTATTTGAACTCTGGCACCTACGAACGACATCTTGAATCCGCCTCTCACAAGTAATGGTATGTGATCTTAACATATCTATTTTATTTATTTATTTATTTATTTTTTCAACTCATTTTGCTGGAGCCTGTCTAACTCAGGTATGCCCTCGGAATATATGCGAAACATGCTTCGGCTCCACCCTCGTCACCCTCTGCCGGATGAAACCCTCTCTTTGCTTAAGGAAAAGAAGTAAATGACCTCAGCTGTGTTGCCAATTTGTCATTCAGTCGTTTGGTCTTGACGAGTGAAGATCGTGGGCTACTTAGAATGGCTAACAAAGCACAGCGAAGTCCTTGAAATGTGGCAACGTTTCCGCATCCAACAATTGAAAGATCTCGGCCGCAGAAACTTGTCCCTCCTCTTTCGAGGGAGGTACAGGAAAACACATCGACAGCAGCGCCAGAAGGGGGTACAGTTGAAATAGAAAGGATCTACCTGCTCTCATTCCCAAGAAACAAATTAGGAAACCTTAGAACTAACTAAAGTGCCCATTCTTGACTGGTTAAAGTTAATACTGCATACGTACTCGTAAAATATTTCATGCATACAAAGCTCTACAATATAGCTTCTAGCGTACAGAGCTCAAGTTCAATGGATTTCAAGACTCTCCTCTCCTCCTCTAATCCAAAGTCGGCTCTAAATGATTTCTACGAAAGTCGAGACCTAACAAAATCGCTTTTTAGTACTGATTCACCCAATTTCAACTGAAGTGTTAGATAATCATAAAAATAAAACAAGAAAACCATTATTATTATTATTAATTTTTTCTCATGTCTCGGCCGATCCTTACGCTATCAGATAGTTGCCTGTAATCTGCGAGTACTACCAGATAGCCTAATTACCATCCTGAGATTTCAGTTGAAGATTTGATTGAAATCAGACCGTTAATTTCGAGTCATTAACGTCGAAACATACATACGTTATAAAACAAAAGGCAGTGAACTTTCGCTAACTGCTTCATCAGATAGAAAGGGAAGATTTAGTGATATATTTTTATAGAAAAAGAGGAAAGAAAAGAAAAGCAGTAACTGCGAGTGATGCACATGGTTCTTAAATTTTGTTGTATTAACATAAAGTAGAGATGGGCATCCATTACAATCCAACAATAAACAGAATGCATATATATATATGTACACTCATGTCGAAAATTATTGTCGCATGCCTATAAATAAGTTGTTATAGGAATATAATTTGGTAACGAATTCGCCCGTTATTTCTTATAATGTTAGTATGGGTATAATCGGCAAAGACATGTATGTCGCAAATTTCATGTCAAAAGAGCAGTAAATAAGAGCAATAAAACGAAAATAAAACTTTTTTCTCCATTTAGCAACATTTTGTTTTACTCATTCTAATTTTCGTGTTTATGATTCTTTTCCTATGAAATCTACCACAAATATATATTTCCCGATTATACACATAGTATCAGTATTAAAAATACTCTGCAAAATCATTATCAAGTTATATTCTTACAAGAAGACAGTTATAGATATGCGACAATCATTTTGGATATGAGTGTACATATACATCTAGCCGTTGATTAAAGTTTTCAAAGTTTCTACGTACCTTATCAAGAATGATTTGTGGGATGCCTTTAAGAGCTGCTGGCCGAGGAGCTGTAGATGAGCTGGAATTATTCTCATTCTTGTCTGACTTACTCTGAGACTGATTACTAACTTTCTCCAGAGCCGCCTCCATTCTCCGATTGCAACCGAACAAATTGTGAGCACGACCTACGTAACAATAAAATTTAAAAATCATGCATAATTTTAACTGATTAAGAACACATGAAAGTACAAAACGTAAATTACATTATCTGTTCATTATTTCTAAAGAAATGATCAATTTGGAACATTCCTTCAAGAAAACTAACTTCCACTTTTAACCCTGTCTTCATTATACATAATGAAAATGTAAATCATTAAAACTGTATCCTTTTCTGTAATTTTAATGCCCTCACTACTTCAGTCTTACTCATTTCATCCTATCTTTGTAACTGACGATATGAAACTTAAATATTGAAGACACGTCACATATATATGTTATAGTAAGGTAAGATTATTATATTTCACTTCAGTTTTAGTTCTGAGTGTATATTTAGAAATCATTAATAACATTTAAGAAAGCAGTTAATATTATAAATTTGAATCAAATCTACTTACGTTGAGTTAATATTTGACTAAATAAAAACTAATAAAATTGTGTAGAACAAATTAATTTCATAACGGAGAATAACGAGTACATAATCGTAGCAGCACGAGAAATATCACAGAGTTGACAAATAGTTTACAAACTTTTCAATCCAGTCTTCATAAGTTCCGGTTCATTTCAAGCAAAAAATTTCTTCCATTTTAGAAGAGAAGGAAAATAAAATGCTAACCGCGTTACCTCGTTGTATTGCTAAACTCATGGGTTTCAACGCATTTTCCTTTATGAATTCCCTAGCTTCCTGGTTAAAAACTTCCCAAGTTTCAGTAGCAATTGCGATGAACATCTCATTCTCTTTTAGTTTGGAATATTTCGTGTGTTTTCGCTTACAGACTGTCTCAGCAGCATTTCCTATCTCTTTACATGTTAAATCTAAGTGCAAATGTGTCTACATATGTGACGGTCCATACCAGTCGTTCACTCATTTTCTAAGGTGTTAAAGTCACTCCATCTCGTTGTTTCTCATCATCTCGGGACATTCCAGGTGGTTCTAAAATACTGGCAAGAGTTCATTTAATTATGTTATTTAGCTTCTCCATTCCTAGAACAACTTGGTACATGTTTTCATCAACTTGTTCTTGACATGTACATTCGAAACTGTGGGCAGTCCTCAGGAATTCAGGAGCGTCCAAAAGGAAAATCCTGTTCGCCTTATATGCCTTTATTACTAACAACACACAGCTCTTGCTACTGCTGCTATTTCTTTCGTTGTGTCGGAAATATTAAAGCTCTTCCCTTCCTCTTTCAAACAAATCTCCAGTGAAGATTAAAAAAAAAAAAAAAAAAAATGTCGATCACATTATTAACAGACTGAAGAAAGATTTTAGAGTCTACCCATAAAACGTAGAAGATAATATGACAGACTACAAAAATAGTTTTAAAGTACCTACTACATCTTTTCCCTGTATTAAGTGAGCTTAGAATTCAATGTATTGAAATGATTAGAACAAAATTTACAAAAGAACGAAGGAACATATACTAAATTCAAAAGTTAAAATAAGCCACTTTTTCAAAAGATTCAAAATAAAGAACTAATATGCATGGTTTCAACAAGGTGAATTTAGAAACAAAGTCGACTATTCGAGACATTCTTAACTATAAAAGTTAAATAAATAAAAGTCCAGGTAGAACTGAACGAAGTGTGGACTTTCCTTTTAATTTGTTTAAATATCTTACCTGTGTTTATTTGGTGGACACAGTACAGTTCCTGAGTTCGAAAACCTGCATGTTTTAATACTGAAAGCTAACTAACTAACTCACTCGCTTACTTTATGGCCTATGTAATCTGATAACGGGTTCCTACTGATCTGGAGAAATCTATTTCCCTGACTTCTCCCTGGCCTTTGTCAGGAAATTCCCTGATTTCATGAAAGGTGTCGGATGACATTGACATATAAATAAGGAATAAATAACGGTGAATATTTATATGAGAACATTTATTCTATAGACACAAATAATAATCAATTGTTCATACGTATATTCCACGTACCACCCATAAAAATCTGCAACGTTTCAGACTGTGATCATTAATGGTTGGCAAAGCTGAAATTGGTGTACAATTAGAACCAGAAAAAATATATTTTATAAAATTTCCCTGATTTCCAGTCTTTTTCCCTGACCTGCACCATTTTCGCTGAGTTTTACCTGACTTCCTTGACCAGCAAGAACTCTGCTGAAGGTTCAACCCGGCATACACACAAGCTCTCCATACTTCTGTTCTTCGTTAGCTCGATCCAGTATTTTTTTCTTCTTCCTTTCTTCTGTTCTTAGCCAACTCGATCCAGTTTCTACTTTGAATTTCTATTTCTGCAGGATCAATCATAATATTGTCCTCCCACATATGCAACTAGGTCTTCCTAATGGTCGCTTTTCAATTGAGTTTCGAATTAAAACTTTGAAAGTGTACCTACTTTCTTCCAATTTAGGTACGTGGCCTGCACATGTGAGCCTCCTAGACTTAACGATTTTAACAAGTGTACGTAAACCATTTAAATTATGCAGTTCCTCGTTGTGAAGTTTCCGCCATTCTCCATTTCTGCCACTCTTGCCTCAGTACTTTATTCTCAAATACTTTATCTTCGTTCTTCCCTCAAAGAAGTAACCATATTTCACAACCATACGGCAAAACACGCTTAATTATCGTTTTATATATATATATATTTTAAAAGTGAAATGAAATAAATTTTTTGAGTTTTACGTCCCACAGTTATGCCGGCTACGCTAAAGGAGACGGTGATGATGAGAAATGAGCGAAATAGAGGAATGAAGAAAGTGGAAGGAAACGGGAGGACCCCGAAGAAACACACGCAAGGTGTTTGTCCTCCACAGTTCACGCGGCGGGGGCTGGGATCGAATCCGGGACCCCTAGCACTATATATATATTTTACGCTTTGAACACTTTGACAGTATTGGCGAAGACAAAAGATTTTGGACTGAATTATAAGAAGAATTCCCTGCTTTCAGTCGGCAATTTCTTCATGGATTTCTTAGTGTGTTAATGATGATCCTAGATATCTGAAAAGTGTCCACTTTCTCTCAAGTATTACTTGATATTTTAACATGTCATTCCACGTTTTTAGTTTTCTCAAGATTTACTTCTAAAATTCATGTCCCTGTATGCGTTTAATAAAACTTTTCCATTTCTATTGTCCTCATATCTTTTATCTGACTTACATTACCAGCAGAAGCAACAACCTTGTGGGTACCGTTATAGGGTTCATTGTAATTTGATTTGAAAAGGCCTTCTCGTTCTACCTTCGCATGGAAATTCCCTGTTTAGAGGTTTCATATGGTATCGCGGGAGTTGGCCAAATATACGTTATACTTCTTACGAAAAACTCTCCGTTATATCGTCGTCCTTATTTTCTGTTGGGGTATGTGCATTTAGAACAATAATATCGCACCACCGACACTCAAGAATAATAAGAAAGTAACAAATTCAACACGCTTCATTGCTAGTATCAGCAAACTGAAAGCTATTATCGTAATTTCTGCTATGATTGTAATTTTGCACTTACGTTCCTATGCAAGAGAGGGGAAGGACGGGGCTTGTTTTCAGAAAAGGATTCTGATTTCTATCTGAGGTGTGAAGATCCTTCAGTTTAACGTCCTAGATTTTATGTCCTTTAGGCTAAGGGAGACAGATGATTAAGGCAAGTGATTGATGATAATAGAATTGGTGGAATGAGAAAGTGAAAGGAAACGGGAATATCCCGAGAAAATCCACGGACACGATGTTGTTCACCACAAACTTACTTGGCCGGGTATTGAACCAGACCCCACGCATCAGAGGTAACGCTCTACCATTAAGTCACCATGGTAAATACTAACTCCAACAGAGTATAAAGCTTCAAATGGACATAGCAGACGAATCGTGGACAAGACGTTATGGAATAACACTGAAAACAAATTATATTTTCGCCTTGATGCAGCAGTCACCATCAGTAAAAAAAAAGCAAGTTCTGTCAGTAGCTGTGTGATTTACTGAGTGCTATGTTTGTTCTACAAAGGTATCAATGAATGTATGTTTGAGGGTTGGTTAGTTGATTGAGTTTAGCGTCCCTTTCAGCACAGATGGTATATGAGACGTAGACCTTACGTGGAATCCGAACATGAGCTTCCACCGGGAATCGAAACCGTGGTCCCCGCGCCGAAGACACGTACGTTAACCATATGGCCATGAGGGAGGTTGAATATACGTATTAGCCAATTGGTCGAACATGCGGATGATACCGACTTGTTCCAAATGGACTTCGTGGTACACAAGTTTTCTCGGGGTTCTCCTGTTTCCTCTCACTTTGCATATTCCACCATTTCATTCGTTATCTTTATTACCACCTTTTTGATACCATATCGTTATCGTTATCATCATATACAAATGAAAGTGACTATGTTTGTGTCTTAACTTTTGAACCACCCGACCGATCTCGATCAAATTTTCAACATAGATGAGGTTCGGGACTGGGATGGTTTTTATTATTTCACTTTGACGGTGCAACTTGGGGAAGGGAAAACATTGACCGATATTAGTGCCAAATCCATAGTTTTCGGGGTAGCTGAGATGAACAGTGACACTCCTAAAGCCGTTTAAATCCAAATTCACCCCCAACTTGGGGAAGGGGGAGATATATAGAAATGATCGAAAATGACCGATAATAGTGTCGAATCCATAGTTTTCGGAGATGAGATAAGGGGTTGTCCATTTAAAGTTTTTATTTTAACCCAGTGAAGCGGGTAATCTATGCTCGTTAGAAATAAATTAATAACAGTTCATGATATTACTTAGTAGAGAAAACCTCCAACTAATATTGAAGAAATATAAAATAACTTTTTCCTTTCTCATACAATACAGATGTGAAAGTGAGAAGTCAACCCGCGACGATTAACAGTGAGGGTTCTGGAAAATATCACAAACAAAAACGGACAAACATAGATACGGTAAGAAGGTTACATTAATATGGTATAAAACATTTGTAGGTTGCCAAATATGCTGCGAGTAGTTCAATTAAGGCCTAAAAGATGGACAAAACTTATCGCTCGCATGGAAAATACTGTGGATAGGTAAATTCTGCTGGGAAACACTTGGAGAAAAGTTCTTGGGGAAAATAACGGAAATGGTGATAGAATAACAAAATGCTGTATCTTCGCGATATGCACTACCCACACTGATTGAATCAAGTTGGCACAGAATCGGACCCAATGGAAGACTTTTGTTTCTGCGGCGTTTGACGTGCGGGAGCCTCAAGTCATGTAGTTAGGATGAAGTTTAATGTAGGAAATCTATCTGTGTATTTAAAAAATTTATACTTACTTAGTACATCTTTGGCTGTAGAAATTTTATCTGTAGTTGGAGGTTGTGGTAAGGTACTTGGCTCAATACTAGGCACTTGTTCGATTTCGAATTCAGGATGCCACCTGGTTAGCTTCTCCTTGCCTATTACAATAGGAGGATCTAATTCTTGGAGAAATTTCTGAAAAATAAAATAAAAATTACGATAATTTGTTTATATATGCCTACACTATTATAATGTGGCACACCCACCGTTTATAGTGTCTAGGATACAGCATTTCACACTACGAAAAAAAAAAAAAAAAAAAAACAGTAGGTGTCAGAAGGCTTAAGGACCAAAACTTACAAGTAGGTAAAAACTAAAGCTAGACGAAGGAATGAAAGAGCTAAAATCTGCATTTTCAATAGCATAAAACCTTGGATAAGAAAAGTGATTGCGTGAATGAAATTAGTTCCTACTTCAGGGTGAGCCCTAAAATTTGAGACAACTATAATAAAACACAGATAAATTCTAGCACAGGCATATTTATTTTTATCCTTCAAAATACACTCCTTGACCAACGCACTTGCTTGAACTTCCCTTCATCTTCTTCATGGGCTGTACAAAAAGTTTTGAGGGATGCTGCGAAGCTCCTTTCTCACAGCACTCTAAGTATCTTCCACTGATTGATAAGGCAAGATAAATAAATGAGTAGGAGCAAGATCTGATGAGTAGGGTGGGTGGTGGAGGATACAGGAACCTCTTTACGATAGCAGTGTTACAAGGTGGCGCATTACTATAAAGAAGACACCACACACCCGTTTCATACTTAACTGCTCTCATCTGTCGAATTCTCTTCAGTAGTCGATGCAAAACACCAAGGTAGAGATCTACATTCACTGTCTTTCCTGGAGGAACAAACTCTTTATGGATCAAATCTGCGTCGAAAAAATATTCATTTGCAAACCACATCCGTGCTCACAGGTTAAAGCACGAAAACGGTTGTAGCCTCTTCACGTGTTACACAAAGCAGTGGGCTATGTAGTTTCGATGTCAGCCGCTATGTGGCATACATATTAACTTTTTAAAACAAATCGTCTCATTAATATTTGTTTGCCGTCGCAGGATCCCAAACACTTGATTTTTTTCACAGGTCATAAAGATTTGATTTTCAGTTAGCATCCCTTTCAGCAGCAAGGCTATATAAGGCGTGGACCTACAGCTTAACGTGAGATACGAACCACATAAGCTTCCGCCGGGAATTGAGCCCGGATCTCCCACTTCAACAGTTTAGCCATGAAGGTGTTCTATAGGCCATGAAGAAATTGGAAGAACATGCAAACAAGTGTATCGATCACAGAGGAATGTACTTTGAAATATAAAAATGTATGTTCATATCAGAATTTATCTGTCTTTTATTACAGTTATCCCAGACTTTTGGATCACACCATGCATAAATGCTTACTCTGTATGTGCTCCACTGCACATAGTTATACAACTGTTGTATGTTTAATTACAAGTATTTCTCACTGTTGTGTTGTATTGCTTGTGTTTAGTGTATTTTATTGTTTCATTAAAGATAGTGGAAATCATGACCAATGAATCACCGTAGAGGAACGAACTGTATGGACGAAATGGACGAATCAATGAAGGACATCCAAAGGAATTTTGCTGTAAGGTTTAATAAGCCTCTCCCACCGTAACAAACGATATCGCAATGGAAGAAAAATCTTGCTGAAACATGTTGCATCAAAGACGAATTCTTTTCAGGACGACTATCAACAAGAGAAGACAATTGAGCTGCTGCTGCTGGTCGATTAACGATCACTCAAAAGAATTAGTGCGATAGCAACCACAGGAGATGGAAGTAAGAGAATAACTCAATGAAGTGTTTCCCAAAAGATGCATTGGCCAGGATCTTTATAGTTATCAGCAACTCTGAGCTGATCTTCCAGAAATCCTGATAATGTCATCGTATAACGATGTATTGTGGAAGCATATCAAACAGAAGATTGTCAGCACTCGTTAACACAATTAACGAATTTAAAAGAAGCTGTACGATGTGCATTTTCTACGATCATCCCAGTACTGCAGAATTTCGCACCGTACCTGAAAGAAAAACTCTGGTAAGAAAATGGTGGTGTACACACAAACACGCTGAGACAAAGTGTTGTCTATAGCCTCTTCAGACAACACATATCTTTTGTTATTACAGTATACTCTATTCACTTCAGATCCATCAGGTGCCGTTTGAAATATATACGAGGTGTGTACAAAATGTGCCGGTCGCATATAACACAGGGCATGTTCGATTTACAGACATTTCCGTCACTTTTCAACATAATCTCCGTCCACCACACACCACTGCAATCTTTCTATTTCACTGCTAAAAGTGCCTGAGAAGTCTTTTCCTCGGGTATGTTTAGACAGTGGAAAGTATCACTTCCAAGGGCACATTTGGACTAAAAAGTCCGCCTCAAAGAATCCTTCTGGTTTGAAAACGGCAGGTCACTGAGGATAGTTCTTGGAAACAGAATGGATATGGAACCATTTCCATGTTCTTATTCTCTAAAAATGCTTCTTACCCGGGAGACCATCTTTCCTTCATTCAGTTGTCGAAGGACCTAAGATTAATCAACCTTGATAACTTCAAGTGGTCTGGCAAAATTCTTTCCATAATGCAATGAAAGAATCTTGTAAGGTTATAGAAATTGCTTAGAACGGTGACCTTATGTTCTCCATGACCACAGGAGCAATGTTTTTGAAGTGGTTGCACAAATTGGACATTCGGACCTTGGCTGACCTTCAGTTGACTTCTGACTCCCCGTAAATTTCCGCATTCACTTCCATGCAGTGCAGTTAGCAAACGCAGTGTCCCCATTCAACTGGCAATGAATATTAATACCTTTTTCACAACATGTAGATAAAATCTTTACTAGACACATCTAGACTGAATAAGACATTCAGGTTAGTATTAAAAAACTTCCTTTTATACATTAATATATTAAAAACCAACACAGACGCTTAATTTTTTTGTACAGTTTAAAGTCTAATGTTAATTTAGGTGTAATCATAGTGATCTACTCTCAGTTTTTGAACTATGGCAAAGCGGTACGCACTTTTGGTACGCGCCTCGTACATATGGGGCAACAGTGAAGTTAAAGATACATGGTTAGGTACGTGACACATTCCTATGGCTCATTCTAGATTAAAAACTTGTACGAAACCACTGGCACTTACAGCTTTGTATCTCATAGATACATCGTTATCTAATCACTGGCAAAGTGAATCTTTTGCAGAGGAGTGCACTTTAAGACACAAAAACACTAGTCCATCCTGTTCTCTCCCCTGGTGATTCCTCTGTCGAGAAAACTGAAGGTATGAATGATCCTGATTGATCATTGTCAATGTCAAGTCTTTATAGCTTATTTTTAAGGACAGAATGGCGTCTCAGGGTGTCTACTAAAATTCCAAAATAAAATTTCGTGACCTTTTCTTTACCAAACCATAAAATTTCGTAACATTCTAAAAGGGTGAATTTGGGTACCATTAGGTGAATTTTCATGCATGCGATTCGTAGCGTCTAAAGCCGATCATAGACATCTTTGGTGATGAATTTTGACGTTTTATAGAATAAAATTTTTCAAAAACATGAAATGAAATCTTTAAAATGAAAGTTTTACGTCCCACGGTTATGCCGGTTAGGCTAAAGGAGGCGGTGATGATGAGAGATGAGTGAATGGAGGAATGAAGTGGGAGAACCCCGAGAAAACCCACGAGCACGGTGTTTGTCCACCACAAAGTCCACACGACGTGAGCTGGGATCGAACCAGGGACCCCAAGCACCGGAAGTGAACGCTCTACCACTGAGCCACCGTGCCCCCCATTTTTTTTTCAATCTGTATTTTTGTTTGTATAAATAATAATAATAAAATCGTGACCCAAACGCTAAATTTCGTGACTTTTTCTTGACTTTCAAGACCGTTTTCTGATTTCGTGACAGATAGACACCTTGCATCTCTTTTGGTTTTTGTAAGACTACTTGTTAAATTATCATTAAAGGCTATGGGATATTAGGTTTGTTAGAACCTCTGAGAGGAATGTACGTGCGTAGCTAGACTTATGTATAATAAATTCTAAATTGATGCATCTTAAAGTCTAGTACATGTAACATCGTAGACTGACAATATAATTATGTTTATAGATATGTGACGCTATTGAACTGGAATACACTTTCTATTAAACTGAGGACTTTTTTATTATTATTATTTAAGAGCTTCGCGTAATTACGTTAGAGATGGGCAACCTTTTGATGTCAGAGCTTTAACCTTCAATCATAATACCATATTTACTAGAATCCAAGACGCCACTGATTCCAACACACACTTTCACTCGCTGTGTTCAGAAATCAAAGGAGTCAACAGTGAGTCCGCAACGTCGTCCAGATTGTCACTTCCCACATCATGATTTCCTTTCCTATCTTCCCAGACGATATCATTCTCGCTTTTGTCTACTGCATTGGAAAGCCAGTATTTCTTACACATTTTCCGATGAACATGTCGGAATTACGCGTTTGGTTTCTACTGTGGCGTTCAAACTCGAGGTTTGGATCACTAAGCCATTATTCTACTGCTCCTGTACCTTGGTTTCAAACTATTTCTTGATGCTTAAGCATAGAAGCTGGACTCATGTCATGCCATTAGGAATTACAACTAACTGTTTTGATTCACCATAGTTATTCCTTGACATTGTCAGTCAGATGTTCGCAAAATATGCCAGTCAATTATCAATTCCTGATTCCTGAGATGGACTCCAGTTGCAGTATATCCGTTTGTAATAGACCCAATGTATGCGAATCGAAGGTATATTCTGATTTAAGAAGGCCTATTTGGTCCAAGAAGGTGCTCCTTACATTCGAATTAATACGGTATATGATCCTCAAGTGTCAAAATGAAATCTTTCAGTTTAACGCACCACGATTATGTCCTGTAGGGCAAGGGAGATGGATGATTAAAGCAAGTGTATGATGGAAAATTTGGTGGAATGAGAACGTGGGAGGAAATGGGAGTACCGCGAGAAAACCCACGAACATGATGTTGTCCACCACAAACTTACTTGTCAGGGGATCGAACTAGGGACCCGATACACCATTGGTAAGCGCTGTACACTTAGCTAGAGTCCACTCCCTCCTAAGTGGGATGAGATTCATATCCTCACTACCAATTTTCCCATCATTCACTTGCAATTATTTTCATTAATCTCATGCATGGAACATTAAAGTAAAGAATTTACTTCATTTCATTTCTTGACTCACCTCGTGGTGATCCTTGACGATATCTAGTAGTAAGGACTCAAACATGTTTTTCCTTTCCAATAGGCAGGATGGAGTCATCAGTGTTTCGTGATTGTCTTCTACCTTTTCTTTGTCCTCCATGGAATGACCTTCATCAAAAGAATTCTCAACTTGAAAATCAAGAAAACGTTCTATTAACTCTATATTCATAGTTTTTGATATTTAGTTTTATTTATTTATTTTCCCCATTTCGCTTATAAAATAGAAGTGAATCACTCTTAACTAATGTAATATTAGCGGTATGGTCTTGCACAAAAATTAAAACGTGAATAAGAAATGTTATTTAATTCTTATATTGCGAAAATAATCAAATGACCCCAGAAGTAGGGTTTCTAGAAAAAATTGCTCAGCAAGCCCAGTCACAGAGAGAAAGAAGAATGTCAGTAACTCTCAAGAAGGAAAGTTGAGCACTGCGCCAATATTAGATACTCTTCACAGGAGGATTAACCAAACGGAGCCAATATTGATAATCTGCACCAAATTATATTTGGTCTAGGAATTAATTCGTGCGGGTGGACAAGAGATGGCGCAACGAACGGAGCGTCCCACAGTTCCGTGTATCCACACATGTGTTGCAAACCCCTGTCATCGCGTATCGTTCGTAGTATAGGGCAGTGGATTAAAGCGTCAACAACACCAGTTTGTAGTTAAGTGAACATGGCGCAATTTGTGCCTGATAAAGTGTTTTTGCGGGGTGTCCTGCTGCATTACTTTAACATGCAGAAAAGTGCGACTGAAAGTCATCGTATTTTGGTGGAAGTGTATGGTTACCATGCTCTAGCTGAGCGAACGTGTCAGAAGTGGTTTGCACGGTTTAGAAGTGGTGATTTCGGCTTGGCAGACCAAGAGCGAGCTGGACAGCCAAAAAAAATTTCAAGACGAAGAATTGACAGCATTGCTCGAGCAGGATTCGTGTCAAACGCAGGAACAACTTGCAGCAGCATTACGCGTTGATCAAACAACAGTCTCCAAACGCTTGAAAGCCATGGGAATGATTCAAAAGATGTCACATTGGGTTCCACATGAATTGAAAGACAGAGACGTTGAAAGACGAAAAACCATTTGCGAATTGCTGCTTCAACGACAGAGCAGAAAGGGGTTTCTGCATCGAATTATTACGGGTGATGAGAAGTGGATCCATTACGAGAACCCTAAACGAAAAAAGGCCTGGGTGAAACCAGGTGAACCAGGTCCATCACAACCAAAACGAGATATTCACTGTGCAAAGGTTATGCTATGCATATGGTGGGATATGAAAGGTGTGGTGTACTATGAGCTGCTGCAACCGGGTGAAACTATGAATGGAGAACGTTATCGACGACAATTAATGCGTTTGAAGCAAGCTCTGGCCAGAACACGACCAGAATGGGAGAACAGACATGATAAACTTATTGTTCAACATGATAACGCTCGCCCACATGTCGCAAAACCGGTCAAAACCTATTTAGAAAATGTCGGATGGGAAGTTTTACCCCACCCGCCGTATTCACCAGACGTTGCTCCTTCGGACTACTACTTGTTCGATTGCATGAACAACGATTTGATTGGACAGCGGTTTACTTCTTCAGAAGATATCGAAACATGGGTCTCTGACTGGATCGCTTCCAAGGATGAGGACTTCTTTCGCCACGGAATCCGTACATTGCCTGACAGATGGGCGAAAGTGGTGGCTAGCGATGGACAATATTTTTCTTAAGGTATTTATGTATTTTGTGTTTGTACTACAGCTTCAATGTGTGCGTACCAACCGCACGAATTAATTCCTAGACCAAATATGAAAGTTTAGAATTAATTATTTACGTTTTTTAAATGTAGAGTTTTGATTTAGAGTGACTTCACAACTGCCCAAACAATAACGCACTGATAACAGTTGATATTTTTCTTATACGACATTAGTATATCCATGAGATAGTGATTCAATTACTAGAAGAGTTCATACCAAACAAATACGAGTACACAATAACTAGAGCATAGATTTTTCCAATAAAGCGAACACACAAAATAATAATATCTGATATCTTTGTTTGGACAAATTTACAACGACCAAACATCCTAATTAGAGTATGTGCAACCTTCTGTAGCACTGTGAGCTCAGTACAAACATTCTGTAACACTTTGTGCCCGATCAAATTCCCAACAAAGAAAGCGGCCACGAAGTACAGAAGAGCGTGGGAAATTTCATAATAACGAATGCTCGATTCAATTAAGTTATTGGTCAGTTCTCGTATACACCCAGACTTACTGAATATTGAATTCACAACAGATGACGAAGTTTAAAATTAGAGCAGTTTTGTATTTGGCAGCACACTAATTAACGTTGCCTGCCTGAAAATTAATTTATTTACGACAAAAGCAGAATCTAACTGCTGTTCTGGCAGACTCAAATCTCTATCTCCATCTGAGTTATCCGTAACATAAATTTTCTGTCTGTTTTCTGCTAGATATATTTTGCTGGAACTACACGTGAGAACATGTATTCTGGTAAAATTCCTGCAGTCTTTGATTATTTACTTTGAACTGTAGTACATACAATTAAAATGATTAAATTTTCACACGATATCGATGTGTGTAGTACAATGTTAGCGGAACACAGAAAACAGAATGCTGGACTGGCTGAACTTGAACTCCGATCTCTAATGGATGGAGCTTTGTCTTTTTTTTTTTTCTTTTTAATATTTATTTAACACAGGGATCATCTTACCGCTGTAGAGCCAAACGACTGATGCGATTGAAAAAAAAAAAAGTATTATTTTAGATTGAAGACCACCTACTTTTTATTTTTTCACATCCTTACTCGTAACAATTACTCTATGGCCCCGGACATATTATACACCCTGTTCATTGTATATGGCAATAAAAAAAAAAAAAAAGTTATGTAACACGAAAAATAAAAAGCCACTGAGAACAACGAATATTGTGATACCTAATAAAACATGTGATGTTATATATACACGAGAGGGAGTCCGAAAGTTTTGCCCCTCTCGTTTTCTCCAAGAAACGAACAGCAATTTGGGAAACAAGACAGCGGTTGTACACGCAACAAACTCAGATACAAGTAGGTATCGTTCGCCCGCAATCTTGCATATGGCGCTATCGCGATGCCTGTGCAACGCGGAGATGAGTCTCACGGTCTGAGCCTGGTAGCTATGGAGAGAAGGCGCGTTTTGACGTCATGGTCAAGGGAGTAAGTGTGAGCAGTTGTCCGCTATAAACGGGCACGTGGCGTAACGAAAGCAGAAATTCATAACCGCCTCGTGGAAGTCTATGGGTCTGATGTGATGTCGAAACAAATGGTGAGGAGATGGTGTCGCCAATTCAGTGAGAGGAGGCAGCAAGTGCTGGACACACCGAGACTTGGAAGGATGTGCATGGCCACTACAGACGGAAATGTCAGGATGGTGGATAACATGATCCAGTGACTTCCATCTGTTTCCGGTTTTGAACAAGATTCTCGGTGGCAGGCGCTGTGGAGGCAATGCTGAAGTCACAGAAGCGGTTCGACGCTTCTTCCGTATGCAGAACCCTGAATTTCACCTAGAAGGGTTTTTGAAGCTTATGGAGCGGTATGACATGTCTCAATATACATGGTACTTATGTGAAAAAGTAATGTATGTCTGATCTTTAATGTCACATGCTATTTTTGGTTTTGCATCCACACCTCTGTCCTTAGTTACCTGGAGAAACTTATTTTCGGACTCCCCCTCGTATATACCCATCATTCATTTCGCTATTGAACGATACTTATGTTCGTAGACGGCTAATACAGGCAACCTACAAATTTTACACATTTAGTCATACATCGTAGAGTCGCATTGGCAAAGTCCGTAAGGTGTCTATCTACTTATCGAACGGACCATATCTGATTCCCAGGAGGGGCAGAATTTATGAAATTGTGGAGCATTACCTTCATACCACCCGTGGGAGATATTGGCTTGTCCCAAATGGAAGAGGGAGAGTTCTTACATTTAGTCATATATCGTGAAATGGCAAGTAATTATTTAAAGATATAAGTGTTACATCACTCAACAGATTTATTAATAAATTTAACATATTGTTGGGTATCATAATTCATGGCAGTGTCGTAATTAAGGATGCATGGAAAATACAAAATTGGACCCCCCCCCTCCATTCTTAAGTTTATGACTATACATAAAATTGATACAAAAAGAGAACACTTTTTTTTATTACTTTAGATCTTCCTCTTGCTCATATTAATAAAAATTATACACATTATTAATTATTATACCCAGCTTGATTTTGTTTTCATTGTTGCCAAGCACGAAAGAAAACTTTAATTCACTCTCAGCAGAAAATTATTGAATACTGTCAAATAGTTTCTGTTTATTATTCCAATTTCTATACAGACTGTTCGCGGTAAATTAAATGAATTTTTAAGCCATTTAACCAGAAAATATCAGAAGATTACGGAACAAACTCAGGAAAAAGTGTGAAATAATATGACACCTCTATAGTGGATTTTAACATCATAAAGTTAATCTGCGAAAGTTAAATGAGCGTGGTTTTACAGTGGGCCACCCCACATTGTGGGTCCGTTAGTTGCGCCACTGACCCACGGCATGCCTAAGAAATGTATTTTAGTAACTTGTGTCAAG
Organism: Thermobia domestica; assembly: GCF_964235325.1. NCBI lineage: Eukaryota > Metazoa > Arthropoda > Insecta > Zygentoma > Lepismatidae > Thermobia > Thermobia domestica. The sequence goes on from NC_137471.1 coordinate 128,215,439, forward strand.
AGTTGTTCAAATAACTCTAACACAATTCTCAGACTGTTTTTCCTGCTGATCTGGTGACTAGCGACTGTGCTTTCGGCGCACGTACACTCGGGTTCGATTCCCGGTGGGAGTACAAAAATTTAATTTCATAATCATTCACTTTCAGTAATCATCCATCTCCTTTACCCTAAAGGGCATAGACGTTGGACCTTAAACTAAAACATTTCATTTAATTTTTAAAATCCTCAGACGTGTCACTACTGTTTAGATCATAATCTCGTTTGTATCGAGGAGATTACAAAGACTTTCCTTATTCTTCAATAGTTTCAGAATCCAGGGATACTTTACTTTCTCCTGTTTGTAAATCTCTTCCTCAAGCAGAAGGGGCTTCTCTTTCATACACTTATCATTCACCACACAGTAGCATCTGTTCAATCAGCCATTTACAAGGATGTGATGGGGCGTATACGGGAGTATACACCATATTGTGAATTCCAAAATGCGGACACACTTTCATCTAACTAGAATCTTTCTATTTCAAATGTGCCCTCGGAAAATAATGAAACATACTTCGGCCCCACCCCTACCGCTCTCACGAAGGATCCTTTTCTTTACTTTGAGAAAAGAAGTGAATGACATCGGCTGTGTTGCCAATTTGTCATTCAGTCGCTTGGTTTTGGCGAGTGAAGATCATAGGCTACTTAGAATGACTAAAAAAGACAGTGCACAGTAAAGCTCGCATAATAATTTAACGTGGCAATCCTGTTCGCATCCAAGTATTGAAGGATCTCGGTCACAGCAACCGGTTCCTCCCCTTTCGACGGAAGTAGGGGAAAATACACATCGACAGTGGCGCTAGCAGGGACACACTTGAAATAAAAAATGCTCTAACTCGTTATCTAAACTTTTGATACAAGAATGCTGGGTCAAGTTCACTTCTAAACTATAATGAAATCTAAGAAAAATAATTAAGTGACAGTAATTATGCAGCATCATATTGACTTTGTATCTTCGTATTTTTCAGTAGATCTGATTTTTTTTATTTATTATTATTATTATTATTATTATTATTATTATTATTATTTATTTTTAACAATCCCCTCTTTGAATACAAATAGCCAAATACATATCTTTACATGTGGAATGCCTGAAATTGTGTTGACAAGACACTTGTGTTTAGAAAATGCACACAAATCAGTGAATTTCGGAAAATGAATGCGGACGGAAACTTTCACTCTCAAAATGCGGACATGCCCACATAAATGCTAACATATGGTAACCCTAGCGAATACCTACCTAATAACTATCAGCGTCTAATCAACCTCAAATTTATGAGAAAACGAACGTATGCGGGAGTGAATATAGGCTATATATATATATTTGAAAACGGTTTAGCGTATATCCGCCAAAAATTCTAGCATTGCATCACTAGCATTCATCGAATCGGGGAGTACAGAAAGGTAACTGCCACTATAGAAGTCTATTCCTGGAGTGTACAGCATGGCAACTATCATTATAGGTCTCTACTTCTAAGTCGCTATCTTACGCTCACTCACAAAGATTTTACAAATTAACTTCCAGGAACAAGTCTTCTATAACGTTTAACTTAATTCTTTTAATTAATCACTTATGTATGCACACTACCGTAAGTTAGTACCTGGGTGATTCAGAAAGTAATGCCTCCAAGCCCATTACTTGGCCAATAGTACTGCAAACATTCTGAAATGTTTATCATTAATGAACCGATGTTTCCTCTATAGAATGTCACTTGTTTCGCCTTCCTATCTCTTCTCGTTTCAGAGTAATGCAGCAAACCATGGCATCCAATGGTGACGTCCGGTTGAAACAGCGTGGTGTCATTGAATTTCTGACTGCGGAAGGTTGTGCGCCCAGGAATATTGATAGCCGCCGGCAACTAGTGGATACACCATTACAACCAGGAAACGAAGCATCAGTTGACGGAGTACCGTCACACGTCCTTTCCTCCGCCAAAAATTCAAATGTGTCCCATCCGCTGGCAGTGTTAATTCTCTGCCTCATCCTGCCTATAGTCCGGATCTTGAGCCCTACGATTTTTGGCCCTTTCCCAAACTTAAGGATCACCTTAAGGGCCAACACTACAGTTGTGAAGCGGAGGTGGAAGCAGCAAGTCGACAATGGTGTCGCCAGCAACCAACGCATTCTTCGCCAACGACATGAAAAACCTTGTTTCGCGTTGGTGCAAGTGTGTTGACCGTAATGGGGACTACGTTGAAAAATAATACCACCATTTGTAGTTGACATTACAAGCTTTCTAATGATTCCTGTATTGGTGCTGTCAAACATAAATGAAGGTATCACCTTGGAGGCATTACCTTCTGAATCACCCTCGTACAAGTCTCTACCACTATTAAGTTATGGGATACGCACTTTTATTAGAAATAACACTAAACTTTAGTTTCCAACATGGTGCGTTAGCTTACAAGAATATATGCCTTTCCCAACTCTCAAATCTAAAGGAAATAAGCATGGATTTAGCAACAGCTCAAACTTGTAAAATAAAACTAATATATATCTGTTTCTAACATCCGGCAACTTTCTATACTTACTATCTCGTTTATAATTTAAGTTGGGCACGATTACAAGATCGTATTGCTCTCCTCGTGCACCACCAAAGCTTTTAAGCTTTTCCTGTCGAAAGAAAAACGCCGACGGAAACACCTTCTTTATTTGTCCCAATAGATGTTCAGTAAAGTTCCTGAAAGACAAGACATTATGAATTCAAAACTACCTTTTATTTCAGCATGGATAACATTTTATTAAATGTCGGAAAGTGCACACAAAACCGATTGGTAAGAAATCTACATGAAGTCTCTTGCTTATCTGGTATTGCTCTAGTTTTCTGTTTCTTGCTTGTTTCCCGAGCCCCAACAAACTACAAAGCTTTCAGCAATATTTTGTATAGATAATTCACTCCCAAGCGAAATATCTTTGTTGCTATAGTCCAAGTTTCGACTTTGTGCTAAGATATAGAAAGTTCAATGTTGATCCTGCATTGTGAGACAATTGGTATTTAACAATTTCGTTAACTTCCTGGCAGTCTGGTGCATTAAAAAAGTACATCAGGTAGTAAACAGAAACAGGCATGTGAAATACGAGAGTCGTTTCAAAAGTCTTGCACACAGCGCACGCCCAACCGGTTGAATAGTGTGATCAAGTTCAATTTTATGTCAGTTCTGAGTAAGAGTTTGGATTAGACAGTTGGGTCTGTGTTTGCTGGTTCATGTGGCTGTGTTGTGAGAAATTCAGTGTTAAAATGGAAGATTAACCTGACTCAGGTCGGATTACACGTAGTGACCAGCGTTCCTATATCAAAATCGAAACTCTACGTGGAAAGAATCCAACTGAAATTTACAATACTTTGCGAGGTTTGTGGAAATAGCGTAGTGGATCACAGCGCTGTATCTCGATGGTCACGTCGTTTCCGTGAAGGTCGTGCAAGCACTGCGGACAACCCAAGAAGTAGAAGACCATCAACTGCAACAGACTACACCCCTGAGATTGTTGTGAATGGTATTTTGAAAGAGAATCGACAAAAACATGAGGAAATTGCATATGAGGCCAGAAATGTCTGCCACTTCAGTTTACAGAATCATTACTGAAAAGTTAATGAGAAAAATCGCTGTCAGATGAGTTCCACATGATCTGAGTGAAGAGCAGAAAGCATGTCACAAAAAAAAAAAAAAAATCGCACAATTACTTCAACGTAGAGATGCAAGGGCTCGAAAAAAATAGCTTTTTTTTAAAAAAAAAAAGCTTGGTTTTATCTGCTTCGCTTTTTTGCTTGGGAAATTTTGGGCTTTTTTGAAAATTTTGGTTTAAACTGATAAAACAGACTTTGTTTCGCTTCTCTACAACCAAAAAACTCATTTAATTAGTGGTTAATGCAGATAATAATATGAAACCTAGAAGAATTTTTAAAATTCTTAACATATTTACATTATGAATTCCAAAGGATTAACCAATATACGTAATAATATTTTAGCCTCTTGTATACAATAAGTACTTTAAAAATGATACACAAATAACTAGCAAAATTGTATGTAGTATTTTCACTTCAAACTATCACAGATTCTTTTTGAAGCAAAATAAAGAAAAACTTGAGAGAAATCTGCACATCAAGAGCTTCGTTTCGGGTGGTTCTGAACATTCTTGAAATTTTACAGTTAAGTTTTAACTTTCATATACATTGTATGAATATTTCGAACAATTTTTTCACTGATTGATCACATACGTAATAATCTGTTATCACCTATCAGGTGCTTCAGATCTGCAAAATCAGTAAAGCTCCAAATTCTGTAATGCACTGACTGTTCTTTAAGGTTGTTCAGAATCGGGAAAGTATCGAATTTTCTGTTCATGGATTATATACGTAATAGACGATTCATCTGAGCATATAGTTTCCTAGGCTGTAGAATATATAACCACCATCACGGTTTACCCAGTCCTAAAGGTTTCTGAATTTTTAACAAGAAAATTCAACATATCGTTAAGAAACTTTAAAAAAACTATGGAATACATTTAAAAAGAGTGGAAGAATCAATCACTGTTCCAATTCACAAGAAAGACGACAAAATTGATTGTAATAATTATCAAGGCATTTCTCTTAACATTCTATTAATAAGACTGACCCCATATACAGATGAAATTATTGGAGATTATCAGTGTGGATTTAGTCGAAATCGACCAGATATTTACCATTCGACAAATACTGGAAAAGAAATGGGAATATATTACCCAGTACATCAACTGTTTATTGATTTTAGAAAGACTTACAACTCGGTTAGGAGGGAAACATCGTACAACATTCTTACAGAATTTGGAATACCGAAAATCTAGATTTATTAAGTGTTTACATGAATCCCAGAGTAAAGTCCGAGTAGAAAAATGCGAGCTTCCACGTCAAGATTGACCTGAAACAACGATATGCGTTATCGCCGTTATTATTCAGCTTTGTTCCGGAGTACGCTATAAGAAAAATCAAAGATAGGAACCAGAGCCTAGAGTTGAATGGTATTCACCAGGTTACGGAATATGCTGATGATGTAAATCTGACAGAACAATCGAAAGAACTGCAGAGGCCTTACTAAACGCCTGCAGGGACAAGAGTAAATGCAGAGAAATCTAATTACAAGGAATTTCACAAGAATCGTAATACGGAAAATTATGAATGCTTAAAAATGTCAATACTTTCGACACAGTGGATACTTTCAAATATCTTGGATCAGTATTACCAGACCAAAATCATATCCACAAAGAAATTAAATGTCGACTGGAATCAGGAAATCCTTGTTATTATTCAGTTCAAAATATTTTGTCGTCGCGAATTCTGTCAAGGAATTTAAAGCTTAAAATATATAAAATGATAATCATGCCTGTTATGCTTTATGGTTGTGAAACATGGTCGCTTACGCTGAGGGAAGAACGCAGACTGAAATTATTTGAGAATAAAATTCTGAGACGAATATTTGGACCCAAGAGGAACGGGAATGGGGAATGGCGGAAACTTCATAAGGAGGAACTACATAATTTATACGGTTTATCAAACATCGTTAGTCATATCAAGTCTAAGAGGCTCAGGTGGGCAGGTCATGTAGCCAGAATGGAAGAAAGTAGGAACGCTTTCAAAGTTTTAACTGGAAACCCAATCGGGAAACGTCCATTAGGAAACCTAGGCCCAGATGGGAGGACAATATTAAGATGGATCTAGCAGAAATAGGAATACAGAGTAGAAACTGGATTGAATTGGATAAGGACAGAAGTCAATGGAGAGCTTTTGTGGCCATAGAGAAAGAGAGAGAGAGAATACATTTAAGTACACAACATGAGTGAGTGGTTAGCTTTCGCGCTTCTATCGTGAAGTCCGGGATTCAACCCCGCATTCGACCATTTTGACAAAAGGTTTTCGTAATTCCATCTGTGAATGTAGAGATAGTGCGTGTACTGAGAGTCCTGGCCGACTTCTTTTCTACTCGTTTTTAAATCTTTGTTATTACTAATTACCAGCAGTGATGGATTTGTGAAGAAGGTTAGGGTGGGGATGTCTTTCGGATTGACGCCGCTACCCCGAAATTACGGAATTTCTAAAACAAACTAAATATTAGTTTTGCCTTTACTCATAAACTTCAAGCTGTCCTCAAAACATTAGGAATTTTTAGAAAAACTAAGCATTAATAAGAAAAGCCCCTCCCAAAATACTTTTCTAAATCCGCCACTGATTATCAGTATAAAATGGTCTTCAAGGGTATATCTGGAAGCTTATAGCTGAATATACAAACGTAACGAAATATTTGTTATGCCTGTACTCATAAACTTAAGCACCTCTTAAATAAAAGTTAGGAATATTTAGAAAAAACAAACATTATTCAGAAAAACTCCTCCCAAATATTTTTCTAAATCCGATACTGATTATTTCTATCAAATGGTATTCAAGGTTGCATCCGGAAGATTATTGTTAAATCATTGCACAGCTACAGTATAACGGAATTGTGGAAGTAAGCTCTGACACATATATTGAGAAAAGTACGCTCTGATGGATATACTGAAAAACATAAGTTTAATTATGTGCTAGAAGCTAGAGTACTAAGCTCTAAGAAGTGAAACACGGATGACTAAAAAGAAATGATCTAGAGAAGAAAAAAATGTCGATAATTCAGAAGTTAAAATAAAGTTAAATAACTTCTAAAATTGCCCTCAAATACTACGTACTTTAGGTTTACTTTAATTCATAAACCATGTGCTCCATCCATCATGATGGTGAATTTCAGAGCGAAATATGGCATTTAGGTTATGGAATCTTATTTAACTTTAAAGTATACTATAAGAAAGCTATTTAAACAGAAAAATCATGAAAATGGAAAAAAGCCAAAATTTCCAAAATTCTCGTTTTTTTTTCAAAAAAGCCGGCTTTTTACGTGCAAAAAACCATCGATTCAAAAAAGCCGGCTTTTTTGCATCTCTACTTTAACGTTACCGAACAGAAGGACATCAGTTTCTACGAAGAATTGTTGCAATTGATGAAACCTGGATACAAGATTTTGAATTAGAACTGAAGTCTTAGTCGTCACAATAATGGAAAATTTCCGACTCTCCACGCCCGAAGAGATTCCGCTGCCAACAATCAAAGGTTAAACTCATAACGATCTTCGCTATGACATGAATGATAGCTAGAGTGCCACAGGGGATGTCGGTAACAGGTGAATACTACAAGCTGTTTCTGCAAAATGTTTTGCGTCCGAAAATTCGTCAAGAAGGCCACGGACACTTGCAGCTTCTTCTCATTTTGCACAATAATGCAAGAACGCATACTGCCCTACGAGTGAGGGAAACAGACACGTATGGATAGCAAAAACTTCCCCACCCACCACATATAGCCCTGATTTGAGCCCACCAGACTGATTTGTTTCCCAAACTGAAGGGACCACTCCGTGGAAAACGTTTCAATACAACTGAATTATCTTCCAGTGAGGTGACCCGAGTGATCAGATAGCTCAACAATGAAGATGCCCTATCCGGAATACAGAATTTACCAAAACTTGGGAAGCTGTCTTAAGCAAAGAATAGAGATTATATTGAAGGCATGTAAAGGTATTTTGTATAGTAAATTATTCACTTCCATAATATCTTTCAGTGTGCACAACTTTTGAAATGACCCTCGTACATAACAAAACATCTTTAAACATTCGATTGTAAGATGGATACATTTATTACCTTAGAGAACGTATTTTGTTTAGATGATGGGACAGAAGCAGCACCTTGAATTTTCCAGTTCTTTTGGGAATGATATGGTTGGTCCATTGCATGCTTTACTACTTCAATTGACGGGACATTATTTGACACAACTTAAAGTAGTTTTAAGAATTATATATTATTTCTGGGGGCCCTAATATTAGACATTTTATTAAAACGGGCCTATATCTAATTTTTGTGTTAAGAAATTTTTTCTTGAGAAGCGATAGGGTTGAATCTATTCCAAGCTTCTTTTATAAATTCATGTTCATAACGTATTATATGGAGTATGAAAATGTTAACTTGAATTGTGCCCTCCTCAAATGGCGGGAAGCTTAAATGGAAGAGCAGTTTCTCCCACAAGTTACGACAATGATGGTGCTCATCTATGCTCCATATTTTTTTCTTTTCTCCCTACTTCTTTCCCTCCATATCAGATAAGCTTTTCAACGAAAAAATTCAGAGTGTACACTTTTACTAATTATGGTTTAATATTTTCTCGCAAGTAATTCAATATATCGCATATCAGTCCATAAATTATATATATATGAACAGATTATCAAAATAATGGGAACACTTGTAGTTTCCAGCACGTACGATGCGTTAGTTGATCGTTTATATGTGAAGCGGGATAGAACGGAGGTTTATGTTGAAGCAGACAGAAGGTGGTAATACAAAATGGGACATCTGAAGACGGCGCAAGAATATTTGAGGTAGCCAGCATGTTGGCTGTATCGCGATTAGCAGTAATTCCAGGTGATGACGGCCTAAAAAACATCGACGAAAAGTAATGTTGAACGGGACGCAAGTCTCAATGACGGCGATATCCGAACATTGAAGAAGACTGTTACCAAGGACCGTAGAGCGGATGGTACAAAACTGACTGAGGAACTCAATCGGCACCTGAAAAAACTTATTGCAACAATCCGTTTGATACGAACTGCATAACCTGAACATCCACGATACGTGTGTTTATCCCTTTCAAGATCTTGAGCTCAAACCTCCAAAATTTCACGATTTTGAGCTGAAACCTCCAAAGTTAACACTCTCCCTCAGATTTCCGTTCTGTAACTCAAATTCTACCCTCTCTTCCAAAAACATTTCTTCTCCCCCCAAAATTCTCATGGGCGCATCCTGTGCCACCGTAAAATCTACATGTAAGCACCCATGCATCCACGGTCGGTCTGAACTATTATTCAAACCGCAACAACGCTTTAGAACACAAAGTGGTATCGAGAACACGCTAATTGGACCAACAATGACTACTGGAAACGCGTAGTACGGTCTGATGAGTCGTCTTTCACCTTGTTCCCAACAGACTGTGTTTATTACTGATGGAAACTCTGGGGTACATATTATGTAAGAAATAATGAACTTGTTTTTGTACTGCTGCTTTTCTTGTCTGTGCACTAAGTAACATCAACATTTCAATTTTTTTTTTCCGGCACCAATTCACCGATGCACTCCTCCTAGAAAGAAAATTAAGACTCCACTGTATTCCAAGGGTTTCCAGCGAAAAAGTGAACTGATTCGGATGATCCCCGTGAGGATCGAAATATTGATGTTACTCAGTGCATAGATAAGAAATACACAGCGGTACCTGAGTTAGGCATTTCTTAAACCATGCTTATGAATGGCGAACATCCAAAGAAAGCTTACAGTCCGAACTGTTTCTTCCTTACTGTGAAACACCGCGTTGGGGTCAACTTATATGAAGTGATCCAATTAGGGTTACCTGATCCTTCTTAATTTTTTATATACTATTACATATATAATACATTGGCAGCATAAAACTGTTTTTAAGGAGTGAATTATAAAAAATGAGCCCCTTCAAATGTTTGGCATTCATGTCTGTCTGTGATACGAAATTTGGAGTGGTGGAAATGTAGGCTCACCGCTGAGTATCGTATTATTATGAACATGGGAATTTCTGGCAATTTCCATTGTTGGCAACGTTGATTGTGTTGAGGCCTTTAAATGTATTGTTGTTGCTATCGTTATCATGGCAAGGGGAGATAGTCAGTTACAATGATTCTGTAGGATCACCTCTGACAGGCACGTAGCCAAGGAGTGGGTCCGGGGGGTCCGGACCCCCCCCCCCTTCGGATTCAGAAATGAAAAATATAAAGGAAAGATGAAACAGAAAGAAACGAGAAAGATATAAATCAGCCTCAAAAATATAAAGCTACAATAAGCGTTTGATTACTCTTTCTTACGAGGAGCTTTATGTGGAGGAAACGGAAGGGGGGGGGGGGTTCAAGTTGAAATTGGATATTATTGTAACGAAACATTCCAAATTCCATCTACCTCCATGTTAACCCTATGCAGCGGCGCAAATCTGTCTTCAACATTGGGAGGGACGGGTAAGACAGCTCTAAATTTTTTTAAAAGGATGTTCAAAATATTTGTGAAGTTGAAAAACAATGCTGTGGAGGATCAGGGGAGCAGAGTTGTCTTCAAAATTGTGAGGCGGGAAGATTTGAGGCTTATTCTGGGGTGGGGACATCAATTTCATCTGACTTTCCTTTGTGGCAATCGGACACAAATCACCACATTTCTCCCCCCCCCCCCAAAAAAAAAAACGCATTTCAAATCGGATTATTGGGGGGCAAGTCCTCCCCAGTTCTAAGATTGGAGGGGACATGTCCCCCTCGTCCCCCCGGGATTTGCGCCAGTGACCCTATGGACTACAAATGACGATCGATAAGGCGGTTCGGTCAGATAGCCTCTCAGGTAGAACTTAAGCAGTACCAGAATTACCAATAATATGAACCATTTTGAATTTCGCGGCAACACTAATCCATTTTATAGGATGGCTTTACTCCCGAAAGAGATCTTGTTGCTATCCTTGACGGGATTAAACTAAGATAAGAGAAATAAGAAGAAGACAAGAAGAACCGAGTTCGAATGACCTCGGAAGACTATGTCATTTTCAATACTTTTTTCTATTCTTTTACGCGCAAGATTTCTTCATAGTATTTTAATTAAAATACTTACTAACATATCCTCATTTTATTGTCCTAACAAACCATTATGTATATGTTGTCAGTAAAATAGTTTAGTTTGATCGATCCCCTGGTGTTGTAACCGCAGTATTTCATGTCACGTACTCCCCCCCCCCCCTTCCATTACGAAATCCTGGCTAAACTAACGAATGTATGTTACCAGTAAAATAGTTTAGAATGATCGAACTCCTGGTGTGATTACCACAGTATTTCGTCACGGACCCCCCCTATTGCGAAATCCTGGCTACGTGCCTGCCTCTGAGAAGCTATCCTATTATTATGCACATAGTATTCTAGGAATTTCCATTGTTGTAAAGTTGACTTTGTTGCGGCCTTTACAAACGTATTGCTGCTGCTACCGTTACCATGACAACGAGAGTTTGTCAGTTATTCTGTGAATGATATATAATTCAATTTACAATTCGTTCCTTCGATAGGGGCACGTCCCGCTTGTTTAAAAATTGTGACCTCTGCCCGTTTATTTCTGAACTAAATACTTTGCCCATTTAAATCATAGAACACATTGTTTTAATTTGTTATTTCTAATGCTGAATGTCTGACACCTTAAGAATAAGCTTACAACATTCAAGTAAAAAGTTAACTTTGAAAATTAAATACAATTGACAACCACAAAAAATAAAATAAATTGTTAAAAGTAGTAAGAAACAAAAAAGCATTGGAAAACATGAAACTGATTGTTGTAATTGGATCAGGAATAAGTACAGCAGGTAAAGAACTGAACTGAAATGAAATAAAATCTTTGAGTTTTACGTCTCACGGTTATGCCGGTTAGGCTAAAGGAGACGGTGATGATGAGTAATGAATGAAAATGGTGGAATGAAGAAGGTGGGAGGAAACGGGAGAACCCCGAGGAAACCCACGCACACGGTGTTTGGGTAAAGAACTGAGTTCTGCAATTTGTACCCTATATGACTGTTTAGAACATAGCACAAAAGTTGTTCACACATTTGAAATTTACGTCATAAATCACAAAAAAGAGACTTTGTCGAAAGCTGAAAGGATTATTTACTTTCCGGATGGAACTGGCAACCAATATAATGGTAGAAAAAAATCCAAACATTTGCAACCATAAAACTGTATTTGGACAAGAAGCCTTTTTTCTCTTTCTTTCTTTCTTGTCATGGCAAGAATCCCTGCGATGGAATAGGAGCCACAACAAAGCATGCAGTAAAGGCAGCTTGCAAAGAACAACAAGAGATCAAATTCTCAGTGCAGAGAAAATAAACTATTTCTGCAAAGAAAGTATTGAAGGTATTACCTATTTTTCATCACACAAGAAGATATTGTTACTCATATTGAAACACTTAAAAACAAATGTAAAAAACTGTTCACAACGGAACAAGAAAATGAAATTCATAGCGTTTCAGGAAACTTAATTAGCATTGAAAACGGACATTTACCAAGACATGTTTTTCAAACTTTTTTTTAACACAAATATATTTACATACATTCAACGATAAGACATATACATCGAGGAAATCAATATTAAAAAATAACAATAATGTGTGTGAAGGAAACTAGTAAATAAGTAAAAGAACAACAAGAATATATGAAGACTAAGAGCATGAGGGGGGAAAACACAAGGAAAAACAGAATCTAATAACATCCAAATAGTATAGAAAATCTAAATGTCAGACACAAATCGAACTATTTCTAGCAGAAAAATAAAATTAGATAACAATGGAAGACGTTTTAAAGCAGGAAAATTTCGTCCATTTCTTTGCCCGGTGGTATGGTTCCCAATATGGAGGCTACATTACCTCTTTGTACTGCCATACTTATTCTTTGAATTAGGAATGTGCTTGCTCTTTCATCACCAGATAAATGGCTGATGCGTTTATCTACTTCCTTTATAAAGTTGAGACCTTCTTTCCCCACGATCTACTGGATTCAATGGCAGTGGTTACAAATTGGTATTTCTCTGTTAGGTTACTATATTTTCTTCTTTTGTCTGCTTCTTTTCGACTGGCTACATTGCCTGCTTGGAGTGTGGAGAAAGGAAGGTTGGAAGGAGCAAAAGTGTCTGTAAACCCAAAATCCCAAATCAATGACTTGCCTCTCTTCCACGGTACTAAAGGTAATCCCATCTGGTCTTTTACCATTTGTTCTACTGCATCCATTTGATTCCCTTATTGCCGGTATACCTACTGAAATGAGCGCTCTCATTATAATGTCATTGACACTTGAGTGGTGGGGATATCTTCCGGTACTTTTTGTATAAGAGAGTCCATGCAGTTCCTTTTCACCTTCTGAATTCTTACATGCCTGACATTTATGAGGTTCACAAATATTTGCTCCCAACCGTACTGCAACTGCTATTCGAAAACTCTCATTACTAAGATGAAGGCCTAGAGGGGACGAAGATAAATCTTTAAGCCAAGCTCCTGCTTCTATGGATGATGCAAAAATTAGTCTAGCCTTATCTTCTCGACTGTCCGAAGACTGTAGTAAGAAGGAGAAATGTGATTTGAAAATAGGTTCTTCCCACGTAGATTGCTTCGCTCTGGTACTAAATTCAGGTAATTCAGAGTCAACTAGTAATGACCAAGTGGGCGAGCAATCTTTAACTTCAGAATCGATATGGAGGCTTATATCCTGTTGAAGTGATTCTATTAAACATCGGATATCATAGAATGATGAAATGAAGGCAGGAATAGCCAAATCTATGGCTCGTTGCAAGCCCTTTAAAATAACACAAAGGTATATATCTATGATGGACAGTGGTGACTGACAGTTGGTACAATTCTGTTTTGAAGAACAATGATATGAATTTACCATTCTACAGTATCTAGAACGTCATTAAAGAAGTCTGCTGGGGATCGTATGTGGGTACTTATTTAAAATATTATAAGAAAACTATCTCCTCTTACAACAGCAACAGATTGATCACATAGCATTCCACGAAACGTCTCTGAAGAGATAAGCATTCTCGTTTTAACAGTCATTCAGATTAGAGAAAAAATGTCAAACTTAAGCTTTTCTCAACTTGTAACTACGATTATTAGGTAAATACGAGGGTAGGTTGATAAGTTCTCAGGTTAAAAATAGATATAAAAGTTATATACGTTTATGAGGCTTATAATTTGTGAAGCTACTGTGCAAAATTTGGTCTGACTAAACCAATTTTAATTTTTTTTTTCAGGTCCAAAGTGAGGATGTCAGCTCACGTCCCAGAAAGTAGTAAATCTGAACACCGCGCATTCATCAAGTACCTCTTCCTGAAGAGACTCTCACCGAAGGAGATCCACAACGACCTTGTCACGACATTGGGGAACAAGGCACCATCATATGCCACTGTGAAGAAATGGGCAGCGAACTTCAAACGTGGGCAATTTAGTCTGCAAGGTGTGGCAGACCATTTTCAGTAACCTCTCCCGAGATGATTGATGCCACTCACCGGATGATTCTCGACAATCGCCGAATCCCGCTCAAATAGATAGAGGACACATTGGTTATTAGTCATGAACGGGTGTGGAAAGTTATCCATGAAGACTTGGGTATGAGGAAGGTCGCGGTAAAACGGATTCCGAAACTTTTGAACGCAGATCAAAGCGTCAACGGGTGGAGGCAAGTAAGGCAGTTCTGTCCCAATTTCAAGCAGATAAGGTCAATTTTTTGCAACGGCTGGTGACAGTGGACGAAACCTGGTTATATTTTTACGATCCCATGGCGAAACAGCAATCGGCGGAATGGCGCCACGGCGGTTTTCCCCGTCCGAAGAAGGCTAGAACACAGCACTCCTCTGCTAAGGTCCTTGCTACGGTCTTCTGGGATTGTGAAGGAATTCTATTGCTGGATTATCTGAAATCGGGTGAAACTAGCAATGCAACTTATTATATATCTCTTCTGAACAAACTGAAAGCAGCACTAAAGGAGAAGAGACGTCGAAAGCTGTCAAAAGGGGGTAATCTTCCTCCAGGATAATGTGCTCTCACACAAGGCACGTCTGACACTGCAAAAATTGGAGGACCTATGGTTTCTAATACAGTAACATCCATCTTATTCGCCTGATTGGCTCCATCACTTTTATCTTTTTCCTAAATTGAAAATGCTTTTAAAGGGAAAGCATTTCAATGGTGCCGATGGCGTCATTTCTCAAACAGAGCATTCATCCGACTTCTATATGTCTTGGCCTGCAAGCACTGCAGCAGCGATATATATATACTGTTGTGCACTGCACTACAAGGGGAATATGTTGAATAAAAACACTAAGCTTCGCTTCCTATCTACTTGTTTTCTTGGTGAGACAGAACTTATCAACCCACCCTCGTACTATATTTATTATCATTGTTTCTTTTTTACTGATGAGTAATGGATTTCACCTTATTTAAGGAGGGTTCTTGATCTCTCTCTCTCTCTCTCTCTCTCTCTATATATATATATATATATATATATATATATATATATATATATATATATATATATTTATATATATATGTTGTTTCGAAACAACACCAACAACGTTTGGGAGGTGATTCCTGACACCAAGATTAGACGAAAAGTATAGACCAACCTGGATGCACAAATGCTTCCTTTCGGATTTATAGGCTGCGGAAAACATGAAAATATGAACTTTAAAGGTCCATATCTTCAATACTATGGCATCTACCGTGTTCGGGTCAAGACTTCACTTAGGAACTAATATGTGGGCTACCCAAATATCCATGTTTCAGAATGCTGAGGTACTTTCGCAACAATTTTTGTAGAGGTAGTTGGTGAGTACCTTACATTATATGCCCGTAACCAAACTCCAACCATAAAAATTGTTGTATAAGTACCTTAGGATTCTGAAACATGTATTTTTGTATAGCGCGCATATTAGTTCCTAAGTGGTCTTGACCCGACTACGGTAGGTCCCATAGTATTGGACCTATGGACCTTTAAAGTTCATTTTTTCATGTTTTCGGCAGCCTATAACTCCGAAAGGAGGCATTTGTGCACCCAGGTTGGTCTATATTTTTCGTCTTATTTTGGTGTCAGGAATCACCTCCCAATCGTCGGTGTTGTTTTGACACACCCTATATCTATATCTATCTATCTACCTATCTATCTATATATATATATATATATAGATAGATAGATAGATAGATAGATAGATATCAGCAATTAACATGTATCTAGTGTGCAAGTTAGTCTTTTTCAATTTTTGAAAATTCATAACTATGTTCTCAGACAAATATCGAAGTTGAATTTTTTCCAATAGTTTTCTCTTATATAAATGTATACTGTTAAAAAGAGATCCATGTTCAACCAAAGTTATCATACTTCAAACTTTACAAAAATTACAGAATTTAAAAATTAAAAAAAAAAAAAAAAAAAAATCGTAACAATTGTAAGAAGCACATCAGTGTTGTTACTCTAGCTATAGTGAGTATAGTATCACATGTACTCATAATAAAATAGATCAACTTTGATATTTTAGCCCTTCATTGAAACCCTAAGATCTGAAATTAGAATTCGTTAGCTTTTGATCCTAAAGGAGTAACTTTCACCTATTAGGTTTCAATTAAACCTTTCCATGCAGAAGCGACAGGAGAAAATACTGAAGAAAAAGAGTATTTGTTGCAATGTTTTTGAACAACCCAGTCCTAAGATATGCAAATTTACAAGCTAACGTCTGTAAAGCCACTAATTGGCACGAACTCCTCAACAAGGATGTCCGCGATTCACAAACAGGTTGAAATTAATTATAATTTTTAAAAACCAGTTTTGTTCTGTTCATGTGCACGGTAATAGTATATAAAATAATTCTGTAATAAAAAATCTCACAACCAATATATATACAGAGAGAGAGAGAGAGAGAGAGAGAGAGAGAGAGAGAGAGAGAGAGAGATTTCGTGGGTGCAGTGCTTACGCTCACAGGATGCATTACTACCAGTGATTGTGGACATTTTAGTGACTATATGCATCCTAAAGTTCAGATGATATTTCCGGTCAATGATGCAACCAAGGTGGCGATGAGCCAGACTGTTGGACTGCTGAAGAGTGGTTCCGTGAACATCGGGACATATAATACCTCCTCCGGCTTGCTCAATTCCCATATCTAAATAGTATTGAACACTTGTGGTTAGTTCTGCTGCAGATATTCTCTATTCTAAAGAACGCAAATGAGTGATGTCCCGCATGAAGAATGGTGCGATATTCGTCTGAAAACTATTCACAACTTATATGCCTCTTTCCACGACAAATTAACTGTAGTGCAAGGCTATTGACGGTCCCACGCCATATTGAGCAGTTAATTTGTATTTCCTTCAGATGTTTCCCTTATTTTGATAATCTGTATATATGTACAGTACCAAAAATTTTATTCCTTCATGTTTTTGAGGTTATACAAGTTAATGTGACTGAGACAATGGAAAGGTCGTCCTTCAACAATTAATAAAATTACATAGAACTTTCTTATGACTGCAATCAAAACAGCGATAAATCAGGCAAAACTTTACGCAAGAATTGATACATACTACAGAATAAGAAAATTTTTGAAGTACTTACCTTCTCATTAGTTCTTGCACTCCAGGTTTCACCTTATTAAATGTGACAACTTCCTTGCGATTGTATATCATAGAGACTACAGTGTCCAAACATCGGAACACATCTGCCAGGTACTTGAACTTGTATGGTAAAGGAAGAGTTGAAGGTTTGGATGGGGAAATCAATGAATGAAACCTTTGGTATGCAGGGGACTTAGCCGGTGATGTTACTGGACTACTCTTGCATGGAGTTCTCAGTAGTTTCTGTGGGCTATAAAGAAAGAAATAATGTAATACTTTAATGAAGCTAATTCTACGTAATTTTAAATCAAACAATCAAACAAATAAACAAACAAAAATGTTTTTAAACATTAACCACTTCAGAAGTGAAATGACATTGTCAAATAGAACGTATGCAATATACGAGATATGTTGAAAATACGGTTGGTAAAAATCCATTTATTGATTTGGAAATCAGAAACACTGATTCCCTTGAAAATAGTCTCCTTAGTAATGCACACACCTCTGCCAGCGCTCACGCGATTGTTGGAAACACTTCTGGAACGCAGTTTTTGGAATGGTGAGCTACTTTGCCGTCGCATTCCGCATGATGTCTTCTCTTGACTCAAATCGGGTATTTTTAGTGGCATTTTCAACTTGGGAAATAACCAAAGGTCGCACGGAGCCACGCCGGGTGAGTAGGGAGCCTGAGGACACACAGGAATATTGTGTTATCAAATTTCGCGGACACTCCTTATGCCCAAATTTTCGTTCAAAATTGAATGTCTTCACTCGTTGGCCGACTGCCAGCGACTGACGATTTTGCGGGCGGCAAAAAATTCACGACCGCGCATGAGTGTCTCCTCTACATCTACACTGAAGAAAGTCTGCTGCGCTTTATTGGTTTACGCGGGAAAAAATAAGGTTCGATACTTTTTGAATGTATCTCGTATGTTAACCTTATGACGCCAACTTTTCAAAGATTACGTTAATGCTAACCTGGGGTCCGTGCGGACCCCAACCAATAACGTTGTTAGTAGACTTTTTTACTAGCTTTTATTTTTGTTATATTGTTAAATACTGTTCATTAGTTTTATTTACTATAATATAGTAAAAATAAACACGCACACACACACACACACACACATATATATATATATATATATAGTATACTTGCTAGAAGAGTATATTAAACGCAAACCGTTCTTTATTTTACTGCTTAGAGATATTTTGTTCCCACATATTGTGGAAAATTTGCGTACTACGTTATATTCTGCAGAAATTTTCTATATATACATTTTCTTTATTTCTACGTATTTTCTGTTCGCTCACGACTTTCAACCATTTAAGTATGGATATCCCTTCTGCACCTTATCATTGTGCCAACAATTGTTGTTAGCTAAAGAAGCAACTAACTCTTGGCGAGCCCCGTGCTTCTGAAATAAATTTACATAGTTATGTTTCTTCCCTTATTTAAGCATGGTTTTAAAAGTCACTTAGGTCTTTTACACTGCCTCGTTCATGCCTTATCAGCTGAAAAACATATATTTTGTCTGTGAATGAATATGATGTTTCAGTATTGCACACTCAGTAAATTTTTATACCGTATTTTCCGGCATTGTTGAAATGTAAACATACTTAAAAAAAAAAACTTCCACATATAGGTACCAGTTACTGATCCATAGTTAGAAATTTCCAAATCTGTAGAAGTAATGGAAATTCCTAACGAATGTTTCCCAGAGTTCACGGAATGCTGATATCTGGTCTGTCTCCAGTTTTTCTTTGACTATTTTGAATGTTATGAAATCAACAAAAGCTAAGGACATAGTTGAAACGATTCAGCGACATCGTTGCTTGGAATATTGGACGTCCATTTTCACTTGCCCACAATTCATTCAAACCTTCTCCTGCCAATATTAGCACAAGGGCCAAAATAATGTAGTCTATGAACGCACATATTTCAGTTTCGAAGTTTTCTGAGATTTACTCCTTTACTTTCTGAACATAGCTTCTCTTTCCTGCACAATTAGATTTGCTAATTCTGGAGTTTGAAAACTTGGAAGGCACGTCGTTCATTCTGAATACTTTATTCCGCTGGTTTGAATCCACTTGATTCCTTCACGACATTTTCTGCCAACGTCTGGTGTTCTAACGGGTCTTGTGCACTTGATTTTCTTCCACGTGGAGCTGTAAATTCTGTAGTCCTTGTTTCGTGCTCTGTTGACATGTCTAAAATAAGGCTAGAACGCTGCGGAGGGTCATAATCAGAAAACAGGTCCACGTCATATTCATTGGAGCTCCCGGTAGTTTGGTCTCTTTCCGTTCCCTAGACAATTCACGTTCATACTCGTAATGGCTGTCGTCCGATGCAATCTCAGTTGTCTTACTATCAATTACTTTTATTTCTAACATCGCAGAACGCTTTCTTTAGGAAGTCCTGGACGAGACACTGCAACTAAATAACAGAACTTTCTCAATGTAATTTTAGCCTGAAACGCATCGTTTTCTGTATATTTGAGTAGTAATAAACTCCAGCAACTTTGAAATACAAATGAAATTGAAGAATTTTCTCAGAAATATTATACAGGAAGTACACTTTTGTTAAAGAGAATTTATTTGTTTCAAAAATATGTGAATAGTAGCATCCAGTAATGTATCCAATAGAATAATAACACAAAGATCGTCCTGCTATCTTCTGACAATTTTTAAAACAACACAAGTCACTTGTGAGAGGAATAAATATTTACTTTTATTTAGGTTGTCACTGTTAGAAAATACCAAATAGCAAGCTTTATTTGTCTGTCTCCGCATATGAAGCATGGAAAAACATACGGACCCCAGGTATGCTAAATATGTTTTGGTTCTTAAATATTCTTATAATTTCTAAATACAGAAGCGCACAACAAGTAAATTGTTATTAGTAAATTGAAAACATCTTAAAAAGAGATGTCCTATGTCGCAGACAGTAACATGAAAAAAAAAAAAAAAAAAAAACAGGGAAAATATATGAATATAATGAAGCCTGGGGTCCGCACGGACCCCAAGTTGGCGTCATAAGGTTAAAAGATAAAACTGTACTAACCTTTTTTGTATTCCTAGTAGCTAAAATGGTTTCCATACTTCAGCAAATATCCATTTTTAAGGACCATAGAGGCTTAAATAATTTTTGCAGTAAGATCTTCACATGTTTATAGCTTCAATATCAGTGGAACTTCTTAATTTATATATATGAAGTAATGTACTTTGAAAAACTAGTATGTGGGGCTTCACAATCCTAAACGATTACCCATCTAACTATATTAGATTGAAAAGTGCACTGAACACAATAATAATTACTTAATTCTAAAACACAATAATTATATCATAGTATTGCGAGTGGTGATAATGCTTAGAAAGAAATGTAAGCAAAAGGCTAGTACTCACAGCAACAAAAAAGAAAAGAAAAAAAAAATATTCTTCTAGGCAGCGCTTTCAGAAGAACCTGGTTCCATCTTCAGCCTAGAAACGATTCGAAAAGGATTTAAAACACGGGGGAGAAATCTCGATAGGTAAAAGAGTTATATCGAAACTGAACGAAATATTAAAGAAGCCTATTATATTCATAAAGAGAAACCTACATATAAAGGAGATATAAATGTGATATGGAGCAGTGTATTTACTACATATTTCCGCCGTCTGGAAGGTAAGAAAAAAAGCAGTGAACAGTGACGAGTGAGCTTTCATTGGCGTGTGTTCCATTTCGACGAAAACATTTCTTCATTTTTTTAACTTATCCACATTTCTCCCCATGTTTTAAATGCTCTTCGAATTGTTTCTAGGCTGAAGGTGAAAGCAAGGTCTTCCGAAAGCGCTACCTAGAAGAATACTTACCTTTTTGCGGTGAGTACTAGCATTCTGCTTACTCTTCTTCCAATAATTATTAATAAATTCTAAATTTATTTTTATTTTGCTGATATATTTACTTGAAACTCCTTTTGAAGTGATCTCCTATATCCACTGAGCAACGCAACAACTTGAGCCTCTATGATTTTGAAGATGAATACTCACTAAGGTATCCGAAATGTCGGAAATTACTTTAGCTACTAGGAAAAAAAAAAAAAAAAAAAAAAAAAAAAAAAAAAAAAAAGTTAGTACGACTTTTATCTTACAATTGACAGCTACGATCTTGAAAACATTAATAATGAGGAGTGACTGCAAGAAGTTTGTATGGAATGATTTGTATGTATGAAATAGAATGATTACATTCAGTCAAAAAGAATAGAAAAACTTCACTTTGGATGGTTGGCCACGAGTTTCGAACAAGAGATCTTCTGATTACAAAGCAAATACGCTAAAATTACTCCATTTTGGAATACATAATTGACTTCAATTCGTACTGAGTGGACGTGCCCGGAATTTGAAAACTTTTTTTTCCAAAGATGGCAGGGTGTTCACCAAAATACTGCTTCTCTCTCCAAAATACTGCACATCCATAGTCTTATTTGGAATCAGAACAAGGGAAGTAAAATTATTTAAAAGTACGAATGCAACTGAGCACAGCGAAGAGATTTTATTATCGATATATATAGTACAGTTTTAAAATTATTAGTCAGAATTATGCATCAAATAGTTTAACATGAAACGAAATCTTTGAGTTTTACGTCCCACGGTTATGCCGGTTAGGCTAAAGGAGACGGTGATTATGAGAAATGAATGAAATGGTGGAATGAAGAAAGTGGGAGGAAACGGGAGAACCCCGAGAAAACCCACGCACACGGTGTCTGTCCACCACAAAGTAGTTTAACATGAGTTTTAATATATATATAAAGCGTAAACACTAAGCGTTGTGATACAAGTCGGCTAACTCTGTCTATTAAAGGAAAACATGAGGTATGCCTGTCATAAACTCATTTATTCATTATTTTGGCTGTATGCAGCTCAAGCAGTTTAATTCTCTTTTTAATTTAAAAGGACTAGCACATCCTAGCAGACGATGTTACTATGTGTGTGTGTTCTCTCACGCAGCGAATGCATGTGGGCGTTGTGACCTTGATCAGCACTTTTTCAGCCAATCACAGCCCTGTCCGCTCTTACGTCACTTAACGCGTGAAACCCACGCGTACAGCGAGAGACGAAGAGATTTAGCGGGAGGCAAACTACTCGGCGCCGGAAGACAAGAACGTACAACAGCTTCTACTACCCTGCTGCAACAAGACATTATGTAATCATCTTTTACACTTAGTCAAATCGAGTTATTTTTCCCATTTTAAGACACATCCAGTATTATTATTACCTTAATTCTTATATCCAAGTTTAAAGTTATGTAAGTATCAATATAATTAAAATTCTCAAATCGATTGACGAGTATTTTCTGCGATTGTGCATGTCATCTCCTACGCCTCGTGGCTGTCTATTGAGTACATGGTGCAAAATTTACTTTTAATTATGTGTGTAATTCATTAATTTTCCGAAATTATGATGCTGAATCTTTTGTGTCTCTAAAAGTTGTACGTAGAATTTTTGCTTATGTGTGGCTGGCGTTGAAAGGAGCTTTCTTCGGATAACTTGTTTCATCGTCAACGCTCGAGCAAACGTCCTATTTACGACTATCAAATATAATGCTTGCTCTATCTGGATCGCCATCCTATGGAGTAAACCTTATAAAATGGTGCCGAAACCCGGGATAAATGTGTCGAAGCAGAAACCTTTCTTTTTGTATAAATGTTCAGTTTTGTGTTTACGAACATAGGCCTAGGTATTTCTGATGTTCAAAACTTGCTGCGTAATTTTGCCGCCATCTCAGAGAGTTAATAGTACATGAAATTCGTGTCATTGTATCCTTGTCCAGTGCATTCATCCTTCTATATTGAAGCCTAAATCCTGTCTAAATTAGAATATTTTTATTATTTGCATTCTTAGATTTTTGCAGAAATTAGTCAATTATTTGTGTTAGCGAGTTTGTTATATTTGCAACATCATGGCTGAGGGTGATCTTAGAACAGTTCTCCTTGCAATGCAAAGAGAACTGAGCGCATCAATTAACGAAATTAAAGAAAATCAGAACAAGTTGAATGAAAGCCAAAACGAATTGAGTGATAATCAAAAGCGTGTGAGTGAAAGCGTTGAGGCGATAAATGTAAACCAACAGAAAATGCAAGATGATATCAAGGAATTACGTAGCGAGTGTCGTGAAAACATATCCCAATGTAAAGATGATTTGTCAGGTGAAATTAACAATGTGAATAAGTGTATTAGTCCAGTGCGGCATGAATTGATAGAACGAATTGAAGCAGTGGAATTAAAGTGTTTTAATACGAGTGAAGATATACGTAGAAGTGTACGTGAATTAGCAGATGCAGTGCACGATGTACGGGGCACAGTTGAAGAAAATACGCGCCAAGTAAACGACCAACAACGTCAATTAAGTGAATGTTGCAATAAAGTTGATGATTACGAGAAAAGGTTGCGTTTGGTCGAAAGTCTCGACAAGTACCGTGAAAGTAGAATTCAGAAGTGCGAGACCAAACAAAGTGAATACGGTATAGCAGTGCAAGAGTGTATTCAAGTGTGCCACGAGCAGAGTAAATTTAACCAGCAGTGTTTTGAAACATGTCTTCGCGCCAGTGAGTTAAGTGAACAAACCAAGCAAGATGTGGAACGACTATCAGCGCGTGTGCAGCGTATAGAATTAGCAAATGAGCACCATGATACTGGAAGTAATATGTCACAAAGAAACACAGGTTCCGTGCACAGTGTGAAGCGTGAGAGAAAATCGAGCAGTGAGTCTCAAACGGTGTCTGATACAGAGGAGGAAAGTGACGTAATAAGAAGAACCGTGCCAAGAATCAAAACCGAAAAAGAAAGTCCGCGTATTAAACGTGCAAGAAATAGTGAAGTGAATGCAAGGCGTTGTTCATTGCGATTAGCAGACATTAAGCAACTCTACATTTTCAGGTGATATGATGAAGGAAAGTGCAAGTGCATTTTTGGAAAATTTCGGTAGAGAAATGTCGTTCGCCGGAGTGCCTCAAAGTGAATATTTAACGATCATGCCGTTGATTCTTAAGGACAGTGCACTTAAGTGGTACGATTTACACGGTAAGAAGTGTCAAACTTTTCAAGAATTTGTGATAGAGTTTCAGAATGCATTTGAGAGTCCTTTAGTGAAAGCCACACGTCTGCGTAACTTGCGTTCTATTCCGTTTGACCCAAGACGTTATAGTAGTGTTGTTGATTTTGTAACAGAGCGTTTTAGTCAAATTCAAGCTCTGGAAGAATATGAAAATCCAACCATTACGTTGTCACACATCATCACTCTCCTGCCCAAGCGGTACCAATTAGCCATGATGGGCTCTATGCCTGATAACATAAATCAGTTCCTTGCGAGTGTGCAGTCCATTGAAGGATTGTCAGGAATTACTAATATGTACGACAATCAGCGTAATAAGCAGAAACAGCAAGGTGGTGCCGGTGTTAGCGTGAATAATGTAAAAGTAGAACACGGTAGTGAAGTGAGCAGTGATAATAGTGCGCGTCCGAATTTCAAACAGGGATGGAAAAGGAAATTTCATAGACGTGGACGGCGAGGTAATTTTAACAGAAATAATAACAACTCGAGCGGTGGTAATCAGTCGCAAGGCAATGGCCGACAAAATACAAGTGCAAATGAAAATCGAAACGAAACGCAAGGTGCAAGGGCAAACGAAAATCAAAGGAGTGCGTCGACTTCCCAAGGTAGTCCGAATCAAAATAATAATTGGTTTCCAACGTTTAATAAAGGTCCTAATGTGAACAGTGGGAACAATCAGCAACGTCAATTTCCATACCAACAAAGTGGTTTTTATCCGCAGAGTTCTGTGCCTTTAAACTAGTAGCGCCCTCCCACTTGGTCGCTGCAAAGGGGAGGGATTTCAGTAGTGTAAACCGGATTACTTTTCCACATATGTGCAACGAAGAAGATTTACAAGCAGAAGATGATATAAGTAATGATAATGAAGAAGAAGTGATCAAATGTGAATTAGGTCATAATACAATGAGAGTAAAAATTTTGTTAAACGATCAACCCAAAATCTGTCTGTTAGATAGTGGATCAGAACTATGCCTATTACGGTACAATATTTTTCGAGAAGTAACAAAGTGTGTAGCAAACGTGCATTTGCAAAAAGGAGAGCATATCGTTTTGTGCGATTTTCTAGGAAGAAAGAAAAAGAACGTGAAAGGAAAGGTTATTTTACCGGTACGAATTGAAAATGTGGAAGTGCCAGTTGAATTTCTTGTATTACCAGAACTGCATGAAGATGTAATACTCGGTGCAAACCTTCTTGAGAAATTAAACAGTGTCATTGATTTTAAGCGAAGTAACTTGCGTGTTGAATTTCAAGGAATTAGTGGTGAAGCGCCTTTAATACAGAGAAATAGTGAAAATGTCATTGTAGCTAATGCAAGTGAAATTAAGTGCAAGGTAGCCCCTATTGTCGTGTTGTCCGAGATAAGGGACCTTAATGATTTTTATGCGAGAACGATGAATGTGTTCCGCAGTGGGTGCGCCGAGCCTTTAGAGAAAAATGAAGCTAGTGACTTAGTGGAGGACTTCCCACCGGATCTATATTTCACAGTAGATGAAATAAGGGATGCAGTTACACGCGCTACGCTGTTTAGTGAAAACGAGAAAGAAGAATTATTTCAGTTGTTAATGAAACATAGGAAAGTGTTCGCTCGTTTTCCTGGCCTGTGTAACAAATTTCAGTACCGATTAGAAGTGGATACAAATGAACCCATTGTTGCTCGTCCTTATGATATTCCGCACAAATATAAGGAAGGAGTGCGTGAAGAGATCCGAAAACTGTTAAAGTGGGGTGTCATTAGACCTAGTTCATCATGTCATCTATTACCGTTGCACGTAGTATTGAAAAAGAGTGGAGCATTGAGAATAGTAACAGATTGTAGAGCATTGAATGTGCACATTAAGAATCCAGCTCTGCGTGTAGAAAAGTTGTCTGACCTCTTTGCTAAATTTAGTGGAAAACGTGTGCTAGGTACTCTTGATTTTACTAGCTCGTATCAGCAATGTGGAATTACAGAAGATTATATGCCATACTTAGCCTTCTTGTTTGAAGGAACGTTATATGAGTACACACGCATGGTGTTTGGTGTGAAAAATGGATCGTCTGTACTGCAATTGTGCTTGAATAAAGTGTTCCCTTTACCGCTACAAGAGAAATTAATCAGGTATATGGACGATGTAGCTCTTGGTTGTACAAGCGTACCAGAATTCTTACAGCAGTTAGATGAAGTGCTTAGTTTGTTAAGTGATGCGAACATGACGCTAAATTTATCGAAGTGCATTTTTGGTGTAAGTGAAATTAATTATTTAGGCTATTACGTATCTTCGGAAGGCATACGAAAGGATCCGAAATCAGCTGAAGCAATCGAGAAGTTACCAGTGCCTAAAAATTTAAAAATGTTACGCTCATTTCTTGGTGCTGTGCAGTGGCATTCGCGAACAATCAAAGGTCATGCTTTTATCGCTAAACCCCTTTATGAACTTTTAGGGAAGGAAAAGAAATGGAAGTGGGAAGAAGAACACCAAAAGGCATTTGAATCATTAAAGGCTGAATTAGTGAAAGATGTGAAGTTACACCATCCACAGTTCAATAAGCCGTTTTATCTCGAAAGTGATGCAAGCAAACTCGGGTTGGCTTGTGTGTGTTATCAAATTATTGACGGTGAGAAGTGTGTATTAGAATATGCAAGCCGTACTCTTAATAAACACGAACAGAACTATGCCATAATTGAGCTTGAGTGTCTTGCATTTGTGTGGTGTATTCGTAAGTGGCATGTTTGGCTCAAAGGAGCGAAAATATACATACGAACAGATCATAAAAGCTTAGTGCAGTTAAAACGTATGCGTAATTGGAAT
Source organism: Thermobia domestica (assembly GCF_964235325.1). Classification (NCBI taxonomy): domain Eukaryota; kingdom Metazoa; phylum Arthropoda; class Insecta; order Zygentoma; family Lepismatidae; genus Thermobia; species Thermobia domestica. Next base: position 128,242,579 of record NC_137471.1, read on the forward strand.
GCAAGACTGATGAGGTGGTCTCTTGAACTTCAATCTTACGATTATGAAATAGAATTCATCAAAGGCAAGACTAACACACTAAGTGATTGTTTATCTCGTATGTTACCAATACAGGAAGATCTAATGGTGAATGTGAATCCTATACAGGCTGTTCAATCAGAAGTGTTCGATTTAGATCCGTCTACAATTGCGAAATTACAATGGGAATGTGACGAGTACCGTCCTATTATTAGTTACTTACAAGGTAATATAAGTGAAAGTGAAAGCAGTGCAAATAAGAATTCTTTTCGTAGTAGTGCTCGAAATTGGAAACAAAATTACACTTTGGAAAATGATATTTTGATGGTGAGAGATTTTCACTTCCCAGACAGATTAAAATTGTGTGTACCTCCATGTTTAGTGAAAAATATTTTAATTGGCTACCATGATCATTACGGTCACTTTGGATTTATGAAAGTGTTTAATATCATTTCCCGTATGTTTTATTGGAAAACAATGCGTAGTGACATTAAATCGTACATTCTTGATTGTGAGGTCTGCATGAGGACGAAGGTAGACCATCACCCAGTGAAATGTTTAATGCAATCAGTGCCAGCGAAAAACATACGCTATTTAGTCTCAGCAGATTTAGTTGGTCCTCTACCTCGAGGTAAACATGGTGAAACTTACCTGTTAACAGTGTGTGATGTATACTCACGTTATTTAGTAGCATATCCACTTCGTCGTGCTACAAGTGCAAGTGTCGCAAAGTGTCTTACTGAGTCATACATGCTTCATCTTGGTATTTTTATGAACATCTTGGTAGATAATGGACCACAGTTTATTGGTAAGGAATTCGTACAAGCTATGGAAGCATATAACATCAAAATACATTATACTACGCCTTATCACGCACAAGGAAATGTCATCGAAAGATTCCATGCTGATTTAGAGAGAATTTTGCGTGTGTTGTGCCGCGATTCTCATTCTTCATGGCCAGAATATATTGTGCAAGCTTGTTTATTGTTGAACTATACTATTAGTGCCAGTTTGGGAATAGCGCCTGCAGAATTACATCTTAACATCAAGCCAGAAGAATTTACATTGTCACATTTTGGAATTGTGAAAAGCAACGAAACAATCGATGAGCAAGAAGGTATAGATTGGAATGGAAAATTAATAATGGCTGACTTACGGCGAAAGAAAATCATTCAGCAACGTAACGAAAAGTTGAACGTTCATCAGAGAGCTCGAAGAACTTTGTGTGAAGGTGACTTAGTTTTCTTACGTCAGTATAATATTAGTAGCTTGGTAGACAAACGTATAGCCAAACTGTGTGAAGTGTACCGTGGACCTTACTTACTGTGGAAACAAGTTGGTGAAAATGTGTTTGAAGTATTGGATCCGCAAAGTGGTAAATATATCGGATTTCAGAATGTTTCTAGAATGAAGCTGTGGAGACCAACACCAGCTACTAGGAAAAAGTGGCTAGAAATTCTGAAGAAGCATGTGGATGAAGAACAGTTCAGTGACATTTTAGAGAGAGCCGAAAAAGAAGCCAACGGAGATTACATGAACGAAGAAGAGGAAAGTAAAGAAGATCAATTGTGTAGTATTAATAATGAAGATCGAGAAGTGAGAGTACATTCTAGTTTCGTTGACGAAAATGTTTTGTGGTATATACATCATGGTTATTTAGATGAGTGAAAGTTGTTGAGTTTATTAGAGAAATATTACCATTAGCACTTCGAAGAAGTCAGTTTGAATTTAGAGATATGTTAGGAGATATTAGAGTAATATACACGTTTATTACGGTATTCCTTTTGTTGTTATTGGAACAACATTGAAGTTTTACCTTAAGACCTACGACCACATTTCGCCATGAATTTCATGTGCATCGTTTTCTTTTTGTCTTCTATAAAACTCTATGGGGTTTCATTAGTATAACTTGTTTTTGTAACCACATCTATGTGTGTCTTCGTGGTCGTATTTACAGTGGGTAGGTTTATATGGTTTTTGTGGGTTGGCTCTTCTTCATTTAGTCGTCAGACCATCCCTAAGATGGATACAGGTTGGCATCTGTAGACATCTGACATTGCCTCAATATAATTCTCCATCATTCGAGCTTATATTGGTTTATTTCATTCTTTATTATAGTATTCATGTAACAGTCATCATTAAGGTTATATATCTATAGGCTTATTATATTATCTATATATTTTATTCAGCATCATGTCCTATATAAGTATATTGCAGTATTAATTTATCATGTACCATGTACTTATTTTATGAAGTTGCACGAAGGCGTTGAGGATTGGGACGTGCTTGTCGTAGTTTGTACTCGTGAAGTGATTAAAAAAAAAAAAAAAAAAAAAGAAGAAGAAGAAGAAGAAATACAGAAATTCTTTTGTTAACCCATCCCAAGTCAACTTCCTTTTAACCATAATTATGTTATTTTAACCTTATTATAGTAATTACATGTAACACGTAAAAACATACACTTGATATCCATACACGAAGAATACAACACAAGGAAAAACACACGTAAGTCCAAACAATAAGAAGAACACACATTCTATTCACTTCCACTTAATACGAATGCAGCAGTAGCAAATGCAGCACATTTTAAGTCACACACACACACACAAAAAAAAAAAAAAAAAAAAGAAAGAAAAAGGGTGGAAAGGAAGATGCAAATTATACGTTAATAAGTTTATACGCAATAAGTTATAGTATTCCATGCATCTTCATATTGGCGCCGAATTTTGAAAAATAGTCCAGCGCTATTAAAGGACTATAGCATGCAGAGACCTTCTAGAACTTCCACCGATGGACCTAGCCCTATCCAATGGGAAGAGGATAGGAGCAGAAGATTTAATCGTCGAGTGTTCATTCAATGGGAAGAGAATGAACGAAGAGGATGGCCTATGGACTGGACATTGTTCTGGAACATGGTGTAGATTGTCAATAGTGGACAATTTGGACAGTGTAACGTATGCAGATAGTAAAAGTATAAACAGTGTGTTACAAATGAACAGTGAAGTGTTGTTATTCGAACTGGAAAATATATCTATATTTATTTTAATATTCATTTTTCTTTTTATGTTCAATTAATTGCAAAGGTGAAAGTGTTTCTAAAAGTTGAAATTAATTCATTGCTTGAAGTGTTTTCTCATTTTATTCACATTATTTGCAATATTTTAGTGTATGTGTTAAATATTCAATTTCTTTAAGTATTGAGTGAATTTACATTTGAACTAATAGGACTACAATGAACACATATCCATACATTTATTTATATTTATGGACTGAATAGACATTTTATTTTAGTGAGTGCAGTGTTAACCAAGCATTAATGTGAACTATAACCCAAGTGAAGAGTGCCTCAAAACTCTATACAGTGTGTCCTCGTCATACGCAGACACAAACTATAAGTGTTGCCAGGGTTCTTAGGATAAACGTATCTCATCAGAACTTTACCTATCAACTGTTCGGGTGCCATTTGTCATAAACTCATTTATTCATTATTTTGGCTGTATGCAGCTCAAGCAGTTTAATTCTCTTTTTAATTTAAAAGGACTAGCACATCCTAGCAGACGATGTTACTATGTGTGTGTGTTCTCTCACGCAGCGAATGCATGTGGGCGTTGTGACCTTGATCAGCACTTTTTCAGCCAATCACAGCCCTGTCCGCTCTTACGTCACTTAACGCGTGAAACCCACGCGTACAGCGAGAGACGAAGAGATTTAGCGGGAGGCAAACTACTCGGCGCCGGAAGACAAGAACGTACAACAGCTTCTACTACCCTGCTGCAACAAGACATTATGTAATCATCTTTTACACTTAGTCAAATCGAGTTATTTTTCCCATTTTAAGACACATCCAGTATTATTATTACCTTAATTCTTATATCCAAGTTTAAAGTTATGTAAGTATCAATATAATTAAAATTCTCAAATCGATTGACGAGTATTTTCTGCGATTGTGCATGTCATCTCCTACGCCTCGTGGCTGTCTATTGAGTACATGGTGCAAAATTTACTTTTAATTATGTGTGTAATTCATTAATTTTCCGAAATTATGATGCTGAATCTTTTGTGTCTCTAAAAGTTGTACGTAGAATTTTTGCTTATGTGTGGCTGGCGTTGAAAGGAGCTTTCTTCGGATAACTTGTTTCATCGTCAACGCTCGAGCAAACGTCCTATTTACGACTATCAAATATAATGCTTGCTCTATCTGGATCGCCATCCTATGGAGTAAACATTATATGCCATTACTCCGAAAAGTGCAGGTGGCTATTTCAAACATTCGTAAGTTCTAGACATCTGCAAAGTGGGTAACACATTCAATATTATTTTGTCAATTTCTGAAGGAAATAGCAACTGAAACAGAGTTATCAGTACTGTACGAAGAATTATATTATTTTTACCACAAAAATATAAACGAATTTAAATTAACGGTTTAGTTCTGATGTTATTGACAGGATAGTTAGGTCTGTATTTCCATCTTTTCTATTACTGTAAATAAAATACAGTTCTAAATTGTTACAACACACAATTGACAAACCCAACTACTATGAATTTAGACATGTTTTGAAGATGAGATAATATATAAGGTAAAGGAAGGGGTGTATCAGCATGACAGTTGGAAGAAAATTAAGTTTTAGATACGCATTAAGCGTAGAATTCTAATACTTTCCTACATATATTAAATGCATAACTACCTGGCTTTCACAGGTGAGAGGGGAACTTCTAACTCAATCGTCTGAAACTTCTGCAACTGCACTTGTTCGCTGTATTTTTCTTTCATAGCACGAAGCTTCTCAGCGCAATTGTTAATTCTGAGCAGAGTAGCTCGAAATTCAGAACGATTGCTGCAGCTTGCTAGTTTCTCCTTCAATTGCTCAGCCGTCAAAACCTGAGAAGATACATTGAAGCAGAATTAAAAAGATATCATTTTTTTCCTCCCAAACTTCATATTAGAACACAAAAGAGAACTCCTTACACTAATGTCAAATGTCTCATCAATTAACAACAAGCGTCGCTAGAAATGGATTATTATCTCCAATATTTAAGCAACAGCTAATTTTTTTCTGAAAAATGAAATCAAATTAATCTTTAATAACTTAAGATCGAACCGGGGACCTCTAGCACGTCTAATATCAGGGACAAGAACACCTGCCGCTATTATTTTTTTTACGCAATTGTAAGCATAGGAATTTTCTGAAGTTTAACTTGTAACATCAGAAAATAGTAAATGATAATTATTGTATTAGAACTTACCACAGCTTATAGGTATTTTACTAAAGAATTTTCATCACTAGAAACTGAAATATGAACAATGATAAAGCATGAACGCTAAAGAACAAACAAAATTTAGCACATGTAGGAGTTTTCAATCACATACTGAGCAATGGCATAGTTATTAAAGCGATGTCAATACTCAAGAATTCAAAACTCTAAGTTTCTGTATACCGATAGGTTGTATAAAGTTCCTTATTTTAATTGCATGTATCATAAAAGTTTCTTGAGTAATTATAGCCACTGGCAGTAATTCTTATCTATAACAAGCAGGTCTACTCTATTAATATACAGTGAAACCTATGTTGGCCACCATCGGTTCCATTGAAAAGTGGCCAACTTAGAGGTGGCAAACTTACAGAAAATAAACGTGATTGGTGGATTTCTAGTATTATTTGATTGTAAAATTTTAATAAGCAATGGCACGGCAGCTAGTTTCAAATAACGTATATACAGTAAGCATAACAATATACAGTACTAGAAAAAATTATATATTTTATGGTGGTTCATTCTACATGTATAATTCTAATTTTGTAGTTCTTGTACAATATCGTCTACCACTTGTTAATGAGCTACACATGTTTCCCTCGGAGCAAACGATGTTTTGAGAAAATCTTAAAGGGAATTAATATCTCAAAACCTCAGCTAACTTTCGACAAGCCATCAGGTGCCAATACTTAGCAATTGAGATTAGTTTTAACCTTGAGAATTGTCTGGAATTACTAAAGCTACCCACTGATGAAAGTAGCTGAATAGTTAAAGGTTTTACCAAAACAGACAGGGTAAACAAACACGTACAACCATTTCCTGAATTCCGGTACGTGCTTTTTCTTATTCAAATCTTCCTTCACCACCCCTTTATGAGAATAGCGTTCTTATCATTGACCTCTAAGAACAAATGTGGAAATCTATGCTTCTTTGGCTCCAATCACAAATACAAAACATCTGTCTCTCATATGGTCATTCGAAAGAGTTAAGAAAAATAAAAAATCGGGATTTTGCGTGGCCAAGATATGCAGGTAAATTTATCATTATCATAATAGGATAAACACTGCTTCAATGCAGCCAATTTCCAAGATAGATAGGTGGCCAACTTAGAGTAATAAGGAATGAATATCATATGGGAAAATGCAGGTTCAAGACGAACCACGCCAAGATGAGCAAGTAACCAAGTTGAGAGGTTTTACTTTATTAATAGGTTAAGAGTTTTTTAATTAATAAGATGCCTAACTGTGTGAATACTTCATATAAGGACGCTATAATAAACTTTTACAGAGTACAAATGTTAGTTGTAACACCTATATAAAGATCTGCACAGGAAAATAATTTAAGCCCAGTGTTTGAAGAAAATCACTCACTAGAGCAATTGAAATATTGGCTAAAAAACACGCATTGAAGAAATATTAGAGGTGAATCATTATATTACTCTTACAAGTTCCTTGATGCTGGTGTCAATATTTCTCTTGGTAATATCGATGTAAAAGTTTTCACACTGATATATACACAACATACGAAACAAAAATATTTTTTGTAGTCAGTAAAATGTTTCTCCATATTAATCGGAGACTCGGCTGTAAACAGTATTTCTTTGTAACTTTACTCAAATGGTCGATAAAATTGGCCAAAAAAGAATATAGAATTACTTTTCTTTTTTTCAAAGTCTGTTCTCGTTTTTCTGAAGTATCCAAAGAGCGTTAGTATATTTTTCTAATTTAAAAATAATAGTATTTGGTGTTTAATTTCCTCTCTCGTAGAGCTGAAAACCCAAGGTAAAATTGTAGGAAGGTAACATACAAGACTTGGAACTATTAAAAAGTTGAAGTTTCATCAGGTTTGTACTTACTAATTAATTCATATTCTGCTTAAGCCATGGGAGTGTGGTAGTGGAGCAATTGCTCATACAGTTATAACATGATAAAATGTACGCGAATTATTCTCTGTGATATATATTAATGAACGGAGGAAACAACCAATTTAAACTTACTTTTACGCACCAGATCCTCTGTTGGTGTGAATTCAATAGCACACAAAGAGTAGAAAAAATATATGACTGGACTTGGACTTGAACCCGGGATTCCAGCATACCGTGGCGATGCGTTAACCACTGCGCCACACACTTTCTCACAACCTTCAAAAGATGTTCTCAATATATGGACAGTGGATTGCACAGGCACAGCAACTAGGCTGTGGTACATGCCATGTGGTTCAAGAGAGAGAGAGTGTACCGATGAACGTTAGAGCCTTTGAGAAGCAGTACTTTAGGTTTATGGAAACTATTGTGATCGCAACGAATCGTGAAGCTTGACCTAGATCTACCAATTTTAGCATCCAATAGAACGAGAAGATATATGCCAGTTATCAACCTCCATCCATGAAATTTTGCTAGTGCTGTCTCTGCGATATACGCAGAACATCTTCGGAGTGTTGTGCTGTTGGATTGCCGCTAAGTTTCATTTTGTTGTTGTTGTTATTTTATAGTTTTGCTTTTAATATTGCTACATTTAACTCGAATAATTGTTAGCGTTATCGTTCTTTAAGCGATGTTTCTTGTCGCTTATTCACCATGTCTTTTAAGTTTGGCTACACTGTTGGATGCATTTTTGATTTTTGACGTTTTGTGCACTACGCCTTCGGAAGGCAGCTCCACGAATCGTACCGAATTCTTCCGATTCAACACGCATTTGGCAAAGCAGTTCTATGATTGGTATAGAGCCCAGGCTTCACGAGTCGTTGGGACCACTATACTTGATAATAAAAAAATGTGTGTTACCTGTTGTGAACTTTTCTTTTGTTCCTCCTTCCCTGTTGAAGATTCGCTTACAGCTGAAGTAGTTGCTTCTGCGTTGTCTTCAACAACCGCTTTTTCAGCAGCAGCAGGGTCCACCTTTCGAGAGCTATTCTTCTGTTTCTTCATCAAGTCACCTTTACGAGGAGAGAGCGGGCCCTTTTGTTCAAATAACACAGCTTTAGCCTTCTCCACAGGCTCAACCTCTGAACTGGTTTCTGACGAAGACGATGTCTGAAAAATATGGCAACATGCAGTCGGTTGTTTGTAAGAAATACAACGATTAAAATAATATTAACATTAAAAATAATAAAATACAATTTTCATATTTATATCCCCATTCTAAATCATTGAAACGCTGGAAATGAAGTACTTGGTGGAAAGAGAAAGGGGAACAGGGAGAACCCCGAAATAATAAAGGGCACATTGTTCATCATAAACTCATATGACCTAAAATCAAACAGATGACTGACATAACACTAAGTTATTGTCTTCCAGTGAAATATTAAAGCGCCGAATAATGCCTATAGATAAAAATGAAATGAAATCTGAGTTTTACGTCCCACGGTTGTGCCGGTTAGGCTAAATGAGACGGTGATGATGAGTAATGAATGAAATGGTGGAATGAAGAAAGTGGGAGGAAACGGGAGAACCACGAGGAAACCCACGCACACAGTGTTTGTTCACCACAAAGTTCACTTGGCGGGGGCTGGGATCGAACCCAGGACCCCAAGCACCAGAGGTGAACGCTCTACCACTGAGCCACCGCGGCCCCTGCCTATAGATGAATGGTTAATATTTTGGTACCAAATAATAACCGGTGGTCACTGGCCAACTGGCGACCGTTCCCCAGACATTGGCCCTTGTACCGTGCGTAGTTTTTTTTTGTTTTTTTTTTTTTTTTTTTTGTTGTTTTGTTTCTTTTAATAGCAACAACTATGTCGTTCCTTCTGAGGAAATTTTTTCGTTACCGCGCATACTCAACTTTTAACGTTAAGTCTGGTGTAACTTTTGCGCCCGTTAGATTTTCCAGCTGTCACCTAGATTTGTTTCGAGGGCAAACCTTTCCGAGTCCTTTATAAACTGCTGTTTTGGGCTCTATTTCCATGTTGTGCACAGGGTGGAAGTACCTTGTTTAGGCTCAAATGACCTAATTGAACATTCTCTCTGCTCTTGGATCCCTCAAGATCGTACTACCTAAGCGGAGTTCGTAATATCTTAGAACCCGGAGCTCCGAGCTTGACTCCTGGTGAATCTTTGCCCGTCTATCTGCCCGACTTCCTAGCGAAGTTATCCTATCTTATCCTCTTGGCTAACTTGACATTCAGTTTAATACCAGTTATTGATACATTAATTATGAGTCATTAGTTATTGATATTGTAATAATTACCGTATTTACTCGCGTAATTTTCGCACTTTTTTAGAGGAAAAAAGTTGTTTTGAAACAAGGGTGCGTAAATTATGCGGGGAAAAAGTGAACATCATCTAATTTTTTTCCAGTCAAAATAACACAAAAATACCGGTACACATTTTCTTTGTAGCAAGAATCGACAACAAACAACTAATTCTAAATCTGTAGAAAAATAACATTAAAAAATTGATTAAGAAGTCGTGTGGTTTCTTACAAATCACTGCCAAATCCCCGCGTGCGCAAACCGCGAGGAAAATAAAATATACAGAAAATGCTCTTCAAAATTGGGATGCGAAAATTATGCGAGGGCGAAAATTACGCGCGTATTCACGGTAATTCTTTTTAAGTTCGTTCTAGCAATGCTCTTCGAGCATTCTCAACTGATTATTATTAACATGTATCCTATTACATTATTAGGTAATGTGAAGAATTGCTTTCACACTAAAATACCGCGAAATTTTAGAATTTAAAAATCATGAAGCATTTAACAATTAGTTTAAAATAGATTGTACTAATCAATGCCTCTAGAGGCACCAAAAACGCTCATTTATAGAAACTTGCAGTCTTACACTACTATAATGTATATTATTAATAAGCTATTAAATAAGTGTGTCGCAATGCTGTGGGTTTCAGTAAGGTGTCATCAGTCAAAAAAGATTGAGAACAACTAAAGCAACTTGACAAAAATTTGGTAAATTACGTTGCAAACTCCAAATTCATTAATGTAGAAAATATGTAGTTTTACCAGCATCACAATTTCGTCATAAAAGGACATAATAATAATGACATGAGTTCAACGAAACATAGCGTTGATAAGCTCTAATAATATTTGGATGCTTAAGTTCAATTTTAACATCAACTGGAAAAATACTTGCAAGCTGGAAGTCTGGAACCACATAACAATGATCTATTATGACAAAGGTTCACACCCACCAACCAAGACACAAGGATTTTGTAAACACATATGTCATTTCAAAAGTAATGTGCATTCAGAGGTTCAGTTCTTTAAGTACTGGTTATACCTTACGCCAAAATACAGTCTTTATTTATTTAAAAAAATATCTTTGAACTATCACCGACTTTCCATTTCTAGTAGATAAGCCTGCACGAGAAGATTTATTTCACAATAGCACAGAGTGGGCAGCGCTTACAATGTCATATAAAGAGGGTTATGAAAAACTCAAAGTTAAAAAAAAAAGTGGTGGATTTTATTAAATTTTGTACGGATATTTAAACCTATAGTCCTACTCAAAATACCGTTTAAGCATTCATCTTGTACTGCACACATGAAAGTACGGAATTTCTTTGTGTGGCCGAAGTGGTTCACATCTGGTGCGAGTTCCTGTTTAGATCCCAGCATCCGAAGTAGGCTTTGTGGTGGACAAACACCGTGTGCATGGATTTTCTCGGGTTCTTCCAATTTCTTCACTTTTGTCATGCCATCATTATCATTGGCCTTATCATCGTCATCATCTCCGTTAGTCTGGGTGCATAACCATGAGACATCAAATTAAAGTTAAAAATAACGAAGAAAAACAAATGGCGGACAACGGAATCCGTGAAGCCCCATCAGCGTTTCGTGAGACAGAGTTTGCACCATTGACACTCACTTATATTTCGATTTCTGTAAAAGAAGAAAGTAGACAATTTTGTAGAGTAACAATGAGTTGAGCAATTCTACAAAATACAGAATAGGAATAAAATCCCCTATTACACTCTGGATTCAAATCACTGAGTCAACCGTCCTGATCCAAGATTCCTTTAGTTTGTCTTAAAACACGCCTGGCAAATATATACAAGAGGATAGTACTTCAAGTTCAAGAGCTATAAATGGGTATTTTTTTAAAAATAAAATGCAGTAGTTTCTTTTTATTAAAAACCGAAATACTGGATATTTCTTTTTTTCATTTCTAGTTGCCAGTTTGCTTTCTTAACGATAGATTTTGTAACTTATGATAATTGTAGCACATGTCACATAGCTAGGGGCAGAAGTTTTTCGCAATTTGAAATTGAACAATTCGCATTTGAAATTTAAAATTTCGTATTTTGTCGCATTTTGAGATATAAAATTTCTCATTTTGTCGCTAAGTTATTTTACAAGCTCTAATATATAAACTCTAATATAGGCCTAATATAAGTAATAAACAATAATACTATTTAGAACAATGAAGTTATTCTTTATGCAGTTAGTAACAACATATTACTTCTTTCTTCTTGTACAAATCCAAAAATTTAAAATACACTAGCATAGTATCTTCACGATTGGCATCACAGAACACTATCCATTGTATTAGCTATACACCAAAAACGCATACACATGCAAAAAAGGGAAAAGCATACAATACATTAGCGCAGTATCTTCTTGTACATTTCGTCTGCGAATTATTATTCTAATGAAAAGCGCAGCATGTTGCACGTTTTCACATTTTCTTCTTTCATTTGTAGCCTTCTATTATTCATTATCAAAGTACTTTAAAAACACACACACAAAAGTTATTGAAATTTGATTCCCCCCCCCCCCCCCCGTTTGATCCTCTGTGCAAATAAATTATCCATCACACTGACATTACCATCTTGACTCTGCATTTGTCAAACTTTCCTTCAAACTCTTATGGAAATCAGCATACAAAGGTTCATACATTGCAGTTTTCTTTGAAAATCCTGGTAGGTGAACAAAAAGCTTGCACAAAGACTTTATATCAGGATTTGAGAAGCATCGAACAAATGAGGGATCAAATAATTTTCCAAGGCTTTCGTACATTTCATTCAACTCCTGCTTTTCTTTCCTCAATGTATCTAACTTTAAAACGGCCTTCTTATTTCTGTATTTTAACAACTGAAATTGACGTTTTAAAAAAATCGTAATGTCTCGCGTTTTGCGGCATATTTCGCTCAAAATGTCAGTTATCGCATTTTGACGCGACTTCAAAATACTTATGTCCTTACTCAATCTGACTTAGTTCGTTGAAAAACCAATTCTCGGCTTTGTCGGAAAACTTTCGCGATTTCGCAACTTCCGAAAAATTCCTGCCCCTACGCATAGCCTACTCCACCAGATACGTAAGAAATCGGGAGTTTCACAATTTGATGGCCCTCAGTGTTAAGAAGATAGAGGTATAACTTTAGTAATTTCCTTTTTTAACTGAATAGTTTTCGATTTGTAATTAACATGAAAAACGACATTTTATCTGTCTAATACTCGAAAAGAAATGAAATCTTTGAGTTTTACATCTCACGGTTATGCCGGTTAGGCTCAAGGAGACGGTGATGATGAGAAATGATGGAATGAAAGAAGTGGAAGGAAATAAGAGTGTCCCGAGGACCCTGAGGAAACCTACACACACGGTGTATGTCCACAACAAAGTTCACTTGGCTCGAGCTGGGATCGAACCAGGAACCCCATGCACCAGAGGTGAACGCTCTACCACTGGGACACCGCGGCCCCCTGTCTAATACCTGAGTTTGTACTAAAAAAACAAAGGAAATATAGTCCTATTGCCTTTAATTCCAAACTAACTGAAATGCTTGTTCTTTGCACGAGGACAATTAAATTCATAGAAAATATTTGAGGCTTGTCTCCCCCTTAGGATACGCATATCAATGGAAGTGTAATAATAAAAACTCCGTGAGACAATTCTATTTCTGATAAATCTTGAACCTTCTCCCTTTAAGAAAAGTTACATGGTAAAACCACAGTTTGAGAAACTGTGTTGAAAAACTCACAACAAACAGCTCTAACTTTTTTCGTAATGCGATCACAAACAAAACCGAACGTCCATTTTAATATGAAGAAAGAAACTATAGAAAATTCGGTGTAAGTTTACATACCGATTTTCATCTTTCTAACTTAACACTCATGAGATATTGTACAGGGTGATCCAAGAAAACGGGAAATTTTGAAAATTAAATAATTTCATGAACACGTTTTTTAAAAATATTTTTCTCATTTAATAGTAAAAATAATGCCATTTTAGAATACATAATATAAAATTTATTTTTTGAAGATTAAGATAATCTTTTGAAGCATTAATTTACAAAATTGTCGTCGCATAACATGATTGTTGGGTGTCAGTTTCTGAACGATCTGTAACTTGTATGGATGGCATTGCAAGTCTTGTACTAATATTCTTCGAACACTTGAACTATGCAACTGTAAAGATGCTTAATGACGACGGATTGACCAACGTGAACTACGTTATGACAGCATCTCCAACAGCTTGTATATTGTTTGGTGCACGAACGGTTCGCACACGGCCTGAAGGTTTCTTTTTGATTGTCACACCAGTTTGATCGAAATTATGTATCCATGTTTTAATTGCATGTGCTGATGGAACACCATCGTGGCTTCCTAAATTAAAATGACGACGGAATTCTCTAGCGTGTCCCCTTCACCCTGTCACTGTTCTTGTAAAACGCTTTGATTGCGAAAGCACGTTGGGCACCACTCCAAGCATTCATGATAATTAAATGGCAGAGTGTCGTTGACAGGCTGGCCGTACATTATTCAGTGTTATCAATCGTATAGTGTTGCACACAACTTTCAAAATTTCCCATTTCTTTGAATCACCCAGTATTTTTGGCTGAAATTTTGAATATCCCTTACTTCCATTAGGATGCGTCCTTACATATATACTTAAAAAAAAAAAGGTAAGGTAGTTATTAACTGTTACAAAATTCATTTTGTACTGCTGAATCATTTCCTCGTCATGCGATCATAAGCAACAGGAACATCGCTTTCAATGTGAAGAAAGGAATTAACAGAAATCCCCTGCTCTCTTTAAAAGAAAAAAATTTAAAAAAGTAGAAAAGTAGAAAACTTTAATGTGGAGTTTATACACAATGTTTCTTTCATCTTCCCACCTTGACATGGTCATGAGATACTCAACTTTTCGTATAGATTTTGATCCTCTGCTCTCTACTTAGACTACAAATTTTAATCAAACTTCGAGGTTACGTGATAACCATCTGAAAATTCAATTTCAATGGTTTAGCCGTTTCCCTCTGTTGCGATCACAAACAAGACTTTTTTCATTTCTATGTAATAGATCACAGTTGAACACTGTTACAGTGAATTTGATCGAGCGCAAACAAAATTCGTTGTGCATGATTCCCACCCATGATTGTTTTTTTTAATGATATTTTGTTTTCATGATGATCTCTTGATAAATACACACTTTAAACCAATTCAGGAACTAGGTATGCAGTAAGAAACACGATTGAAGAAAGTAATTATAATCACATAATTGTTACTATTTCAGGCACTATTTCCACAGACAATTCTACTGATTATGGTCCAACTTCTTGAAATTTTCCCATCTTTTTCATGTTGGTTGACCTACACTCACTAAGTTTAGGTTAGGTTTATCTTTTTTAAAATTACGTGTTCCTTTGTATATTATTATGAACTAACATGTTCAATTGATAATAGTAAAATAAATATAATAATAATAATAATAAGTATAAATTCACATTCTTTGCAATGGCTTATTTATAGTTACAATGTACTTTTTTCTTCCCCGAACTTTTTTTTTTTGTTTTGTTTTGTTTGCCTCTTCGAAGTAAACTTGTCTTCTGCCCGCCAAGATCTACAGAAGAGATTAAACACATGACCGAGATTTTTTTTTCATCCGCAGGTGTGGTAACAGAGCTCTATAGACAGTTAGTCGGGTGGGGGGAGGGGGCTTGCAAATCGTATTGGTTGACTCTTTTATTGTCGTCTGAAAAAAAAAAAAAAGTGTTGCAATAATTGAGAACATTTCATTATGCTGATAGAGAGTAATGGAGGTAGGAGCTGCTGCAAGATTATAAAGCAAGTTTACGATGAATTTCAATAATACATTTAAGCATTGACGGGTATTTTAACAAAACTTCGTACTATACATATAGTCTTTAAGAAATCGAAAAGGGACATTTTTTTTCAACATAGCCTTATTTTAAATTTAGACATATGATGCATTTCGGGTAGTAAGGGCAAATTCAACATCGGGTCTGTTTTTTCATTTGCTCAAAGTGTTAATAACAACAGAAATTTAAAACATACTAATAACTATTTGGCGAGGTAGACCAGGGTTCGATGCCGGGTGGAAGCTCATGTAAATTGGATCCTGCGTTAAGTTGTAGGTTCACGTTTCATAAAACCTTCCTGATGAAAAAGGATGCTAGACTCAAATTAGCACCAATAATAATCATTAAATGATAAAGAAACGTTTTGTTGAATTTGCTCTTATGAAAGAAAATTTAAAATGCGCCTTTTCCAAAGCCGACTTCTGTGTATTTCACCATAACGCCTCATACATTATTGAATATAATGAGCTTATATCGAAAAGTCATTACCACCATCATCATAAGTATTCTGTCATTATTGGCAGGTCACTTGCAGCAGCTGAGAAGTTTCCATGCCCCAGGGTCTTCCGCTAACCTCTTCGTCTTCACGTATGGTCTTTGTTTTTATATCATCCATTAATTGTAGTCTCCTTCGCCCCCTCCCTCTGTTTCCTGCCACCATACCTTCTAGGACGTCCCTCATGATACAATTTCTTCTTAGGCAATGTCCCCACCTCTTCCTCTTCTTAATAATATTTTAAATTGTTCTCCCCCCCCCCACTATTTCTAACACTCTCCTTCGTTTCCTGCTCAACCCACTAATTCGCTCCATTCTTCTTCACACCCGCATTTCGAAAGCTTCCAGTCGTTTTTCATCATTTTTGCGTAATGTTCATATTTCTGCCCCATACAATACAATACAATACAACTCACTTACCACTTTATGAGTCTTTTTCTCAACTCTTTACTCAAGGTCCCACAAAATAGTATTTTCTTCCTCCTAAAGGCCTCTTTCACCATTCCTATCCTTGCTTTTATTTCACGTTCACATTTCATATAATTACTAATAATACTACCCAGATATCGAGAACTAGTCATCTGTTCTATTTTCTCCCTTCCTATTTCTATATTTGACATCGACCGCTTCGTTCCAATCACCATGGCTTTTGTCTAACATTTATTTTCATCCCATATTCTTCACAGCCCTTCCTCTAACAATAATGTTTATTTATTTGTTTAGCCAACTTCATGATACAATCTGAGACGGCCAATTTCACTGGAAATAGGAACAATGAAGAGTATGAAACGAAGTGAAAGGCAGTGCCTACATTAAAAGGTATCTTTCACCTGCTAAAATCTGAGGAAAATATCTACAAAAATGTTAGGATAAACGGTCTCCAGATTTGAACCTGGGATCATTATATTGAGAAGCAAGAACGCTAACCACTAGCTGGTCGCTGGTTAAGTACTTGAATTTTAAAATGCCGCCTTCTTCGCACTCCTGAAAGTAGTAACTTCTAATTTTTTTTCTTTAGATGTCTGCAAACATTGATATTCTAAATTTGCAGTTATAGCATTGACAATGATAATGAAAATAATATAGTACTCAGAAAAAAATCATTATAATCTACACGTTACTTTATATCTTTTTTTTTTTAGTTTAACGTTCCACGGTTATGCTCCAGAATAAGGAAGACGGTAATGAAAATAAAAAATTATGGAGTAAAAAAAATGAGAAAGGAAACAGGAGAACCATGAAACACCCATGCATATGGTGTTTCGTGTGTGTCCACTACAAAACAGTCAGCACAAGTTGTAATCGAACTAGGGATTCCGCGCACTAAGTACTCTACCACTAAGCCTCTGGGGCTCACTAAATAACGACAGTGTACAAGTCATACGACATTCACTAAACTCATCCGCTTTTGATCATATATTCCTGGGCAAATCTCTCAACTTTGATTTCCAAGTAACGAAACTTCAAAAATTCTGATTTGAACTTACTTAACTTTTCACATGAGGCTGCGGTGACTCGGTAGAGCGTCCACTTCTGATGCATGGGATCACTGGTTCGATCCCAGCTCGCGCCAAGTGAACTTTGTGGTGGACTAACACCGTATGTGTGGGTTTTCTCGGGGTTCTCCCGTTCCCTCCCACTTTCTTCATTCCACCATTTCATTCATTTCTCATCATCACCGTCTCCTTTAGCCTAACCGGCATAATCGTGGGACGTAAAACTCAAATATTTCATTTCATTTTCACTGACTAATTCTTAACTCATGGACTATACCATCGTTTCCCAACCTTTTTCAACTTGCGGCACACTATGACTGTAACTTAAATTCTCGTGGCACACTTATACATATTATTATTTGTAAATATAAAATACCGTGGTATTTTTTCTGCGATTACTGATCTCCTTGCCACAGAGAAGAAAGCTCGATCACTGGTTTTCCCCCGTGGTAAATCAATATACTTATTTTTCATTCTAATTTAAAAATAGAAAACAATTGCAATGAAATATTGGATTCAGGATTTTAAAACTAAGCTTCTTTTTCGAAAACTGTATACAACTTTCCACTGAGAAGAAAGATCACTAAATAACGAACGAACAAACAAATCTCTTTTAGTTTTAAAACACAAACGTAGATAATTTGTATGCATGTTTGCTTTGTCGAAAGGATTGAATGATATTTTTAAATTTCAAGTTACGAAATAGTCTGCAACAATAAAGAAGCAATAATAGTCATAACAATGATAACAAACACTTTTTTCAACATTAAAAATGTACAGAAAAGTAACACGGTATGAAACTTAAAGTTGTAGATTCATAGTAGAGGTTCATAGTGATGTGGAATACAAATTTACATTTTTCCTATGTCTTCCAATTTCATTGCTATAGAATTAATAATTTGTTACGATTTCCTCGCGGCACACCGCTTGGGAAACGCTGGACTATACAATAGACTACTGAATATTCCAAACAGCTGAATACATAGTTAGACAAGCACGTACGATAAGAGACACATACGGCATTCTATCCAAACCCATCAAAAGAAAAGATGCAAGTATTAGCAATCATACTATAAAATGTGTTCACGAATTTTATCTACACGATGATAAGTCGAGTTCGTGCTGGTAGAAACGATTGTGTGTCTGTGCCAACTGAGAATGGGAAGGTGTTGAAGCAGAAGAGGCTGTTATTATTAAACCTGAAGGAAATCTTTACGTATTTTAAGGAAAAACTGTATTTTCTAAATATTGGCAGTTACGTGCCAAGGGGTGGGTGACCACTGTAAGCCGTGGAATGCATTCTGTCTGTGTATGTAAATATCATCAAAATGTCAAGCTGATGCTGCAAGCTATACAGATACAAGATTATAACAGTACGCTCCAAAAATTGGTTTGTACATTAGAGAATGAGGAATGTATGATTCATCACTGCAAAAACTGTCCATCTGAAGGAGCTTGTCAAGTCAGAACTGGTGCAATCTGAAATGTTTAGCCTTGTAGATACTATAAAATACTACTAGCGAGAAGAAACGGCCAGATTAACTATTGCATGCATAGAACAGCCATGGGATGACTTTATTGACAAACCGGTTACCAATCTTTTAAAACTTACAGACCATCATATCATTTCTAAATGTCAGAGTTTTTTCTTTTTCTTTTTTTTCTTTTTTTTTTTTTTTTTTTTTAATATCAAGGGAAATCATAACACAAGAAACAGTTAACATTATTGCTGATTTCTCTTAAAATTACTCCGTTGTACATCGGGACAGCCTTAAAGGGCTCTTTCCCCAACCATTGCTTCTTTTCACCTCCACAGCCCTCGCGAGCGTGTAAGCTGTCACTGCTCTCAGTGTTCCCGTATCTCCGATCCACTTGTGGAGTTAAAAGTCCGGCAAAATAAGGAAAAAGCTTTCCTTCCTATTTTCAGTTAACAACAAAAATTAAAAAAAAAAAAAAAATCTTGGAAAAGGAAAGGGAATTGAGACAACATTGGTTTTTAGCCAGAAGGGATAATAAATATCTACCACGCGTCGCGGAGATTAGTTAGCGGAAGGTTTAGAGGGTTGGACAGGGTCTTCAGAATTCTTGGAAAAAGAGCTCTCTAAATATGGCCCAAAGTTTTATTCAAGATTCCATTCAGAGTTTCCATTGGAATACTTGTCAGGCTACGGTTCATCCGTTTATGGGCTATTACAGAGATGCTGCTGGGTCTGTCTGTCACTTTTGTATGTGTGTAATAAGTGATTGCTTGCAGCATAATACACATTTTGGTCTTTTTAGAAACATATTGTTGCTCATATTAGACATGTTCAGGAAGTGGCCCATATTTTGTATTTCAGTGATGCCTCAGCTGCACAGTGTAAAAATTACAAAAATCTCTCAAATTTTGTGCTACCATCTAGAAGATTATGGGAAAATGGCGGTGTGGCACTTCTTTGGCATAAGCCATGGAAAAACGGCATGTGATGGTATTGGTGCAACTGTGAATGGCTACTCACAACAGTCTTAAACACCCAACAGATAATATGATATTAACTTCTGAAGATCGAATACAGGGTTGGTTGGTTTAAACCAGCTGGGTTATTAAAAAAAAAAAAGGTTTAAACTAAAAAACGAGAAATGTTCGTAAAAGTGTAAGTGTTTGTAAAATCTTGAAGAATACACATTTGTGGGTTATCACGTTTCACTCCCGTATATTATTCGTATTATATTCAGACCTAAATTTCCCATTCATTACTCAAAAAGATTATGCTACAAAAGCAACTTTTTTTGTATAAGTTTATAAATGTTTGTTTTGTGATTTTTTTTATTATTGTTGTTATTATTGTTATGTAATTGCAATCAAAGAAAAATTCTAAGTATTGTTTCGTTTCAATGTTTACTATTGATAAAATACATCAAAATGCCGTACTTTTTTGTGTGTGTGTGTGGGGGGGGGTCATACAGACCCCACGAGAGGCATTTAGTGAAATGAGAAGTACCTTTGGTACTATTTTATGTATAAATGAGTCTGAGCCAAAGTGGACTCAAATAATTCGTATCTTTATTCACTTTTCTTACTGATATGCAAATTAAGTCGTTGTATTTCTTTAATTTGGACCAATAAAAGTCGTTGTTAACTAACTTGAACTAAATTAGTTGTTCTGTACTCCGTAGTACTTTGAAATTGTCTATATGTAATTCTGTATAACGGTTTCACTTGTGCAACTGTTTATCTTTTTGTCCTTCTGAAATGACTCTTGATGGTTATATTAAGAAGCATGTAAAGATCAGTACAACGTATTTTTATCAGGATTCTTTCGTGAGTGAGTCGGCAGACATATCGCATTTGTGACCAATTAGTCCTGGTTCCGAGTTCAAATGGAGGAGAATTTCTCTCGGATGTAACTCGAGAAGCAGTTTTTATTCCGCTTTAAGCTTATGTGACCCCTTCCAGCATAGCCCGGCTGTTGCATAATAACATCAAGGCGAAACAAACTTATTTCTGTCCATATATGATATGAATATATAGAGCAAATTATTTAAACCAAATAAACCTGGTTTAAACCAAAAAAAAAAAAAAAAAAAAAAACAAAAAAAAACGGTTTCTTTGGTTTTTTCAAACCATGGTTTTTGCCAACCCTGCAAGAATATCACTGGCATCAAAATGTTGTGTTTTATCATCAGACTTATCTGCTTCTTCCATTGCTCTGGAGAAAAGGTACACTAATACACAGCCAATTCGTGGTATCAGGCAGTACCATAGTTTCATCCCCATACCGTATTCACTAACACTTCAAGTGCGCAGAGTTCCTGGTTCTCTTCACTCACACAATGTACACTTGGGTAAAAGGGAACATGTACAGTCACAGGTTACTGAGTTACAAGTAGAACAGTACGTAGCTTGTGTTTGTTGTGGGAAATGGTGGTTGGAAAAGATCATTGATGTTTCACAGGAAAATGGTGATGTAAAAATACAGTTCATGCATTCTAATGGTCCATCTACGTCTTACACTTGGTCCTCAACCCCTGACACATGCTAGATCCTCACAGGCCATGTCTTGAAGATCATCAATGTTCACATCAACAGGACGAATATGTTACATCAGTGCAGAAGATACTGTCAATATCGTGTCCCACTTCCAGAAGCAGTATTTGTAAGTATTTCTCGGTGGGAGCTTCTACACGCTGAACCTTCATATCATCATCTTTTTTTGGACATACTGTGATTATCATGTTATATCTTTGTTAATAACGATGTAATTCGAACATTTTCCTTCTATTATGTGAGGGATAATTCTTACACAGTAGTAACGTACTTCCACACATCTTCTGGTGTGCTAGAACTGTTCAATTTGTGACATACGTGTTGTTTGCAGAAATATGGATTCTTCTAAAGCGTCAGACAACAACCAGATAAGGGTACAATAAAATTGTGATAGTTTTACTGTCAAAGATAATACCTTATTATTATTATTTGGTTATTGTGTATATGTTGATAAGGTAATGTACCAAATTATTCTGTTTTACCACCTGTGATTCACCATTTAAAAAAATTGTCATTTCGGGTTTTATTATTATTTTTTTGTTAGTACTTTTTGTCTATATCACAAGATTCTTCTGAGATTTTTGGTGTTAGGCATGCAAAAATGACGTCTTCGGTTTGTACAGACCTTCCACTTTCAAACAAGACCAAAATCATTACAATTGGTCAAATAGTTTTTGAAATATGGCTCTTTTTCTATTGCAAGGTGTTTTTCACAAACGGTCAATTTGGAGAAATTCGTCACTTTTTGAACACCCTGTAATTTCTGCAGTATCTATGAAAAACCTCTCATATTGCATTTCTGTTACCTAGACCACACTACCTTTCTATATATATATATATATATATATACAAAATGACTATGATGTAACATGCATCTGGTGAATTCGTATGGAATGACCCACGTCTATGTAACTAATTTATTCATACTAACTTTGCTACAGGGTGGAAAAAAATCATGATTTTTTTCAAAAAAATCATTTTTGTTGATTTTTTTGATTTAAATCGATTTTTTTGATTTAAATCAAATCTTTTTCTTCGCATAATACAAGTTGCGAACTGAAGAAAAAACATTAGGAATTAGTATTAAATGTTAATTATGCCATTTAAGTGAAAATATTGGGTTTTAATTTTGAATTAATTCCCAATCGTTAACCTATTTCAATCCCAAACAATGTTTCTTAAGCATTAAGGAAAAGGTACAGCAATGTATATCAACATGACACTTTTCTTTTCACGAAAGTTACTGATATTTGGCAGCGGCATATTTTTAAATAATTGGAACTAGCTAGCGGCACGAAATACATATAAAGTACATAAATTTCGCCTAAAATTAACTAACTCACTCTATGACCTGTGGAACCCGGAGGTTCAAGCCATGTTCACAAAAGCTCTCCTGACTTCTATCCTTAGTCAACTGAATCCAGTTTCTATTTTGTATTCTTATTTCTGCGAGATCCATCTTAATATTGTCCTCCCATCTGCGCCTAGGTCTTCTAATGGTCGTTTTCCGATTGGACTTCCAGTTAAAACTTTGAAAGCGTTCCTACTTTCTTCCATTCTCGCTACATGTCCTGCCCACCTGAGCCTCCAAGATTTGATGACCCTAACAATGTTTGGTGAATGGTATAAATTATGCAGTTCCTCATCATGAAGTTTTCGCCATTCCTCATTTCCGTTCCTTTGGGTTCCGAATATTCGTTTCAGAATTTTATTCTCAAATACTTTCAGTCTGCGTTCTTCCCTCAGCGTAAGCGACCATGTTTCACAACCATACAGCACAACAGGCATAATTATCGTTTTATATATTTTAATGCTTCAAATTCCTCGACACAATTCGCGACGATAAGAGATTTTGAACTGAATAATAACACGAATTCCCTGCTTTTAGTCGATATTTAATTTTTTCCTGAATATCGTTTTCTCCGATGGCAGAACTTTCTTTGTCTTTATGCGATGAGCTTTTGTAAGTCAAAACTTTTCTGCAGGAATTCCAAAATAAAAAAAAATCAAGATCAATTCCAGCGGAAGGAACACTTGTGATTGTTAAAAATATGCTTTATGTGACGTGAAAAACAGTTCAAATGCGAGTTGTCCGTGCATTTAAGACATCTATACATAGCAGGCACGTTTTTATACTTTTCTGTTGGCTATTTTATTTCCTCTGACAATTTTTCCTGCACAGGCGCGGCAAATTTTCTGCGATCACATCGCAGATCGCGGCATGTTCTGCAATGGGGTCAAGTATCCACTTTATCAAAAGTATTATTCGATATTTTAACGCATCCAAAATTTGTCGTATTACGATCCCGAGGAACTTCTATGTATTTAGTACGTAAATTTCGCCCAAAATTTTAAAATCTTTTTTTTTTTTTTTTTGTTTAGGAGAGGGGATCGGACCTCTCTAAATACGCCCCTATTATCTGGGAATAAACAAATAGTCATGGACACAAAAGAGTTTTTATCTTAATTGTCCATGGTGATTTCCCCGTTGGAATAGAAATTTTAAAAGCCTGTGTTACAAAGAGAAGAAAGCAGGTTTCACCCGTAACACGTTCAAACGGGATTTTCCCTGATCGTTCCCTACATAATACTCGTTTTCATACTGTGCTTACATACATTTGAGTCTCATTGTATTATGATTATTATCTTGCATAATCGAAATAACAGAAGAGAAACGGGATTTTACTTACTTTCACTTTAAATTAATTCATTTCGGAATTTGATTTAAATCAACGATTTTTATTAAAAAAATCAAGTGATTTAAATCTTGATTAAAATCGTGATTTAAATCAGACTGATTTAAATCAATCCACCCTGCTTTGCTATATTGCATAACTTACACTAAAAATACAAATCGCTGAGCAAAGCAACGCTTATTTATAAAATAATGTGTAACAGTTTAGCCAACTAACTGAACATATTGGCTTCAGACACAGTGCCTGATGAAGCCAATACGTTCTATTAGTTGGCGAAACTATTACACATTTATTATTTTATAAATAAGCGTTGCTTTGCTCAGCGATTTGTATTTTTAGTGTAAGTGTATGTAACATACCTGTTTCTAAAGGCGTAGTATTTTTACAAGACATAGGAAACCTGGGGCCTACTTCTCAAACCTACTATTATTGTAAAACTAGTGTCAAACGTTTTAAAAGCAAACATTTTACATTCCCATATACCATAGAATTATTATATATTAACGTACTTCCATTAGTATTTAAAAACGAATTCTAGTGTGTGTGTGTTTCATGACATTTTACTAGTAGTAAAAGGCATATTATAAGACTAGTAGCTTTGAGAAGTACTTTCCAGCATTTTCTTTACAAGTACAGAATTACTGATGTGAAACCATTATAAGTGCTATAACCTATGAGATATGCGGTACCACATGTTCTTGAACTGTACTCGCTTATGCGCATACCCTTCATTGCTTACGTGCCCACTCCCTATGGGCACATCTTCGCGTTTCTTCCCGCAGCACGCTCCTTCCATAATTTTATTGTATAGTATTCTCGTTTTTAGTGGCACCTAGCAGTAGTAGTTGGCTTGCTTTCTGCACTATTCTCGTTTATGCGTATATCCTTCGTCGCTTACGCGCCTAATCCCTACAGTCTTGCCACGTAGAGCTCCTGGCGGCTCCTGCCTAAGTCGCTTTGCTTTCATTCTCGCTTTTAGTAGGCACATAGCACAAGCTGAGTTGTCTCTTGTACAGTAGTTTCCATGGCGTACACCAAGTCGCACATTTACACCCATAAGAGGAAGTAGATTAGTTCAACGTATATTATCAATCAGTACGCAATTATTTGGCATGCTTCTAGATTATAACAGTACAGAACATCTTAGGGAATCATTCAAAGCACAAAAAAATTAAAGATCGGTTTTTGAATTCGATCAACTATTGTATACATGCATAATATTCTTCATCAGTATCCAAAGCATTATGGGGATAATTTTGGATTTGGGGGGCCAAAATGAAGTTACGAAAATGTAATTACTAAGTCAAGGTAAGTACTAGTTTGCTACTTACCTAGTAAGTACTCACTTAGGTAGTTTTGGCACACAACTAGAAAGAATTGTTGAAAAATCATACATCTTTCACTCATTTCCTTTTTCTTGTTTCCTAAATGGTTTCTGCTGGATGGCATGAAAATATCTCACTTGGCATAGAAAAAAATTCAAGGGGGCCACCATCAGGGTTGGACCCACCTGAAAAAACCCACCTGGGATTTTGACCTATTTGTTAGTATATTATTGGTACAATTAAGGTGATCACATTATAAGTGAATTTTTTAAATCATATTTTAGACTTTCCTTGGGCAAATTAGAGGCTTTCACGTTGAGATATACAATAACATTCAACATAAGACCTTTATAAAGTTCTCAATGCACTAAATGGATTTTTTTTTTTTTTTAAAAACTTAGCTTGAAATATTTATAGAACAAATTAATGTATGGATTATGCTTATACCCTATTTGAAGTAAAATAAGAAATTTTGTACTTTAGAAAATATTTTCCGTGAATAGTTTGCTCGTCGACTTGGCGACACCAAGGGACATTATCACTCATACGTTTGACGGATTTAAGGTCATAGGTGCCGGTACTAATAGTACATATGTAAATACATTAGTAAAACTATTAGTATTATTTCTTACCTTTGATGTAAAACGCAAGTTTCTTCAACTAAAATTTGGCTTTCCAACAACAACAGTTTAGTTCAGTCATTTGTTGTCACTCTTCAAAGAAGCATTCTGTAGAATCAACACCAGCAATAGCGTAAAAATTCTTGTCAAATTTAAGAAGCTTAATGCTCGGGGTTCCGAAGACTATGTAACGCTTACTGTTTCAAGTGCTGAGTTCAAATTTCCGTACTAGTGGAAGTTTTGATGTACACGCCGTGAAAGAAGTGCTCGGAAATTCCCGAATTAAACACACAAGGATCGGAAATGAATACTTCAACAATAAAACTACTTACTTTACGCTTAAGCCTGCCATACGTCCCGTAAAAAACAGGACAGTCCCGTTTCTGGGCCCGTGTCCCGCGTCCCCGTAAATTTAGTCGGGACAGGGAAATGTCCCGTATTTTAACTCCGTTCCATTTCTGCTATCAATATCAGCTTATTCGAAAAGTGAAAAACAAAAAATTCTGAAATTGGCTGGGAATCCTGTAATTAGCGAATGAACAGTACGCTGTTACATGTAGCAGATTCGAGGAAGTTATTACACCACCCTGTTCGACTTTATAGCGAGTGAAATTTGCAATGCTACTTTTCCCATTTCACTTGATGGAAACTCGGATACTCTCCGGATTAAAAAAAAAAAGGCTTTGAGTGTTTCTACATTTACAAACACATGGAAGATGACTGACCTTTTCTCCAGCAACACATTAGATAAGGTAACAAGAAAATTAAATGAAATCTTTAAGTTTTACGTCCCACGATCATGCCGGTTAGGCTAAAGGAGACGGTGAAGATAAGAGATGAGTGAAATGGTGGAATAAAGAAAGTGGGAGGAAACGGGGAAACCCCGAGAAAACCCACGAGCACGGTGTTTGTCCACCACAAAGTCCACACGGCGCGAGCTGGGATCGAACCAGGGACCCCAAGCACCGGAGGTAAACGCTCTACCACTGAGCCAGTCTTTTAAGTTGAAATTTTGACGGTGAAAACACGAGATACGCTAAACTTGCTGTATAGATTTTCTCGGCGATCGAATGTGAAATTTCAAAATGGCGGCCATTTTCTTTAAAACAG
Source organism: Thermobia domestica (assembly GCF_964235325.1). NCBI lineage: Eukaryota > Metazoa > Arthropoda > Insecta > Zygentoma > Lepismatidae > Thermobia > Thermobia domestica. The sequence goes on from NC_137471.1 coordinate 128,269,669, forward strand.
CAGTGAGTAGAAAATTGACAATGACAATCTTGAAATATACATCACATTTTAACACTTTTACCCCAAAGACATTGAATTATTTCGAAAAAACCCGAAAAACCCCATATGGGCCCAGGTGGGTTGGGCTTTTGCAAAAAAAAGTCCGGGTTTTATCAAACCCTGGCCACCATAAGTAATCGCTGAAAATTTACGATTTGCGTACAAATACAGCTTCCGGATAAACCACAGTAAGAACAATACAAACCAACCTGCCCTTAGGTGGTCACTAAAGAGCACGAATACTACCTAACCGACTATGAGCAGGGCTGATAGGCCAGCGCAGGGGTGCGTCGAAAGAGAGCAGGCGCGTATAAGGTGGTCCGTATGTGCGTGGGTAGTGCAAAGAAGTGAGTTTGGTAATGATAAGGGTTTCAATAGCACTTGTCAAGGTTTCAAACTACTAACGCCCCATTTGTAAACATACAATACAGATGCTGTACACTGTACAGAAATATACCGCCAGTAGAGAGTAACATATAAGTCACCTTTCATATCCACTGTTATTTTAACTGTCGTAAAGCACTTCGCGATCATTTTACACTATTAACGCTACACTTGTAAACCTAAAAGAGCTGGGGTTAATTGCTGTTTCGCCGGACCAACCTTAGAAAATTTACCAGAAGAATTTGATAATTTATTTTGGTTTGAGAAGAAGAGTGAGTGAAAGAAAGGTGAGGGGAATAGTTGAAGCCAAGAAAATACTTGTTGTTAGTTGTTTTCGATGTAAGCGGCACTATATATGGAGGCAGAAGGGACTATTTGGCGGAGAGGCACACTTGGTATTCATGGGAAAGGCAAAGTGTGGAAATCGTGCACAATGACAAGATTGTGTCATATCGCGGTTGAATTTTAGTGTTATACAAAAATAAGTAGTGCTAGTTGTTGAAAATGTGTGAACGGCATGGTCACATAAGCCATGCAGTTCATGACATATGAAGTCTTTTTCCACTGTTCTTATTTATGTGTACACCCGCCACCGCTGACGCGGCGGCTCCCTACGGACGCATCCCCGTGCTTCCCTTTTTGCGCTCATCTCACTCGGGTAGATAGCATTCGTGCTTCTTAGTGGACATCAAGCACAAGTTGGTTTCTGTTTTATGCACTAGTTTTTATGCTATACGTGCACACTATATTTCCAACAATAGTCACTACCAAGTGAGTCAATGTCACAATCTACTATGTTGGGGAGAAACTAAACAATATTCCTTTTCTCTCGATTTCCGTGTTGTCCAAAAACACAGCAGTAATGTCCACAGCGGTGTTACTTTGTATTTAATTCGGCCGCCTGCAGAAATTTGTTGCTTTTCATGCTAACTATTGAATTTTACCTGTAAATATTCCAAAACGTGGTGCGCCAAAAATACAACAGCACCCTAAGTTAACGCAACCCAACCTGAACAAATTACAGAAAATATAGCGGAAAAGTAAAAATCTACAGGAGAATGGTTGATCAAGTACTTGGACGTAACATAACGTAACCAAATCTAACCTAACCTGAACCTCATATTAGTAGAAATAAGGGACAATGTTTAGCAGAAGGGGTCCAGCTATTTTTTCTAAATAAATGTTACAATTTCGGTAGTTTCTGTTCACACTAGGTTAGTTTCGGTTACTTTATGTTCGATTATATTACCGTAGGGGGGCGGCATAATTTTCGAAAAAACGATAGAATTTCACTTATTTCTATGATTATTAGTTTAGGCTAGGTTATATTATGTTAGATCTAAGTACTTGCATCATCCATTTTCTCATAAATTTTGTATTTTTTACGTACCGTACTTCTGAATCCAAATGTGTAGCTAACTTAACCTAACCTAATGTCAACAGAAATTACCAAAATTGCATTTTTTTAAAGAAAAGCTGGACCCCTTCTGCCAAAATAGCCCAAATTCTGTCCTGCAAAATTCAAAAATATATCGAATAATGCATTAAAAAATTTGTAAAAATAACTTTTACCAAATTTTACTAATACTTACAGATTCATCATTGCTCAATTCACTTTGCTTTCCGCTCTGACAAAGCTTTGGAACGTGGTCACTCTTAAGAAGCTTCTTCCTTATATCAGGAACATTCTTAGTTCCTTGAGCTTTTCGTCCTAAAGTACTGTGATTCTGTAACTTCGACTTGCTTACCACAAACTTTTGTTCAGTTGCTCTTTCAATACCTTGCTTGTTGCTGGCTTTGCTGTTACAAATCGAGTAAGTAGAATCTTTTGTTTCAATTACACCAGATTCACAAAGAAGTTTTTTTCTGCATTTCATTACATCTTCAGGTGCAGGACGTTTCCTAGTTTGGAAAAAATCTGTTATTGAAGATTGAGCCATATTTCGTGATTTATAATTACACAGTTATAACTTATTTACAACTCATAAACACTGACATATTTGTCCCGCGCTTGGCAGCGATTGAACAGTGTTGTCAGTGCAGTGAGTCCAGTAATATTTGATCCATCGACTGAAAAAATCTCAAACGTTGCTATATGCTACTCTTCAAATCATTTTAAGATAAAACTAAATTTTACAATCTAAAAGTACGATGTGAAAATAGAAGACAATAATGCATTAAATTGTCACCTCAACTTCCATTGATTTTCAAATACTGATAAATGTAGAAGATATAATGCCCCATTCTATAACAGAAACTAAGGCCGCGCCTTCATTGAACACGAATGCGATTGCGATTGCGAATTTCCTAGCTCGTGGCGAAAAGCAAACGATCCCAACGTGCTGGAATTGTTCGTCCGAATTCGTGCGAATGTAGAGTCACCTGCAGAGGAATTGAACGGTACGTGAGAGAAGAAAGTTTGTTTTGTGTGAAAGCAGATGACTTTGCGAGGTGCGGAGATTAAAAAAAAATCATAAATAAATAAATAAAAGTAAAGATTGAAATAGATGTTGATGCTTTAATAAATTGTATTTTTGATAAAGTTCCATTGTGGAACCAAGCTCATCCAGATTACCACAAACGACACGTCGTGAACAAATTATGGGCAAAATTTGTTCGTCGTGAACAGAAAAAATGTAAGTAAGGAACTTGGAGTGGAAGGTATGTATATTTTTCTCTGTTTTGTCTTTAAAATATGATGGTTTATTTAATACACGAACCGCAACTTTTTATTCTAGCTGAGACAATAAGTTCAATTCTACCTCCTTATTTCTTGATAAAAAATATATCATTTATCCACATCCGTCTTCTTCATGCTCTCAAGACTTTAAGGTACGAATTTTCAAGCAAAAGTATTTCACATTGAAGCTTTGAAAGAGACATTGCAACTTGATTCGCATTCGCAAAACTTCGTTGATGAAATGATAATAAATGGATTTATTTCCTCTAAAAAAAAAATATGAGCAATTAGTAAATTGACTCGAGTATCGTGGGAGAAGTGGGTGAAATTAATGATCTAAGCACTTGAAAACACTGGCTATAAAGTAATTATCCAAAAGTGTGACTTAGGATGCACAAATCTTTCTTTATGGGACGGCTGGGAACAACTATGGAAAATACGAAGTAAAAAAAAAAAACGTGTAAATGTAAGTTCCTCAAATTTGCAAATGAAAAATTAGTAATATTTTGAAAGGAAATTAAATTAAGATTGTCTATTAAACTATTTTTCTTATATTAGAGGCATAGGTTCAACCAATGGTCATCCGGAGTCTCTAGGATTTGTACTGTTGCCTATGAGAGAAGACAAGACGAGAAATAAAATTTTCTCGTCTTATTTCGTATTTTTTCAAATTCTCATCTCCTTTCGATTTTCAAAGAACTCTTCCTCGTCACACTTCTTGGAAAGTTTTTCTGATATAGTCTCGAAATTTTGCTTGTCTTGTTTTGTAAATCTGTGTACAAAATTTAAGCCTCAATTTAATTCTTAATTTTACCTAGAAATCAGAATCATTCTTTTCTTTAGTTGGTGCACAAACTGTCCTAATTTAAAAAGAAACATCTTAGTCCATGTGTAATGCTAATTTATTAATAGTAAACAGGCGTGCTAATAATTGGTGTTCACTTCGCTTCCTCCCTGACGTCAGCAGCAGACGTCACTAACCAGGAAATTTGCGGATTCAACATTACTGTGAAGATTTAATTGCAAGTTAACAATTGTAGTGTGTTAATTTATTTATCTCAAAATAGAACAAAGTCAAATATTAGATTTGAGCATTAATATTTGTGATTTCTACATTAATATATTGTGATCGTAACAATTCAATTTCAACTTACATTGAATTGAATTTAAAAAAAGGATTTATTTAAGCGCGCAACACAGTGGTTCAATTGCCATATCTAGCTGGACAAAATTCATAACCAAAGAAAACACAGCAGAGCACGTACAAAACCATGCACAGAGCGACAAGAAGCGGTAAGCAGTCACATGTCCTCACTGGAAGAACTATTGTTGTGTTCAGTAGTATGATCAGCTGAAATGTATGCTTGACACGTGGGAGGATCTTGTAACAATAAACGTATTTCTTCGGGAAAATGTTCACTGTGTTTGAGTGTGAATTTGCTCAGGTTTGTTATGCAGGGATCCGACGCGACGTGATTAACAACATGTGCATTAAATCTTCTATGTTGTTGTGACCAGAACTCTTCCTGGCATGATGTTCGCGGAACCTTCGACAATCTTTATTCCGAGCTTCTTGTGAATCTTCGGAAAGCTGTCCAATAGGAACCAGCGCAGATTCGACGATGTCCTTACCATGCATCAATAATATATGCCCAGATGCCGCTATGTAATACCAGTTATACAGCTCCACATATAATCGTGCAGTTTGTAGAGAATACACACCAAATGCGTCACAGTTAATTGCGTAACCACTAGCAATGATACGTAAGGGAACTGCAAATCGTTTAATCAACTCTTCATTGATGACAGTAATGGACGCTGATAATGATGGATTCAAGAAAAACTTGCGGGCAGTATTACCTCATTGCTTGTTCCGTAGCCTGGTTTCGGCACATCCACCAGGAGACCTATTTCCTCACGAAATCGCTTCTGAAGTAATTTCTTTCATTAATGAACATTTGGTTGATCCCTCTCAATGTGCAACAGACACTCAAAGCATCTTATTCAGGAGTGCAGACTTGACAACCCGAATTCAAATGTTGTGTCAGGTGGTAGTGCTGTAGTTTTGTCTAGATCGTTCATTTGCTTTGAAGATGCACCACAGATAACATCGTCGATATGATTGTTTTGTGATATCACTACAGACCTTCCCATCTACCATTGTCAGCATTAATCTGTGTTTCACTACTATTTGCTGATCATTATAAGTGATAGTTGTTGGTGAGAGTGCTTGTATTTGCTGCTGTATCTTTGTAACTTCTGAACGTGTTAATTCTGCTGTTTCTTTCATGAACAGTAGCTTGATTGGCCGACAATAGCGTATTGGCAATGGCCGTGGATTATGCCAGAGCGTCTCTTAACCATATTGTAATTTTAGAGACACTAACGAAATAACAAACAAATATGTATCGTCATGTATATCTTCTTCTGTATCTGAACTATACCATTGTTTGTATGCGCTCTGACCTGACGCGCCATCACAAACCCCATTTGAAGAACATGGTCATTTCTACTCCGTGATTGATCTCTTGCAGTATAGTACTTTTGCTGGTGATCAACCGCTCGATAGTATGATCAAGTAACGCTTGCAGCTGCACTTCCGCATATACGTCTGTGATAATATCGGCTGGGTAACACGCTTTCTTTACCTCTAACAGTTTATGGTATGACGGATAGATATTTGCATTGTGAACTTTTGCCTGGTTACGAACTAACTGGTATTGTTTCTTTGTCAATTTCGCGTCAACATATAATGCTAATGCCTCATCGTTTGTAATCTTAATTGGTACTGTTGTCTCTGGACTCTTGTACGCCTTTTTGATTCGCGATCCCTTCCTGAGTGACACATCAATCTCTTTCACAATATAAGAAGCATCACGTTTTTCTTTTGCACGTAAAACCATGTGCGCTGCATACACCAACTCTTCAGCCGTCGATGTTGTACTAACGACTGCAACCGTCTTCTCTTTGTTTTCTCGCTTCTTCAAACAGTTTTCTTGGATGCCCTACAGGTGTTCTCAGTGTCACACCTATACTAAATGATCCTGGTAGTCGTAATGCCGCTGCATTCCATACGTTTGCAGGAAACTCCACTGTACTGTCGAGCCACTTACCATATTTGGTTACAAAGTTATTCATTGCACGATGACATTTTTGCCATTTCTCTTTGACATGTATACAAAAACTATCTGTAACCTTTCTGACGCACTCTGCTACATCCTCATCACGGTTTTGTAACCTTAATTTATCTATTATACAAGTGTAAACACTATTGTTTCTCTTGCAGCTATTGGGTTCACCTCTCCAGGCGTCGAAAAATACTCGTTGTGTCAGCGTACTCTCCACTTTTGAAAGTACAAGAAGCAACAATTATGCAAGCATATGCACGTCATAGTTATTATGCACACACTACAATCATTACTCTACACATCTATAGTCATTAGAAGCTGGAGACTGGTGGAGAATTGTTTCTACGCGTCAATTCATTATACCTATTCCTGAGTACAGTGTACGTTCTTATTCGCTAGTGTTTCCCATCACGCCATAGCTCACCCATAAACCCACGGCACTCCTCATTCATGTCACATGCACGTCATACCTTCGTCTATAGTTGTCACACTATATTCCTGGAATAGACCAACAACTGTCTGTGTTATATGCTGCAGACGTAAGGTCTAGCACCTAAACTGTCGATCAGCTGATTCTACATTGCATACAATTCATCTTGTTCGTCGGACCCGACATACTTCCCTATGTGTAATTGGGCATCTTACTGGTCTTTTCCCACCACTTAGGACCTTGCCCCAGGAATTCCGATCTTTTTCTCACTATTTCTCAGAACTCACTTTTTTACATTTTGTCCAGCTAGATGCGGCAATTGAACCACTGTGCGCAAGGTTCAGTATATTGCTAATCTAGCACCTAACCCTTGTCAAAGAAATAAATTCAGTTATACAAAGGCAGTTATATAAACACATTCAGTGGTACTTTAAACAAAACACATACACACAACTACTACAAGGAAAAAAAAACACAAAAAAATAATCATGAAAATGAACACAAACCAATCTATATCAGAGACAAAAACGACAGTCTACTATTACTTAACGCTATTTTTGACCAAGTTTTATTCCCTTCCTCCCCCTTGTCACACTTCGTAACGCAAGGCAGAATCCCTTCCCCTTTGTTATGTAACATTTTTTGTTTTTGTTTTTTCCGCCAGTTTTTTTTTAATTTTGCAGGTTATTACAACAAAAAAAGCTAATTTAATGGTAGAATATTTTATTACAAAATGCTTGTATTCTGAATGTATTTGTAGTCTTTTTTTACCAACAAATCAAAGTATTAGAAAATGGTGGCACTGTAATAATATTTTCATCCCGTAAGGTTGTTTAATTAATTAGCCAGTTTTAACTCTTCTAAATTGCATTCTGTCATTTTCCCAAGGAGATCACACCCATCCTTTTAGGTCATCGATGATTGGTAAGGAGAAAATTCTGCCGGAAAATGCAGGTGAAACAGGATCTAAATAACTGACATCGACCTCATTTTCCGAAATCCAGGATGCTTCGTGTATGTGAAGTTCGCCTGTGTCGACTTCCTCGTAGACTACATATTCGAAGAGGTTGTACACTTAAAGGGGCAGTGGCATCTTTAAGGACACGTTTTCGAGTATCTTCTTTTGACTTTGGACTTCAGTTTACTCCTTTTTAAATTCTTCTTGCCATAAATCGGTGCCAGAATCCGAATAAATTCGATTTCATCAGAAATATTAAAATCCTGAAATTCAAATATTCAGTATTAGGTGAATATTTCACGAATTAGGTGAATATCTTAATTTTCTCTTAATCGTGGAAATTTCAGTCGCGGAAAATATTATTTCACGAAAAAAACTTTCGTTTTGTTTCACATAAAAAAAACGCTTAGAAGAATAGAGTAGGGAAATAATTCAAATCTGAAGTTTTAAATAATTTGATCAGAAATAGTGAATGATACGAGTGAGAACGCGAGCACTGGCGCAAATTCCAGGGGGATGAGGGAGACGTTTCCCTTCCAATCTTGGAACTGGAGGGACTGTCCCCCCAATAATCTGATTTGAAATGTGTTTTTTTTTTTTTTTTTTTGGAAAATGTGATGATTTGTGTCCGATTGCCACAAAAGAAAATGAGATGAAATTGATGTCTCCCCAGAATAAGACTCAAATCTGCCCGCCTCGCAATGTTGAAGACAACTCTGCTCCCTGATCATCCACAGGATAGTCTTTTTACTTTACAAATATTTTGAGCATCGCTTAAGAAAAAAAAAGAAAAGAAAAAAACGGTCTTACTTTTCCCCCCAATGCTGAAGACAGGTTTGCGCCGCTGAACGCGAGGGTATTTTGAAACAGTGGTTGCGATCACTAACAACTAACTCCTGAAAAGCATGTGCCGTAAATTCTATGCTGCGATAGCAATAAAACGGAGATTTATTGTATTGTAATACACGCAGGTTTTTGACACCAGTCATGCCTTCGTCTAGTAGAGTCTTCGAATCTCTTCTGCATATTTCAATTTATATACTATATTTTATTTATTTATTTATTTAACAATCACCAGATATAGTTCAGAGGCCATTTTATACTGGATATCTAACAACAACAACAATGGAAAGGAGTTGGGAAGGTATCGGCTAGGGCCTGTTCTAGTACGTACCATCCTGGCATTTGCCTGGTAGGACTGAGGAAAACCCTAGAAAACCCAATCAGGATGGTCGGCAGTGGGAATCAAACCCACGACCTCCCGAATGCGAAGCAAACGCTCTACCACTTTAGCTACTTCGCTCGGTTTGCCATTTCCCATACGTTTGCAATTTCCCAAAACAATAGAAATAATTATTTATTTATAAAAGAGAACTGAATAAAATTATTTAAGAGATTGCATATAAATCTCAGAATAAAAATAAAAATTATAGCAAAAAATATGCGTTGCGTAACAAGAACGTAAACAACCTCCCCTTTTGCCGCGTTACGTAATACGTGGACCTCGCGTGGGAAACCCGGGTTCGATTTCCGGTGGGAGCTCATGAGGTTCGGATTCCACGTTAATCAGTAGGTCCACGTCTCATATAGCCTCGCTGCTGAAAGGGATGCTAAACTAAAATCAACTCAACTCAATACGTGGACCTCCCCAGATAAGTTATGCTTGTCATTGAAAATGTGGGGGGGTGATGGGATATTTTTACAATGCATGATTATTTAATAAAAAAGGTGTAGCAAGTCAAGTCTGGTTTCGTTTAAGTGGTTGAAGTGATAGAATACAAGTCATGGGTACCTGAACTTAAATTTTGTTAGCTGAGTCATAAAGCCGGCCATGGCTGAATAAATACATTTTTAACATTTTCTTGAAGGAATTAAATGTATGTTTCTTTTAGTATATTTGGTAGAGAATTCCATGACCTTGGAGCTAATACTGAAAATGCCATAGTGGTTTCCTTAAGTCTATGGTGTGGAATATCAAACGTATTTCTGTTGTGTGTTAAGTGAGTGTGAATATTGCATTGTTTCCATTGATGATACTGAAAATGAATATAAGCTTTGCTGTTTTTCTTAGAACAAGGACCGTAACCACAACTGGATTTAACTCAAGAATAGAGAAAGAGTTTCAAAGCGTATGAGATCCAATGGAAATAAGGTGCAAGAGTCTGAAATCACATCTCCTCAGTCACCGCTCGGAAAATAAATCCCCAAAAGAGTGGAATACAAGCAGACATTTGACAAGAATTACCAATTCAACACCACACACACACACACAAAAAAAAATGCGTGCAACCTATTACAATAATTTGGACAATATCATTTGCGAAATTGAGTCTAGACTCCATCAGCCTGAACTTAAGAGATATATTACAATAGAGGATAAAATTCTACAAGGTAACTTCTCTCAAGACATCACCGACGTTCTAAGAGAATACTGTGCCAATCCGGACCCACTGCACTCATAGATACAACAGTTGCTTATTACCATTTCCACTTCAAAAAACCTGAAAATCCTGATTGAGAGCCACAAGAAATTCCATAAAGAAACAAGAGTGTTGTATACTGAAGTGATATAAATTCTTCATCACCTGTTTCTCATCCCGGTGATGTCTACAACTACAAAGAGAATTTTCATAATGTCGCGGTGTGTCAAAACGTGTCTGATGTCCACAATGACCTAGGTAACACTGAACCATTTTGCAATTCTTATGGCACACTCAGACAGGGTTGACTTATAGAATATGAAGGAACTGTGTGGGAAACTCACAATTCTTATGGTCCAACTGTATTTAGAAAACTGTGAATTCTGCTTCTGGAAGTGAACTGTAGGATCACACCTGATCGTTATTTTTTATAATGAATATTTGAAATCAAATCAAAACTATGACATTCCTCTTTATATTTAAAATTTGTGTTAAGCAAATGAATACAAGGCGCACTGTCGTCTGTGTACCATCATTCGAAGATTAGTGTGGTGTAAAACTAAGTTTAAGAAAAATATGCGTGTAGTGAGAATCTGTGGATCACCTACAGGAAACTTTCGTGGGTGTGAGATGTTTTTTGCCTTGAGTCCTGGCAAGTAGAAATGTATGTTTGGAGCCGAAGGTATATGGAACAATCATTTCGAACTATTTATTGATTAATTAATAGGAAAATGTATTTCACCTGTGCGTGTATATGCTGACATGTTAAATGCTGTTTCTTGTGATGTTTCGCAAACCAAACAAGGTCAATATCTACTAGTTTTGCTATTGTGCAACTCTGTTGAATTCATTATACGGCGGAGCAACTTATAAACCAGTCAGCATTGTGTCCATTCACGGGTGTTAATTGAGCCCTGCACAAGGTGTGTCGAGTTCGTTTGTGAGGGTGAAAGAGAGGTCCGACAACACTGTCGAAGGAGTAAGCTGTTTAGATGGGAAGGAAGAATACCAAAGTTTATCGAGTCGAAGGTTTCGGAGTTTGCACTGCAGAATAGGTACATTAAGAAGCTGCTTTTTACATCACTTACCAGATTAAACTATTTTCATACACTTATGCAAAAATAACACATTAGAGCAGTACTGTAAAGATTTGTGGATATTATGCGCTGGGGGTCACTGTTGAGAGAGAGAGGTCTAACGGAAAGGCTTGGTGCCTCCTACATTTGAAATTTTATTATGCGGCTGAACTTTTGAATAAACTATATCAAGTTATGTGAATGACGATTTCGGGTGCAAAACCTTGATGACTACTAGTGCAATGCAAGGAATGTAAAAATATTTTTCCTTTGATGACTATTCGATTTTAAATCATAACTACATGGTTATGTAGAGGAAGTATCAAAGTATCTTTCCAACTATGGTAGAGTTCCGAAAGATTCAAGGTGCTCTTAGTATCCAGTCGCAATCATAATTTCTCTGGCAAAGCGAAGTTTATCTTTCAGAGAAGATTATTAAATATTTGGTTCTTTCCATAATAGCAATTATCTTGGATTACTTGAATTTATTGCAAAATTTGATCCTTTTCTAGCTAATCGTATAAAAGTTTTGAAGTAAAGAATTAAGTTTCGAAATAGAGGATCCTATATTTCTAAACCAATATGTGATGAATTTGCCCAAACAATTGTATAAAGTAGGAGAATCAATTTTGAGTAATTTAAAAGCTGCAGACAGGGGCGTAAATAAGGGCCCCGCAAAACTTGCGTTGCGGGGGGAAAGCCTTCAGGGGGCCCCCAAATCGTGAAGTGGGACGTAGAAAGGAGTCCCACACCACGCTGTCTGCGGAAGGGCCCCCAAGCATTTAGTTACGCCACTGGCTGCAGAGCAATTCTGTTTATTTCTAATTCTCTTCCAGACCTCTCCCATGTTGAACACCTCACTATTATTGTAAGGAATGTCTCACTAGACGCTAGGTAGGTTTCGTATTGAACGTTTTCTACCCTTCTTAGGGATAGTTAGACACATAGTGGAAAGTATGGCAAGATAGTGCGTGACAACTTTACAAATAAATGCAAAAGAGGTTTCAGTAAGTATAGAGGCCAGTCATGAGGCCAGTCATATAATGATGAAAATACAAGAATATGCAAGAAACAATATTGAAGATTAATAAGTATGCTGTGTACAAGTATATTCCATGTGCAGGTAGTTCCTTCAATCTTCTTGGTAGAGCAACAGTTAACCATTGCTTAAATGCAGTAAACTTTTTTTTGGGGGGGGGGAATTGTTCAAGAAATATATTTCTTTTGATATTCTTCACAGATAGGCAGTGTTACTTAAATTCTTTAAAGATAACTCAGTAGTTCCTTCGTAATCAAAGACTATATAGGAGTCTCACTCAAGGAGTACAAGTACAAGACTTGGTAGTTAGACTTATGAAGAAGTAATTTCTGCTTGCGTCAGCTGCATTTTGACAATACAGATAAGGGCGAAACAAGAAATCAAGCCCCAATATTTTGAATATAATAAAGGAATTTGAATTTATTGTAATGTTATATTTGTCGAGTTATTTGCTGAGGAATTTTACAAAGGTAGTCAATCACTGCAAAATACCCAAATTAGCTAAGATGTATGTAGTTAATTGTATGTTTGTCTTTCGAATTTTGTTAGAAGTTCTAGATATCTTTTTGATCATTTTGAAGGACAGGCAAAAGTCTAATTGCCTGATGTTGACTACAAGAAATACACAAGATATAGAAGTTGGTATATAAGTGAAGAAAATAATGCTTTCGATACCCTGAGCTAAGTGACAAGTCCAGAATCAAAGCGTATATATACCTATGATGGATGCATTAGAATGAAATCTGGTATAAAGAGCATCACTATACAATGATGCTATAAAAAATTCGTTCTTAATGAAACTAGACGCTACTACTGAAGAATATATTTGTAAAGGAGTTAATGCTTTAAGACAAACATATCTTGAAAATGTGGACATAGAACTCGTAAGTTAGACATAATCGTGAACAAGATAGTGTAGATCTGTACCAAGTAATATTTAAGGGCCATAATCAATCAACATTCTCTCGGGGGTAAAAGTGTGGAAGAATGCGAGGTACGCCGTACCCCCAATTCCAGAAAATATCTGTGGCGTCCACCGACCTTCTAGAAAAATACAATGGGCAAAGATAAACACGGGAGAGGGTGTGACGTCATGCGTGCCCCTAACCTTTCCAGATCCACTTTTACCCCTGCATTCTCTGTTCCAAAAACAATTATGAGAATGTTCCTTTGTGTGATGATAGCAAATTGCCATGAAGAAAGATCATTTTCTCAACTGAAGAGGATAAAAAAAAATTAAATTTGGAATGACACATTAAATTTAGAACAACAACGTACCATGAAAAATTACGTTACCTAAGCATTATGTGTATAGAAAGTAACAAACTACTTAAGTTATTTTATCATTTGATGTTATCGGTGGCTTTGCTTTGGCAAGAACAAGAAGGAAAATATTTTAAATTAGATCTTGTTTGTACATTCTTTGTATAGGCCTATACAGTATACAATTTAACATGATAAAATTATAGTTGAATGGCGTGGTCGCCCGAAGTCGGCAGGGTTGGCTCACGGAAATGTATACGTAATATAGCAAACCACATATATTAAACACCGAGCGTAATATAGCAACCAAGATGCTGCCCCCGTAAAAAAATTTTCTTTAAGCGCCCCTGTTGAATGCGCATTGTGTAGATAAGATACGTTAATATAATAAATGCGTTGTATTAACTTATAACAATTAATTTCTTATTTATAAAACTATTTATAATTATTTTGCATCACATAATTTCATCTATTATTTATTTCATAATGTAGTAAATTTTAAGAAATTATGGGTTTTTGTAAATTGTGTTTTTAAAGGAACTCTTTTCTGTCAAATGCCAAATGTCCATAAATATCTACATAGGATATACTTAATATAAAAAACAGCAACAATTTGCAACTGACAAAAGACAGCTGGCTATAAAGGACCTCTTATTATATTCAATAGTTTAAAGTCTCATCAAAACTAAATCCGATTCTCTTCTCATTCAGCTAGCTCTTTCATGATCATTCATTTTCATCCGTCTTCTTTACACGAAAGTAGTATTGAAGCTATAAGTCGTAGACAATAGATTTTATTGCCCCCTTAATTGCTTTATTACCTAACGACTTTCGATGTCAATATGGCCGTGTCGGCCTTGGAGAGACCGGCCCCGGGCTTGGGGGAGGTTTCTGGGGGAAGTGGTTTTATTACTTGTGCAATAGAGGTTGTTTGGAAAAGTGGAATGACCTCCTTTCTTGTTGAAACATGCTCCTATACGATTCTTGAATCGAAATTTTAATCAAATTAGAATTAAAACCATGATTTAGATAATTAGAGCATTGGTATACGTCATTGAACGCAATCCCTAGCTTCAAACATGAAACAACACGATATTTGATTAAGGATACGGCTTTGAATGCTGTTCTTAGCTTTAAATATGATTTAATACGTTTATTGAATCGAAATTATAATCAAATTAGAATTAAAACTACGATTTAGATAATTAGAGCAATGGTATACGTCATTGAACGCGATCCATAGCTTCAAACATGAAACAACACGGTTTTTGATTGAGGATACGAGTTTGAACGGTGTTCCTAGCTTTAAACATGATTTAATACGTTTCTTGAATTGAAATTATAATTAAATTAGAATTAAAACTATGATTTAGATAATTAGAACTTCAGTATATGGCTTAAAACGCGGTCCATAGTTCCCACAAGGTTTTTCCCCATTAATTTAATTATGATCTGACTTGTAAAGCTCGTAACTAATTGAACAGTCTTATTTGAACTAGAAAATTATGAATAATGAATATGATTACACCCTTTAAGCTCCAATGTTTAGCAACGATTTTTAATGGTGCTTTGTTTTACGGAGTAAAGTATTAAGATGGGAGGGAAAAAGGAAGGAAAGGAAGAAATATTTATTTATTTTCATTTATTTTTCTTGTTGCGAACTGCACTTCTTTCGTTTAGCTTGCGTGGTTCTTAAATGACAGACTTAACTTTGCCATTTTCAGCCGCGCTCAGTACGAAATTTGCAGACTGATGTGTTCTTTCTTCAACTGCTATTGCAATACTGAGGGTGAAGAATGAAGTTCAGTTTCTCACACCCTATGCAAACAACCTTGCGATATGATTGGCCAGGAAAAAACCAGTTTGCTCCACCTCCAATGTTTAACCATTGGGGACCAATCATTCCCTCTAGTTTGAGTGAACGGGAGAACCCACCCGTCCCCGCCTCTCTTTCCATCATCAATGTCTTGTGTGAACAAGTTTCTACCCGCTCCCCACCCTTCCCCGCATCTCTTGACCGCATTCTGTGTGATCAGGTTTCTACCCTGCGACAAGTGACACACATTTTTTCCCCACCCCTCACTGCCACTCTTTGGCTGCATCCTGTGTGAACATGCTTATACCTTCTCTCCCCCCAACGGCGATAACTGACACATTTTTCCTCACAAAGGGTGTTTTTCAAACCAGTTCTGGTGGATGGTTTGCGGACAACAACCTCTTCCCCGCCCACTAACCTGTTGGACAAACAAGTAGGATGTCCTTGTACTCATTGCCAATAACCTGATGAATAAATGGTTGTCCTTCATTTTGACTACTGCAAAACAACACACACACAAAAAAGAACCTGTAGAATTACAACATACAATAATTGTCCTGTTCTTTTCGGCAAGATACAAGTTATTGAAACAGTTGTTGAAATGATAGCTATCTAGCTTACTGAATAAAGCCGGAATTTTAAAATTTAGGAACATTGTTGCCTGAACCCAACTAACGAATTTTATTGCTTGGTAAACAACTATTTGCTGTGAAAAATACGACAATTTGGCGTCTTTAAGGTATGAATTGAGACATGCTGGCGATGTTTTTCAAACTTTAGGCATTGTGTGAAAATTCCTTGGTATTACCTCTATAGAAAAGAAATATTTGCTTCGATTCGGCAAGAGACCGACAAAGGAATTCTTTTCTGCTTCTTTGCAGACTGAGGCAATGCTGTATTACAAGGCAAATTCATTTACTTTATTTTTTCTCCCCCTATTCCATTCCCCTTATGTTAATGAATAAATAAAAAAATATATTATATAAATGGAGTACACATTTCCTGTATTAACAATTTTGCTCGTGAAGGCTTCTGCCTTGCTTCTGCATTGTTTTTTTAAAGTGATTTTCTGGATTTTTCTGTGTTTGTTCAAAGAAGAAGATAATATATTCAAGTAAGTTTTATATCATTATAATTGATTAGATATATTTGCATAAGTATCGAATGGTGGGACTCCTCCTAGAAAATTAACACATATTGTTTTTCTTATGAAAATAATTAACACGGTGTAGAAACGAGCTATGAGTTTGCCAATATGTTTCAATTTGTGGGGAGCATAACGCCCCGAACCTTAGGGATTCGCGTCTGACTTACATTCCCTTACGTGTTTACCGAAAATCGGGGAACTGTGCATGAGGGATAGTCCCCCCAAACCTGAGGGAACCGCGTGTGACTTATAACAGCTTCTGTGTTTACCGAAAACCGAGGGGAAGCATACATGGGTGCATAGCCCCCCAAACCTTAGGGATCCGCGTGTGACTTATAACAGCTTCTGTGTTTACCGAAAACCGAGGGGAAGCATACATGGGTGCATAGCCCCCCAAACCTTAGGGATCCGCGTGTGACTTATAACGCCTTATGTGTTTATCGAAAACCGAGGGGAAGCATACATGGGTGCATAGCCCCCCAAACCTGAGGGAACCGCGTTTGACTTATATTGCTTTTCGTGTTTACCAAACAGTGGGTTTACCAACACCGGAAAAGCTAGCTTCATGAACGGTCAGCACGAAGGAACGAAATATTTGTTTTTTTTTTTTAAAATTGTTTGAAGACTATGTTTGAGTTTTGATTCCGTTTCGGTTGTGTTTTTGGACAAGTTAACCACAGGAAAGAGTGAAGAATGGAATTAGCATTATTATATTATAGTTAAGAATATGTGGGGGACACGAGAAATATCTTGGCAGTGTTAATTTTTTAGAGAAAAAATGCGCGGTGACATCCCTTAAGAAAACGCCAATGACGGATGGACTTATAGTTTTAGAAATGCGTGGTGACATCCCTTAAGAAAACGCCAATGAGATACTTTATAGTTTTAGAAATGCGTGGTGACATCCCTTAAGAACCGCCAATGACGGTTGGACTTATAGTTTTATAAATGCGTGGTGACATCCGTTAAGAACCGTCAATGAGATACTTTATAGTTTTAGAAATGCGTGGTGACATCCCTTAAGAACCGCCACTGATGGACTTTACGGCAAAAAATCAAGTGCGCAATTTCTTTGAATCTTTATAACTGAAATTGTGATTAAACAGAATTGCGTACTGTCCAATATTTTTGATGGTAGATTTTATATAAATACATTGTGTCTGAATGATTTGTCATGAATCTGTATTCATATTGGGATGTCTATTCGGAAAATAAGCAATTTACACATAAAGAACACTTTTAGAACACATACATATTCAATATTTACTACAGATAATGTTCAAAATATATTGTTTAGTGTAAAATAATTAAGTTCAACAGAAAAGATAGACATTTGTCTTGCTTGTATCCCCAATATTTAGAAAATCAGTCAGTATTAAGTGTACAGATGTATTAACAAAGTGTTCAGAAGTGAACAAAAAGTGTTCAGAACCGCGAAAAAGTGTTTTCATACTGAAAAATGTACTTATATAAAGAGCTCTTACAAGTAAACCTTACGTTTGGGTGAATCGAGTTGCTGACTGAGACACATATGAGAAAGTAGTACTAAATGTGGTCAGTATTTCAGTGAAGTTGTAGGTGCGAAGCTCCAGGGGTTTAGGAGATACAGCTATCAGAACATCACATGGAAGTACAGAATAGTCTTCATATAGTTGGAGGTAAAAGCTCTGTAAGACCTCTTGTAACGACAAAAGGTGAATAACAAATATATGGGTACATATTAGGACTAGAGGGAAGTCATACAGTAGGGGTATACCTGACGGCGGCCATCTTGAAATCCGCCATTTTGAATTAAGGTTAAGTTTTTAAAATAGGAATAGGGTCATATGATACATGATTTAAGGCGCAAATTTAGTCAGGAGAACAATGGTGACGTTAATTTTGATTTACGCGCAATTGGTAAAAAGTTACAGGGAAATTAAATATTGTTGCAGTATATGTATTAGTCCTTTACCACACCTTGTAAATTTTGTGTTAATGATAATAATTAAATAAAAAGCAGATGGATAAATATTAGGTCTATGGCAAGAGTTTCCTTAATGGCAGCCATGTTCAAATCCGCCATTTTGAATCAGACAAAAGTTTTAAACAAAACGCATAACATTGACACCTTATTAATAGCAAATTTTACCATAAATCCAACGGTATAACCATTTTTGCTTTATCATTAACCAGCATTTGTTATCGCATAAACAAGTTTCTAATTTAAGGAAAAATCACCAAAGTGGAATTGAGTCATAATTGAACTTGGGTCTTTCTTCCAGAAAAGTCCACAATTAGTACAATCAATATGTAGTTCAGAAAAGAGTGCATGGCTTGCACAAATGCTCTGCTCACAGTGAGCACACCTGACAAATTCAATCGAGTTACACTTGACATTTGTCGTTAACAATTCCGTCAAAGCAGTAGTCGTAAGAAGCGATCCATTTAATTTTGTGCTGGTTAATGATAAAGCAAAATGTTTATACCGTTGGAGTTATGGTAAAATTTGCTATTGATAAGGTGTCACTGTTATGCGTTTTGTTTAAAACTTTTGTCTGATTCAAAATGGCGGATTTGAACATGGCCGCCATCAAGGCAACTCTTACCATAGACCTAATATTTATCCACCTGCTTTTTATTTAATTATTATCATTAACACAAAATTTACAAGGTGGGGTAAAGGACTAATACGTATGCTGCAACAATATTTAATTTCCCTGTAACTTTTTACCAGTTGCGCGTAAATCAAAATTAACGGCACCATTGTTCTTCTGATTAAATTTCCGCCTTAAATCATATATCACATGACCCTATTCCTATTTTAAAAACTTAACCTTAATTCAAAATGGCGGATTTCAAGATGGCCGCCGTCAGGTATACCCCTACTGTATGACTTCCCTCTAGTCCTAATATGTACCCATATATTTGTTATTCACCTTTTGTCGTTACAAGAGGTCTTACAGAGCTTTTAATTCCAACTGTATGAAGACTATTCTGTACTTCCATGTGATGTTCTGATAGCTGTATCTCCTAAACCCCTGGAGCTTCGCACCTACAACTTCACTGAAATACTGACCACATTTAGTACTACTTTCCCATATGTGTCTCAGTCAGCAACTCGATTCACCCAAACGTAAGGTTTACTTGTTAGATGTAGTGGATGCAATTTCCAAGATACATGTGAATATTGCAATTTTACGTAAATGTGTAGACTTTTCTTTCCCACAGTTAGACTCGAAAGAAAAGAACTAGGTTCATTGATTCATTTTGGATCATAGCAGTGGACTTCTCCCTTTGAATTCGTGTTAGAATAGCTTGGCTATCACGAAACGTAGTGAATACTCAAATGGATCTTTTTCCAAGACATGAGGAATAAACGAATATAATTGAGTGAGAAGTGTTGGGAATATATATAAAATATGAACTTGCGTATTTTTAACATGTGTTGCAGTATTCAGAATCTTAATCATATGGTAGTCACATGGTTTTTGTACATACTAACTCTATATTAAGCAAGGTAATGAGTGAGAAAAAATAAATATTGGCTTTGTAAAAATGAAATGAAATACGAAATATCTTGTTAGGGATGCAGAAAGAGAATCCAATGCAGTGTGAACGCGCTCTTTTTGCGTGGAGGAAGAGGGACTATACCCGGAGTGAATTCCCCCTCACAACTTTTCAATTACTGAATGCAGTCTTTTTTTTTTCGTAGAGAAAAAGGGGTATACCCATCCTTAAGAGTAATGTCACCCATTACTGAACGTTACTTGTTTTATACATGGATTTCGCAGTGAGGCACTAGGATTTCAATGTAAATGTATGCAGCAGTACTAGTAGAGGGGGTTATCCCCCTGAAAGACTGGGGTTCATATCCCAGAAATGATGTGGTACCGCACCACTTAAGTAAATATTTGCTCTGTCACTGAAAGACTTGGGTTTATATTCCTTATTTAACCCAATAGTTTTACTTATACTTGCTTGATCTTCAATACTTTGATAGAATATTAAGACCAACAGAATATACAAGCATATGTATTTGAATGAAGTGAATATGTGCTGTGGTTTATTACACATTGAAAACATATATACTATACTCACCTGAGAAATATACGGAACTTTGTCGCACACGCGTCAGCACTGCGGAACTTTCAACGCACAACTAATCTTTAATTATGACTTTTGCCGATAGGTGTCACTAGTAGTAGTGATTGTGCAATACATGATAGGACATGATATAACTTGAATTTGGCGTGTGGGGGTATCATTTCCTTTCACGGCAGCGTACGTGTAAGATCAAGGACAAGCTTTAGCGCATCTTAATTAATTAACTATATAGTTTTAATACTATTAAATAAAGTATAAAGAAATTGATTCAAGCCTATTGTATTCCAGACATTGAAGCTTTGCCGAACCTTGAGTGGTGGTAGCAGCACAAATAGAACACCCAGACATTATTGTTTAGCCTTACAGCGACACAGAGTCGACATTTTTTCTTCTTTTTCTGGTGTTGTGAACGAACAACTAAGGCTTGAAAGGTGTGTATTTCTTCACTTATTGTTTTTTTTTAAAAAGAAATTATACATATTTGAGCTGTATTTAACCAATATTAATGAACAGAGAGAGACTTATTGTGTCTGGATATTTTAAAAGAATAGTTTACAACTCAATATATTTTACTGATTTTTTTTTTTCATAAATTAAACAAATTGTTTTCTATTTACATATCATTATTTGACTATAGATTGAAAATAAGTGAATGCTTTTTATTTACATATCATTAAAATATAACTATAGGTTGAAAGTAATTGAAATGTGCTCTCTCTCTCTTTTATATTCAAGTGATATATTAACGTCAACTTGATAACTCAAAATAGTTTTTTCTTTGTCTTATTTCTTTCAGATGGATTTCTTCTGCCCATCCGAAGAATTGAATATGGTTGATGAAATTTATCTCCAGGAATTGGTGCGCGGTTTCAACGAGTACCCGAGGGTCTTCAGTACCTGGAAAGCCATCATGGAATTGAACAGGCTGGGATATCGGGGCTCGGGGAGATGCGATGCACTCCTACGCGCCCTTCGTGCCTTCGAAGGTAATGATACATTACTTCTCCAGCACTGCGTAAGCAGTGCTGATATAATAGACTTATTTTTGTATGGATTTTTCCGTACATGTGATACTTACGAATCGGCGCAGTCAAAACTCTTTTATTTATTATCATGTGGGGAAGGTCAGGTGGATAGGATAAAAGATACAGAGTTATCGGACTTTTTTGATTTTGGCACGCGCTTTGTTTCGGAACCGTGCTTAATCCCATCCACAAATAATGCCATAGTCATGCCCCCTCAAGAAAATCATAACTTGAGTCCTAATAATCTATATCAATTAACAAATGAAGATTTAGCTTTCTTGGATGAAGTAAATGGGATTGGCACTCAAAATTCCGATGAAATACCAGCTGAAGAAATGAGGAGTTTGGTTCAAAACGAGGACAATGCTGTGGTTATACCCACGCAACAAGTCCAGGGAGAAAATCCTGTATACAATCCGCCTGAATACTGTGTACAGGATAATCATGACTATGGGGACCAAATGATTTTTACTCCTCAGCCTAACCCGTCATATGCCAATGTTCCACCAATGGTTGGACATGGCAACATAAACAACAACAATAGTACAACTGGTACTATTAGTAGTCCTAATAGTGGTAGTACAGGTGGTAGTGGTAGTGATAATAATAATAATGGCGGGGATAATCAAAGAAATAGTAATTTCGAAGTTATAAGAGAAAGCAGACAAAGGTTTCGTAAGTTCCATCTTACGGGACATGAAATTGCCGTCAGACCTGTGGGTGATGAAAGGAACATTAATAACCCAGAGGCTTATATCGAAAGCTTAGTTAATTTTGCGTTGGAACATGTGATCTCCAATGCACGCCCCTCGGACTACATTGGCTTATACATAGAGAGTAGTAATAGTACCAACAACAAACCAGTGTACGTTCCGTTTAGAAGAAAGGGCAATTTCACTGCTAGGACAGTCCTCACTTCAATCGAACGTGTATTAAATTCGAATGAAGTGTTCCTTTTGGGGCAAGAACTATTGTTTCGATTCCATATCGCTGAGAGTATGCACGGCCAGGGAAGAAATAATACAACGAGTGCCGTTGACAAATATGCAAAATATCAAGATTACTTAGAAAAACGATTAATTCGTATTGAAAATAGAAATATTTACTGTCTCCCTATGGCCATAGTATGGGGTCAAGTAAAGCTCCACGGTACAAAACATGATTTGTATAATTTAAAAAGAGAAAACTCCGATACATGGCTTCTTAAAGCAGAAGTTCTCTGCGAGATGGCAGGGGTTAACGTTGAAAGTAAGCAAGGTTGTGACTTTTCCGATCTGATCCTCTTTCAAGCATATTTGAAAGGGGAATATCAAATCGTAGTTTATGAGGAGCATGAAAAGAATAACCGGGAATATATAGTACGTTACCCGGGAGAACCGGCAGAAAATAAGATTTTTATCCTTTATCGAAGAGGTAACACTATTGGTCATTTCGAACCTATTCGTAACATTAGAACTTTCCTCAAGGCACGAAAGTATTGTTATTATTGTTTGGAAGCTTATGATGAAAGGTCACGTGCACACAAGTGTAAAACTCGTTGTACTTTTTGCGAACATACTCACGAACGGGACTATACTGCAAACAAAATTAAATGCAATGCATGCAATAGAGAGTTTGCTGAAGGTGAATGCTTTAATAACCATCTGACATGTAATAAATCGGCTAGATCTGTATGTGATAATGTAAAGCTCTGCATCAATTGTGGCGTCATCTTTGATAAGAGAAGTCGAAAATCTGATCACATGTGTGGTGAACATTTTTGTTCAACGTGCCGAGCCTATGTTGATACAAACCATACATGTTTTGTTCAGAGACAGCGACCTCTTCATACGAAAAGGTTTATGTACATCACCTATGATGTAGAGACGATGTTGAAGGCACCGAATGATCGCGGTGAAAGGGAACACGAGGTTGTACTGGTGTGCTGTCGTCATGTTTGTCACGCCTGTATAAGAAAAGGTATCGATGAGCCTTGTAAAACGTGCGGTGACAATGTTGGAAATCGTTCGTTTTCTTTTAAGACAATGACGGCTTTTATTAACCATGTGTTAGTAGAGCGTCCTGTCTTTCAGAAAATCGTGGCAATCGCCCATAATGGTAGTCGCTACGATGGTCTCTTCTGTCTTAGAACTCTAATAGAAGACCAGCATATTGTACCTAGTGTCCTTATTCAGGGTCAAAAGATTTTTAATATCAGTATAGGTAATCGTATCTTTTTCCGCGACTCTTACCTTTATATTGGCGTCAAATTATCCAAATTACCAAAAACGTTAGGCCTTAGTCAAAATTTAAAGAAGGGAGATTTCCCATATTTATTCAATACTGAAGAAAATCAAAATTATGTTGGTCCCTACCCTCCGATTGAGTACTATGACCCTGAAGGGCGAAGCACAGAAGAAAGAAAACAACTGGAAGCCTGGCACCAAGAACGTGCGGAAAGTGGCGAGGAGTTTAACCTGCAGAGGGATATGTTGGCTTATTGTGAGAATGATGTTAGAATTCTAACAGAAGCGGTCATTAAGTTTAGCGCTATCATCGAAGAGAAAACGGAGGGTTTGCAATGTTTCATAACATCATCTACCATTGCAAGTCTTGCAATGCGGACATATCGTACCTTGCACTTACCGGAGAATACTATTCCTATCATTCCCGCGTTGGGATTTCATCATAAGACCAAGTATAGTACAAAAGCTATGCAATGGCTTATGTATATGGAAGACCAATTAGGGATAGAAATCCAGCATGCTAGGAGAGGTGGGGAAAAGTATATTGGTAGGTACAAGGTCGATGGATGGCACGAAGGACTCAACGCTGCCTTCGACTTTTACGGGTGTTATTTCCATGCCTGCCGCCTTTGCTTCCCCTTTAACCGTGACGCGGTTTTGCACGATGCCCAGGACTCGTACAATACGATGGAGAAACGATATGAGCAAACCATGCGCCGCCGTAGGTACCTGAAAAGTATAGGTGTAAACCTATACGAAATATGGGAATGTTCTTGGGACAATAAGGTAAAGATGGATAAGGAAGTGCAAAAGTTTGTTCAAGAACGTTGTACTAATCTACCTGATTTTCTTATTCCTAAGAACTGTTACAACGGTGGTCGCACGGAGGTCTTTCGTTCCTACGTCAATTGTGCGAGTGATGAGCGAATTTCCTACGCCGATGTAACATCGTTATACCCTTGGGTGATGGCACGTAAACCTATGCCGGTTAAATCACCTAAGATTCACACGGGACCGGACTTTCCAGATGTGGAAAGTATTCACGGTGTAGTCAAATGCACAATCGTCCCTCCAAAGGACCTCTACTTTCCGATCTTACCATACGTTGCGGGAGATCGATTACTTTTCGGCCTCTGCCGCACATGCATGGAAGAAGAAAACACTAACGAATGTACCCATAGCGATGCTGAGTGTGCTCTCACAGGAACATTTTGTACACCAGAGTTACACCTTGCTCTTAAAAAAGGTTACAAAATAATCGATATACATGAGATATGGGAATTTGAACTTTTAGATCCTGAAGAGGGGAATTCAGGAGGGCTGTTCGGGACCTACGTGAATTCCTTCCTTCAGATGAAGCAGGAAGCCTCTGGTTTTCCTGCTTTCTGTACCACTGAAGAAGACAAACAAAAATATATCGATGAATATTATGCCCATGAAGGCATACGATTAAATTATGACAATATTAGGATGAACCCGGGATTGAGGCAATGTGCAAAGCTATACCTCAATTCATTGTATGGTAAGTGGGGGCAACGCACAGACATGTCGCAGAGTATAATCGTTAGTGATGAGGTTACCTTTCTTAGGTATTTAACTACGGCAAGGTATGAAATTCAAAGTGTGGTGCCAATTGATGATGACCATCTCATTCTCACGTACAGAGACATTGAAAATGAAAACGTTCCGTTGGAGTTTTCCAATGTGATACTAGCCGCATTTATTACTTCGTGGGCTAGACTTAGACTTTACGAACTACTGACGACTGTAGGACCTGACAGAGTAATCTACTGTGACACTGACAGTATCATGTACTTACAGAAAAAAGATGAGGAACCCTTGTTACCGCTCGGAAACTATTTGGGTGATCTAACGAATGAAATTCCTGAAGGTTGGGAGTTTACAACCTTTATTGGTCTTGGCTGTAAAAATTATGCTATGCGGCTAACAAATGCCCAAGGGGATGTTCGGCATATTTACAAAATTAGGGGGATAACACTAAATGATAGGACCTCTCAGAAAATTAACTTTGAGAGTTTCTATAAATTAGTGTCTGGACAATTAGAGTCCACAGTAATAGAAAACCCAAATAGCATCGTTCGTAGACCGGGGTTCCGTATCTTTAGCTGTAGAGAGACAAAGACACACCGTGAGGTCAACAAAAAACGAAAACGGATTGACGAACCTGACATAACCGACGATGAACCAATACGAAAACGTGCAAGTGTACCTTACGGTTATAGGCCCACGAATGAGTGAATGTGACTTGTATGAATGTCTCTTTCATGTAATAAAACCCCGAACCATCATCATATGTGAAAATATTTATTCTTAATTTATTCCTAATTTATTTAATTTATTCTTAATTTATTTAATTTAATCTTAATTTATTTAATTTATTCTTAATTTATTTTATTCTTTTTTATATTTTCGTTTGCTGTGCAAACAATGTATAAACTAGTCACTTCAGCTTTAATTTTATATCCCAGTGATTTTTTATCCATTTCATTACTATGTATACTCCGAACAATCAACGATTGTGAAAATATTAAAATTCCCTTGGAAACTTGATATTCAATGTGTGAGTGTGTGAGTGTGTGTATATAAAGCAGAGTCTCTATTGTATGCATTCATTTGATTACAAGATGTTAAAGTTTCAACATCCCTCTACTATTTTAATCGCTGGTCCTTCAAGGGCTGGTAAAACTTGTTTTGTAAATCGTTTACTTAATGAACATGATCAAATGTTTAGTATAAAGTTTAATGATATTGTTTGGTGTTATGGTGCAGTAATACCAAAATTAGATGCAAATGCAAAAATACGTTTTGTAGAGGGAATACCTGACATGAATAATTTTGAAATCAAAGAAAATTCATTATTAATACTTGATGATTTAATGTCAGAAACTAATGGTGATGTTGCTAATTTATTTACAAAGTATGCACATCACAAAAAGTTAACTGTAATATTTATTATTCAAAATTTATTTCCAAAAGGAAAACATGCACGTGATATTAGTTTAAATGCACATTATATTATAGTATTTAAAAATCCACGTGATAAATTACAAATACAATATTTAGCAAGGCAAATTATGCCTCGGTATAGTAAAGAAGTCGTGAGTGTGTTCGAAGAAGTAACACGAGAGCCTCACACTTATTTATTATTTGACTTGACACAAAAAACAAACGATGCATTGCGAATACGTACAAATATTTTTCCGAATGAAATCATGTATGTGTACGCTAACGTAAAAGACATGCATACAGAAATTTTTGTTTAGTCTGCATCAAGATGTTGAAGGTGAAACAACACTACAGCACGCTCCGTGCGCTGTGCAAATGCAAGAATACCAAACTAAAACAAATTTTACAAAATGCTTCAGGGGATTTAATAAGAACAATATCTCAAGTAGCTAAGAACACAATAAAAGGAAACATCCCTTTAAATTCTCGTCAGAAGCAACGTTTACGTAGACATAAAAAGATCTTACGTGCTCTATCTCAGCAACGTACTGCATTGAATAAAAAGAAAAAGTTGTTACTACAGAAAGGTGGTGCTCTTTTACCGTTAATCTTGGGACCACTTCTTGCAGCAGTGGGAAGCAGTATTTTTAGTCGTTAAGTATGTCAGAATTACGTAAGATGATTTTAGTTCCTGAAAATGCTGTACATGAAATTCAATCGAATCTTAAATCCATAGATTCGCATCAGTCACGTTTAGATGAAGAAATGAATAACATCTTAAAACGTCGTGATCTTAGTGTACAACAAAAGTGGAAATTATATCAACAAGCTTTGCATCGTTATTTACAGTATACATCTTCTTCACATAAACCTATTACTTTACCTATCATTCAAGAAGAAGAAGAAGAAAAATCATCATCATCATCATCAACTTCCAAACAAGATAGCAATACTTCTATTTTACCATTTGTATCAGACATTTTACAATCAGTACCGAAAACACTTCGTAGGAAAACAGATCTATTATTAAAACAGTTGACAAGTTGTAATAAAATTCAGTGGGATAAGTCTGGTACAGTACGTATTCATGAAAAAACAATACCAGGTTCAAATATTATAGATTTAGTAAATGATGTTGTTCGTACAAGAAAATATTCAAGAAATCCTATAGGTATTCATGAATTTAAAAATTTATTAGAAGATCTTAATGTTCCTAAAGAATTTATTGGTACACCTATTAGCACGCCAGCATCAAAAGTGAAAAGTAGTAGTAGTAGTAGACAACGTGTTCGTAAAGTAAGAAAATCTCCTAGTCCTGCAGTAGTAGCTAATTTATTTAAACATTGGAAAGAATATAGTATGTAAAATGACAAAATTATCAAAAATATATTATGATTATTCAAATCCTGATTCTTTATCAAGTATACAAACATTACAACGCAAAACAAAGTTATCTAAAAAGAAAATTAAAAAATGGTTAGCTTCTCAAGATGCTTATACATTACATGCACCAGCTCGTAAAGTTTTTGAACGTAAAAAGTATTATGTTAGTGCACCAAATGAAACATTACAAATGGATTTAGCAGATATGCAAAATATTGCAAAGTATAATAATAATTATAAATATATATTATGTTGTATTGACATTTTTTCACGTTATGCATATTGTGTTCCGTTAAAAACAAAGAAAGGTCCTGAAATGGTAAAAGCAATAACAAAAATTTTTAAAAATTTCAAGTTACCTGTGTTTAACGTACAAACAGATTTAGGTGGTGAATTTTATAATCGGCATGTAAAACAATTGTTTAAAGAATATGAAATTAATCATTATAGTGTTCATTCCGAAATTAAGTGTGCGTTAGCAGAACGCTTTATACGTACATTAAAAGAAAGATTGTATCGTTATTTTACTGCAAATAATACTTATCGTTATATTAATATATTAGATCAAATTGTGAAAAATTATAATCATTCATACCATTCAAGTATTAAAATGGCACCTGCACAAGTAAATGATTCCAATGTGAATCAAGTGTGGGAAACATTATACGGAAATAAAAAGAATAAGAAAAATATAACTTGTAAATTTAGTTCGGGTGATTATGTTCGTGTTAGTAAGTATAAACATAAATTAGAAAAAGGATATTTACCTAAATGGTCACAAGAAATATTTATTGTTGACAAATGTATAAAGTCAGATCCTGTCACTTACAAATTAAAAGATTGGAACAGTGAAGAAATTAAAGGAATATTTTATGCAGAAGAATTACAAAAAGTAATTATAAATTCAAAGAAAACATATCTTATTGAAAAAGTATTGAAACGTAAAAATGGGTGGATGTATGTAAAATGGTTAGGATATCCATCAAGTATGAATTCGTGGATTAGATCAGATTCTATTCAGTCTGCAAAATGAATTCGAACTTTACACACGACTTTTACGTTACTCTTCCTTCAAATGCAAGTAGCAATCTTTTTGATAATAATACAACATCATCATTTCGAGTTAAATTGGCACAACCTATTGATTTACGTGATGGGGAATGGGGTGTTGCATTAACACAAATTAATATTCCGTGGAGTTTTTACAATGTTGGTGAAAATGAAGAAATTATAATTACTAGTGTTATCGATGGTAAAGTTGAACGCCACCATGTTCCAATTACACCTGGATATTATTCATCAATTGAATCTATTCTACAATTAATTCCTGAAAATGCTCGTATGTTACACTATTTAAAAAATAAAAATCAAATTGTTATTAAACATTCTTTGAAATTAGAAGATCAATGTATGATTGGTGTTACACCAGGATTACAACACATTTTCGGATTTATTAATGAAAATACGTATGATGTTAAAAAAGTTGTATACACAAAAGTTAGAAATGTTGATTTAATATTAGCACGTGGAAAATTTCCATGTGATTTAGATTATAATATTCCCAATACAATTAATGTTTGCATTGATATTGTAAAACAACAACAAAATATAGGACCATTAGTTCGAAAACTTAGTGTATATAATGTACAACACGGTCATGTAAAATCTTTTGTGTTTCACGCGCCACATTATGTTAAAGTTGAAAAGAAATATTTTGATACGATAGAAGTAAACTTAAAAGATGAACACGGGTTAAAATTACCATTTCGTTTTGGAACTTCAAACCTAACACTTCACTTTAAACGAAAATGATTTCTGAAAGTATTGATGATAGTTTTTACATTACACTAGTTTCAAATGCTAGTGCAGATGTATATCCTACAAATAGTCCAACACATTTTATTAATCAATTAAAAAATAATATTCGTTTATCAGAATCCGATTGGTATGTAGGATTAAGTGAAGTACATATTCCATTAACATGTTATAATGTTACCGATGGTGAAAATGTTATATGGTACAAATTTAAAAATGCAGAACCTATGAAAAGTAAAATTCTTGTTGGATATTATCCATCCATTCATCATTTACTAGAGGAATTAAACGCAATATCAAGTTTTATAAAATTTAGTTTTTCAAATGTTGTGCATGTTGAATGTGATGAACGTGTAGAATCAGTTACATTGTCGCCTACATTAGCTTTACAATTAGGTTTTTCTGAAAAATCAGATCTTGTTAAAGAATCTCGTGGATTCAAACAACCATATGTAGATATCGGATATCCACATCAAATTTTTATTTATACAGATATTATACAATATCAATTTTTAGGTGATACAAAAGCACCATTATTACGTATAGCAACAATCTCTGATATTAAATACGGAAAAGTTCAAACAATTACCTTTGAAGATATTCATTATATGCCACTTGCAAAATTTTGTTTTAACACAATTGAAATACTATTAAAAGATCATGCAGGGCGAAATTTGCCATTTCGTTCTGGGACACTGACCGTAACACTACATTTTAAACGCTCTCCTGCATCTGCTAAATAATAATTATAGGAAAAAGATGAGAGCAAGACGTGTTACTTATCACCGTGGACGTGGAATACCATATTTTTCAGGACCTGTATATCAAAGGGGACATGGTATAGGTAGTTTCTTTAAAGGATTATTTCGTTTTGCTTTACCATTTCTTAAACAAGGTGCAAAAACTGTAGGGCGTCAAGCATTACAAACCGGTATGCAAGTTGCGGGTGATGTATTAGAAAATCGCCCATTTAAAGAATCTGTTCGTGCGCGTGTAAAAGAAGCTGGTAATAGTTTAAAGACAAAAGCAATTAATAAAGTTGGGCAGTTGCTAACTGGTAACGGCAAGAGACGGTCACGCAAGAGGAAAGCTCCTGCAATTGTAAAGTTTGGACCACCAACAAAACGTAAACATATACACGACATCTTTTCATAATGGCACTCCTAAATTCAAGTAGTTTTGAATGTTGTACCAATGAATTTGATTTCTTTTCTATACCAATGACACAAACAGCTATTGAAGCAACTACAAATGCTGAATATCGTCCTATTTCCACATTAACCTCAGAAGGACCTATTGAATTTGTTATTCCGGGAGAAACAGGGGAATTTATTCATCCTGCATATCTATATCTTTATGTCCGTTGTAAAATTACTAAAGCTGATGGTACAACTTTAGCTAATGATGATACTGTTGCACCAGTAAATAATTTCTTACATTCTTTATTTAGTCAAATTGATATTTCATTAAATGATAAATTAATTAGTTCCTCATCAGGATCTTATCCTTATCGTGCATACATTGAAACATTATTAAATTATTCTTATGATGCTTCTCAAACACATTTAGCATGTGGGTTGTGGCATAAAGATACTGCAAAAAATTTTAATAAATTAGATAATACAAATGCTGGTTTTCAAAAACGTGCTAATAAGGTGAAAAATAGTAAATCTTTTGAAATGTATGGACGTCTTCATACTGATATTGTAAGTTTAGATCGTATGCTTCCTAACAAAGTAAGTTTACGTGTAAAACTACATCGTAGTAAAGATAATTTTTGCTTAATGTCTCCTGAAAATACAAGTTATAAAGTTGCACTTGAGGAAGTTATTCTTCATGTACGACGTATTGATGTAGCTGCAGATTTAGCTATGCAATTAAACACACGAATGGGTTCGGAAACGGCCAAGTTACCTCTGACGAGAGTGGAGACAAGATCTTATACTATACCTGCACAAGTAAAGTCTTACAACATTGATAATCTTTTCCTGGGTAATGTTCCTAAAGGCCTGGTTATTGGTTTCATCTCCAACACAGCCTTCAATGGGAAATCACATCTTAATCCCTTTGAATTTCGAAACTTTAACGTTAACAAACTGCAATTACAAGTCGGGTCAAAATCATTTCCTCCCAACCCCCTCACTCCTGATTTTAATAACAATTTATACCTTCTAAGTTACTATACTTTGATTTCAGGTACTGGTATATATTATCAAAATTATTCACATACTGTTACTCTTGATGAGTATCCAAACGGATATGCTCTGTATGCTTTTATTCTATCTCCAACAGGAACTTTAGACGACAACACGTGGGATGTGGTACGCGATTCCCCTGTAAATTTAAAAGTATCATTTTCAGAAACTTTAACTGAACCTGTTACATGCATTGTGTACGCACAATTCGATTCTTTAGCACAAGTAGACAAAGATAGAAATATTTATACTGATAACACCTTCTAATTTATTCAGTTGAGTAGGATGAGGGTTGTTGTACACTTCTCGGCGTATCATGATAACGAAGATGATTTTATTGTAAAAGAATTAGCCATTGTAAATCCTGACGTTCCCTTTTTCCAAAATTGGATTTTTAAACCACCATTTCCTTTAAATAAGTTAGCTGAGCCGATCGTAAGTACAAACAAATATCTAGGTGAGAATGTGTATGGCATTACCTGGCACGAAGGCGATGTAGAATATTCCCATCTTAAGGAAATACTTCAATCATATTGTTCAAATACTACAACAATATATACCTACGGAATAAATAGAAAGTGTTTTCTTCAAGAAATTCTTCAAAGAGAAGTTACAAATTTAGAAGAAATAAACTGTCCAAAGTATACTGCATTAAGTTTTCACGTTCATCGGTGTGCACATAATAAGCATCGTTTCGGACAATATAGGTGCAGTGTTCATGAAGCATTACTGTATAGTGAATATGTAAAAGTGTATGACTATGTCTTACATGTGAATAACAGTGATAGTTACATACTTACTACAATTAAAAATAATAATCTTCATCATGTATAGTGACGATTTGTTAAAAGTGTTACTAAGTGATAAAGTGACTGGTGCAAGTGTTACTGGAATTTACCCTATTGACAGACTTCCTGTAACGGTAGAACCTCCTGCTGCACTTGTGATTAATCTTGATACATCTGATTCTGCTGGTTCCCACTGGGTCGCAGTGTACATCAATAAGAAAAAACATGGGTACTACTTTGACAGTCTTGCTATGGACATTCCCAAAGAAATAAAAAACTTTTTGTCGAAAAATACTAAAATGTACTTTACGAATAATCATCAATATCAACATGATAATTCTGTATTGTGCGGGTATTTTGTCTTGTTCTTTTTGCATCATATTATCCGCACTCAATCATTTCAAAAGTGTTTAAAAATGTTTAACAAGAAAAATTTGAAAAAGAATGATGATATCGTTTATAAACATGTGAACAAATTTTTTAAAAAAGGAAAACAGAAATAATTTTTTTTAAAATTTTTTTTATTTTTTTTCTTATCATATGTTTACAATTTTTTTTTTATATTTTTTTATCATATATACAATTTTTTTTTCTTAAATTTTCAATAAAATTTTTTTTTTAAAACTTACATCCCTGCATTTTATTTACAATTCCTAAGAAAAACATTACAATCTTGATAATGCATTAGTTAATGCTGTTGATCTTTCATATTTCCACCAATAATTCAACTGTTGTGCATTACGATATGCACATCCTGATTTCTTTACAATATTTGTATGAAAATTACAATAATCATTAAATGTGTTTGCACATAATTCACTTAATGGTGGACAATGTTTTGTTTCTAAATCAATGACATTATCTAATGCAAATATTCTTTTAATCCAAAGAGATTTCTCTAAACCTTTACAATAAAAGGATGAATTCTTTGAACATAATTGATAAACAAGGTTTCGTATGCATGATACAGTATATCCAGTTTTGCTATTCCATTTCAAACCATGTAAATTTAAAGTTAACCAATCAATTTGTTTTTGACATCCTAATGATAATAAATTATAATCTATTGGTGATTTTACCAAGCAATGGAAATTTACTGTATCATCGCATGCAGTTAAACAAAACTCACGAATGATAAATTCATTATCAGACATTTTAAAACCTTGAATATCGATAATATATTGATTTACACATGGTGAAATTTCATTTGTGTGATAAATGAAAAACGGAATAATCTGTCCAACAAATTCTGTATTTTTTAAAAGATCACAAATTTTACGCATAAACCATATAAATGAGATTTCACTATGTTCTTGTTCAAAAACTTCAAAAAGTTCACTAAGAGTTTTATCAAGAGATAAGTACTTCGTTGCAAATGTTCCAGTATTATGAAGATGAGTACAATCATGAGGAAGATTTAACTTGCATTCCATGCATTCAATTGGATTGGTGTTACGTAAGTATACTTTTATAGTTTTTAATACACAGTTCACATTAATGTTTTCATCACTGCATAACACACATGAAACACTAACTCTATTCGAATACATTTTCTCAATCTGAAATATTCGCTTTCCGTTTGTCTTTTCTTATGAAAATGTCCAGTAATTCCGGAAGATAGTCTGTATCACTTAATAATTCCACATACGTTTCATAGAATTTTTCTCTTGTTAATATTCCAATAATATGGGTGTTTGCATACAAGTAAAACACATCTTCTTCAACACTAGGACTTGCAATAATACTCCATGCACGGGTTTCCAATGACTCTGGGTGTACATTCATACAATCATGCGCAAAATCATGAGAGGATCCTTCTCTACATCCATCGCAAATTAATGTATCGTTGAAATCCCATTTTTCAATAGCCTTCTTTATACATTCACGGTCCACCTTTTGACTATTACAACAGCAATCTAAACCCCAAAATCGTGATGTTCTTGATAATACTGCTGGAGATGACGGTGGCGTTGGTGAAACTGTTGTTAGCACTGGTGAATCTATTGCATCAAAATCATATTCATCATCTGACGATGATTCGTATATTTCTGTTTCAGCATCGGATATTGCTTCAGTGTTAACCTCGTAGCGTTCTTCTTTCTCAAAGAGATGCATGGTGTCTCTATATATATTTTCCGCTATAGCCCGTATTTAAAGTATTTTCATACCCACAAGGCAATCACGTGTTCATCATTCGCCGCGCAAAACTTCTTTTCTATTACCAATTAGCATAGGGGCATGATTCAACATGTTTACCTGCCACAACCTCAATCCTCTTTGTATTCTTCGCCGACAATGTCTTGTATTCACCTACCCTGGCGCCAAACTTGTTTTTATTACTCTGTCGGCACTCTGTGATGTATACTAAACGTGTCGTCGGTTTTCCTTTGTATTTGTCTTCATGTTTTAACACGCACCTGTTACCCGACAACGCCATCTTTCCCTCTTGCCCAACCAGTTTCCAAAAAGCGCGCGAAAAGTTCTGTTCATGTCTTAAGTTCACCAGCAAAAGACGTACAAGAACCACGCTCTGTATATGTATCAGCAATGCTTATCGTACCGCAGTATACATATTCTATACACGAAATTTCTAGTATGCTCACACAGTGTTCGAGAAAATAAAGATACGATCCGTCAAATTAAAAAGTCCCGCATGAATAAAGTTTATTCCCTCCACCATTTTAATATGAATGCAAATGGTCAAATTAATTAATATAATCACAATCAGAGATTGTTCTATGGAGTATGCTTTAGCATACGATTTGGGAAAAATAATAAGGAGGTTGCTTAGCAAGCAATCCGTAAAATAAGATGTTCCAATTAATTTATTAAGAGAATGCAAATAAGAATGAGCTTCTAATGAACCGAATTAATTAATATAATCACAATCAGAGATTGTTCTATGGACTATGCTTTAGCATACGATTTGGGAAAAAGCGATCTAATAAATAAGGAGCCTGCTTAGCAAGCAATCCTATAGAAATTGTTCCGATTAATTTATTAAGAAAATACAAATAAAAGAATAATTAATTTGATCATAGCATAGCTGTTAGAAACAACCCTATCAAATCACGTAATACATGTCCTTCAACCTCTTTTCTAGAAACTACTCCATCCCTCCTAACACTCAACCTTTTCCAGGAACCCGTCTAACCACCTAACAAACAGGGTAATAAAACCACCTTCCCCTAAAACCTCCCCAAGGCCGACACGGCCATATTGACATCGAAAGTCGTTAGGTAATAAAGCAATTAAGGGGGCAATAAAATCTATTGTCTACGACTTATAGCTTCAATACTACTCACGAAAATGTATAACCATAGTATATAACATTAATTAAGACTATATTTGGAGCTTAACACAACTTTTCAGCACCGAGATGTGGACCTACACTTTAACCTTGTACAGAAATGCATGAGTTGCTACCGGAAGTATCTTTGTTGTGATATATACAGGGGCGGATCCAAGGGGGGCGATCAGGGCAATCGCCTACCCCAGAAGAGGACACTTTCTTATTTTACATATAAATAAAACCCATCCCAGAGCTTGGAGCTCTTAAAAGTAGCTCTAAATAGCAGTATTACAACCCATCGCCCCCAGAAGTCTATCCTGGATCCGCATATATATATAAATAATTAAGTTTTGATATGAAATGCTGATACATTTCATTCTAGATTGATTTCAAATTTGGTGATAGTTTTTACTCGTAAAAATGGTACAAAACAATTCAGCAATATGTTCACTGGAAATTATATGTAAGCACTTTGTACAATTTCTTTGATTCTGAACTTTGGTGGGTATATTATTTTCTTGATACTCTTTTGCAGTTATTTTGTCAAGAGCTAAGTAGTAGTTTTTAAAAATAATTTAATACAAATTTCTGTAATTTTATTGGGCATGTAGCGTCATTACGTATCAGTATTCGCAGTATATGAAAGTCGACGCTACGCAAAATAAAATAAATATCATGATGATTATCACAGAGTAAAACAAAGAAATTGCGTTTCGTTGACATAAGTTGAATAAGTACCTTATCAATTTTTCTTCCAGAAACTGTACTAAACAGCAGTGACGTACGCAAGGAGATTCCGGCCTTAAATCCCTTGAGCAAAATATTATCTAAAAATAAAGATGTACTATATTTAAAATGACCAGAATTTTAAATTTTAGCTTGCAAAAACGGAACACATGTGACTTTCGGTTGGTGGGGGGCAGGGGGCAGAGGTGTAAAATTCCCATATTGTATTTTGGATAATAGCAGTGTTTTCAAGTAAGGATAATACGGTACCGTAGCGTTTATTAAGTACGAGGGTCATCTGGAAAGTGTTACCCGTTTGCGCCACATGAAGCGCTGACGACTCGGGAGTCGCTGGGCGAGGTCAGACCGCGTCAGTGGCTTGTCTGCCTGCTCTGTGCGAGGTTGCGTACACGCTAGCAGTGCCTGTGTTGTGTCTGTGCTCGTTTATAATGATTGAGAACCCCGCCAGTTGTGAAGTGAGGGCCGTGATTAAATTTCTTAATGCACGAAACGTTCGACCTTGTGAAATTTATCGCCAATTAAAGGAGGTGTATGGAGACAATGTGATGGACGAGTCGTCTGTTTGGCGCTGGTGTCGCAACTTCAACCTGGGAAGGGGGAGTACACACGTTCACGGAAGGGGGACGAGGAGCGTTCAGGGAGACCGTCTGTGAGTACAGACGAACTGCTGAGGTCAGTAGACGAATGCGTGAGGAACGATCGGCGCGTCATAATTGATGAACTCTGTGAACATTTTCCTAATGTGTCTCGAACAACTGTTCATTAAATTATCAAAGACCATCTGCATTATTCAAAAATCTGTGCAAGGTGGGTCCCTCGCATGCTCACAGATGAGCACAAAACCAAGCTTATGCCTGCAGCACTGACGTTTCTGGGACTTTATTCCGATGAAGGAGACTCTTTCCTGATCGCATCATTACAGGGGACGAAACATGGGTTTGTTATGCATCACTTTACGAAGCTTAAAGACTTGCTGGCGGGAAAAAGATTTGACAGCGATGAAAAACTTAAACGAGGCGTGACTACGTATCTCAATATGCTGGCGGCGGAGGACTATGACGCTGGAATACAAACACTCGTCACACGGTATGACAAATGCCTCAATTTGCTTGGAGATTATGTGGGGAAGTAATGTAAAGTATGCTCTTTCCAATAAAAATGTGTATATTTGTTAATGTGTACTGCTGTGTCTTTATTGCACAAACGGGTACCACTTTACGGATGGCCCTCGTCAGGGGTGTAGACAGCAGGTTTGCGTAGGGGGGGCAGCTACAATGTACAAAGTCAAAAAAAAAGTGTTGCTGCTAGTGTTTTTGAGGCCTGAAAGAAAGGAAAATTTTGGTTTTCTTCTGGAAAACTAAAAACACTATTTTAGCTTCTTCTTCTTCTTCTTCTTCTTCTTAAAATTATTATTATTATTATTATTATTATTATTATTATTATTATTATTATTATTATTATTATTATTATTATTATCCATAAATTATATTCAAGATAGTTTTTATTATGCTTAATCGAGAACTACTGCCCGTGACCAGACCAAACGCTATACTTCTGTGCATAACTATAAAGGTAACCAAGAAAGTTCTGTCTCTTTTCCGGGAGGTCTGTGTTCAATTGGACCTCACACCGTGAGTTGAATGCGAGTGGAGATAAGGCGAACGTCAGTTGTTGGTGTGGGTATATCCAACATACTACCTGGTTGTGGCAATTCAGACACACCGTGAACTTGCGTAAAGACAGAGGGAACATGGGACATCCACAGAGCGTCATAAGAGCATGTATGCTGAACGAGTTCAAATGGAGGTCAAACGTCGCTGTAGCGGGACAGAAGATATGCCAGGCCTTTGGTGAGGGTGTCGTGACGACGCGGACATTGCAGCGATGGTTTAACAAGTTTAAGGACGATGACGAAACTCCCGAAAACAATACGCGACATAAGACCAACACAAGTACAAAGAGGAACTGGGACTACAATTCAGTGTGTGGAGAAACCATTCGGCAGCACATCCATCAACTTGTGAAGCACTACAAGTTGGATCGATGGGTCTCACATATTTTGACTCCGGGCCAGAAGGCAACGCGGCCGTCGCCTGTGTTTATTTACTGTTTCGTAGCCATTTCTGGACAGGGCGTTGACATGTGATAAAAAGTGTGTCTTATACGAAGCTCCACGGCGCCGTCATCATTGATTAGCATCCCATGAACCGATTTCAAAACAGCCGAAACTAGCACTGTACCAGAATAAGGTCCTTCTGTGTGTTTGGTGCACAGGGATGAATTCAGGGGATAGCCCGGGGGAAATCTCCCCTCCGAAGAAAATTCATTTCCCCTCGGAGAAACTTCCAAAATTTCAGTCACAAAATGTAGAAATTACTTCACCCAATTATTTGCTTTTCTTTCCGTGCACGTGCAGACGAAATCCGATCTCTCAATATACATATAAATGACGCAGACCCATTCTATATAAATATTAAACATGTAACATCTAAGATAGAATATCAAAATAGTCAATAAAACCTGTATTTCTTAACGCTATGACCGAGTTTGGCAGAACATGAAATTGTCAACTGTTGAAGAAAGGTTTGTATTTTAGTAGGTACTATACTCTCGCCCTATATTATATATTAGTACTGTAGGTAGCACTAGTACAGATTGAGATAGGAAAGGAAAGATAGGGCTTTGATCATTCCATATGATCTCTGATGTCAGCAGACTTCATTCAGTTCTTGAAAATGTAGTTCTTGCATTATTTGAAATAGAGCGCCTAAATTCCATTTCTCGCATCGGAAGTAACAGACGTAAATGTGTTTTACGATTGTTAAAGTAAACTCACCTTTCTTTAACTAAAAATAAGTGAGTTAAAGGGTGAGATTCAGAGGGATCAGGGAGGAACAGTTATCCCTCCTGGGTTAGAGATTTATATAGAATTTATCAATATAATAGTAGTATATAAGTGAAAGATTGCTATTGAAGGTGACGAAGATCCTGCTCAGTGCCGTGCAATGGGGGAGGGGCAACGGCCCCGGGCGCCGAAGTAAGGGGCGCAAAACTCGGGAGGGAAAAAGAAAAGAAAAGAAGGAAAGAGAAAAGAGAGGAATGAAATACATATGCACATGTGGGCATGTGCACATACTATATAAAATGAATGGAAAAAAGTAATAAAAAGTGCTCAAAATCAAGGAAAAGCAGGGTTTACTTTTTAAAATTTCTCACCTTTCGCGGCTGGTCTGTCGAACTCACTCACACGTACGGGGCTACCGTCGTATACTCTCGTCCGAAGCGCTGATTTTCCAGGACACGGCACAAAGTCGTGGAAAATCCTACTGAAGATTTCGTAAACCAAACTATTGATGTGTATGCAATGAAAAAACCAAGGCTAATATGCTTGATTTAGAATCAGAAGTGTGAGAAAGAATGATAACTTTTTGTTAAGATATTTCTATGTATGTTTGTTTCAGGACAAAAAAATATTTGCATTAATTTAAATCTTTTTGAAAACTTCTACATTAGTAGCAAACAGTAACTACTGAACATAGGAAATAATAACAAAAATAGCTACTGTAAATAGCAGTTAAAGTTTAGTCTAAAATATTTTGCCAGTCTTTATTTCATGTTTTAGATAAAATTAAACGATTGTTTATTTTTTTAAAATTATAATCTCACATTGAATATTTATCAGCAATTATTCTCAATATTAGGTAAGATGTGCATGTGAATGGAATTGTTAAATATGCTACTTTCTTGCAAAAATACAGAAAAACAACCCTTCCCCCCGAAGAGTTCACATTCCCCCGGGTGAAAATGTCTGAATTCAACACTGTTGGTGCATCGTGCATCGGGAACTGCTACCAGCTGGTCAGAGTATCAATGCAACTGTGTAGTGTCAGCAGTTGAGCTGTGCTCAACAAAAACTCAAAACTCTGGAGCCATCACTTCTGAATTGCAAATAGGTCCTCGTTTACGGGACAACGCTAAGTCCCAAGTGGCTAGGATGATTCAGGACACCATTTTCCGCCTTGGATGGGAAACAATATTGAAACCACTATATTCCCCGGGTATTACACCGTCCGATTATCACCTGTTCCATTCTTTGGACAATCACCTGATACTTTCTTCGTTTCACGGCCCGCCAAGTTTTACCGCGATGGATTCCATGGTCTTCCAGAATGTTTTCAGAAGGTCGTCAATGCTGATGGGGACTATTTTTGATCTTCCAGGTTAGGTGGTGGGTGAAAAAGCAACAAAACTTTTCTTGATTACCTTTATATTTTAATTTAAGACCTTGTATACAGAACCTATCTACACAAGATTGATTTTCTTTCAAATTTCACTTAATTTCTTTACGGTTTCCTGACAAAAATATTTATTTATTATTCGTGACTAAGAAAAACATAATTATTTTATTACACTGAGTAGAAATAAAAGAGAGAGCGAATGAAATTCAAATTGAATAAAAACATTGTTTCTCACCAAATTTTCCATTTGTTAAAGTATATAAAAATATACTGTACTTACAAATCAGTTTAGTACCTTTGTTTTATGACTGTATTTGTAGTAACTTGTTAAGACGTTTGCCTTCAAACTGTCAAATATAAATCGCAGTAAATTGTGTAATCTGCTGTCACAAAAAAGTATCCTATTTTTCGATCGGTATAAGGAAGCAATACTATACTATTTTTCGATTGGTATGGAAAAAGCGAATTACTTTGGTATGTTACTTTTAAATGAATGAAGCGAGATAATTTTACTATGATGTTTTAAAAGCTGGTCATTTGGGGGGGGGCAGGTAACAATTTGGGGGAGCCTGGCCCCGATGGGCCCCCCTTGGCTACATCCCTGGCCCTCGTATTACCATAGAGTAAATACGTTTTTCTTCTTATTTTTTTTACTCTATGGTAAAACCCAACAATTGCCAGTTGGAGGCACGGCCCAAAAGTTTCCAATTAGATTGGTACCAAAATTAGTTCTACATACAGTAATTTTATCGGAAGAGCAAGGGCGCCGATCCTGGGGTAGCCCCCAAAAGTTCATGTAGGCCCCCTACATTTTATTTATGAATATAGAATATTTTGATTAATTTGAATTCAATTTGTGTTAAAATCCTCATATATGCCTTCTGCATCTGAATCCCCCCAAGTTACAGAGAAATCGGCGCCCTTGCGGAAGAGTTAGGATTTGCTTTTTTGATTACAAACATTTTGAATAATATTTATGTTATTTTATTTCTATTTGCTGAAAAACGAGATATTTAGTCGTCCCGTTTGAGAATCAGAAAAAACCGGACAATTTCAAAACAGGACTGTCCCTGCTAAACAGGACGTCTAATCTTCTTAACTGCATTAAAATATATAGGCTACAAAATCATTCTTGAGTTAAAAGGAAATCCAATTAAGTATTTGAATCCCCTTTACGAAGTTCTGTGTATAATATGAGAGGAACTACCACATTTTGAAGTTTTGTTATATCAGGCACATAACCAGGATTTCGTAAAGGGAGGTCCGTGACATGAAACTGTGGTCAGCACACTAGGAACTCGATCAATTTAAACTATTTTACTGGCAACATATATTGGTTCGTTTAGCCACGATTTCGTAATCGGGGAGGGGGGGGGACGTGACAGCAAACACTACGGTTATCGCACCAACTCGATCAATTTAAACTATTTTACTGCCAACATATATTGATTTTTTTGGGAAATTAAATTAGGACATGTTAGTAAGTACTTTAATTAAAAAACAAGAATAAATCTTAAGTAAAACGATAAAAAAAAGTACTGAAAAAGAATTTACAATATTTACGTTCCTTCATTTGTTCATTGAAATATAACAATTTTCCTTTCATTATATCCTCAACTAGTATAAACTGTACATACCGGTATCCATTATTATAAAAAGTACATATCCAATAATGTCTTGTAAAATATTTTACAATATCTGCATTCCTTTCTCTGCTAAATCAAATGTTAACAGAACTTCCTTTTTGTTTTTAGTATTTCTTCAACTTTTTGTTTTTATTATTTTGTCACTAGTGTTTGTTCCAAATGACAGGTTAAAGGAACAGTAGAAAACGGTTTTTGAAATATATTTGATACTTCAGAGAAGCGATGAAGAAAAATTATGATAAAAAATGTCCACACTGTTACAGAACGGCACTATAATTTCGAAAGCTTAAAATTTCCCTGAGTAGCAGCAGAAATTCGTAATTTCGTATTCGAGAATTTCGTAACTTTTCTATAAATTTCAAATTCCCTGACGTTTCCAGGATATCCCGCTCATTCCTCACAATGTATTGGAAGTAATACAAATCTCGTCATAAGAAAGAGTAACCAATAGGTTGTAGCTTTTTATTTTTAACACTGATTCTTCATTTTATCGTTTCCTTTTGTTTCATCGTTCCTTAATGTTTTCATATCTGGTTTCGAAGGTGGGTCCGGACCCCCCCCTGGCTACGTGCCTGGTTATATGCAATTTTATGATCTGTGGCAAC
Source organism: Thermobia domestica (assembly GCF_964235325.1). Taxonomy (NCBI): domain Eukaryota; kingdom Metazoa; phylum Arthropoda; class Insecta; order Zygentoma; family Lepismatidae; genus Thermobia; species Thermobia domestica. Next base: position 128,313,061 of record NC_137471.1, read on the forward strand.
TTTATCTAATCTGTGGGGTATATATCTGGGAGGTACCCGACTTCGTAAACACTGCGAAGCTACGCAAGAAAAAAGTAGTTCAATTGTAACTGCTATATACATGATCACAAACTAAAATGCAAATGTTGCGTTGCTTTGATGCAAACCGTTTCGGGAATGAACTCCTTAGAGATTTAATTTAAAAATTCTTCTGCTTTCACGAAATGAAAAGCAGTTACGGTAGCATTAGATGCGCAGCACAAGGTTACGGTAGCATCAGATGCCAATATTTATAACATCAATTTGCTAAATAAAACTATGTGAAGTATCATATTGCATTAAGAAACAAAAATCTTATCACTTTTTATCTCTGGTTGTGCATGTGAATACGACTTACTGTTTACAATATTCTCTCTCCTTATTTTCTTTTTTATAGATAAGATATAACCTTGAAACTTGTACTTCTAATTTTCCATTCTAGCTGACAATCAAAGGCTGCAAAACGAACGGCTTTAAAAATATTAGTGTCTTGGATTTACCTGAAATATTATTACGGTAATTCTTTGGCTACTAGCAAGGACAAGTTCGTATCAAATAACTCGAACCTCCGTTTGATTGAGGTTAGTTACTTTTTGGTGTACAATTCCCTACAATTATATTTTATTTTGCTAATTCTTTTCCTATATCTACCTATAAATATTATATTAATACAATCCTTGTAATAATTATTGAAGGCATTCGTGTGAATATGAGCGCAGGCTTATTGTCGAAAGTTCAAAATTCTAGTACTCAGATAGGCTTTACAGGCCTTGTTTCAAAACCTCCAAATTTTGTGCTTACGATACGATTACTTATATAACAAGTCAATTCCAGGGAAAACAGTTTGTAGTTTTGTTGTTTCAACGTTGAACTGTCTGCTATGCTAGATTCACTGGCAACCTCGCACAGTAAAGTTTAGAAAGTGAGTCTTCACCAAATTTTTTCACGTACGTATTTCTTTCTCCTTTCTGAAGATAATATTGCTTACATTGCTCGTACGACACACGCATTAACTTGTACGTACGGTGCATCCTTTACATTATCGACATTTTCATTTGTCGTTTTAACATTTTGCTGCTTAGTTTTTCATAACTCGTGAAACACAGAATAAGGTCACAGGGTCTGGTATTGATAGAACGAGAAAGAAGAAGATAAAAAGAACTTACACGGCGTTGAATATTAGAAAGATATCTGTATTCAGTTGTTTATGGGTTGAAACAATTACCCCATCTAGAAATTGTACGAGGCCGCCATAATCAAAAGAAAAGTAATTAATTTGTGCTAGTGGTAGTGTATGCCAGTATTGTGGAACGTTATCGCAGTTTTATATAGAGAGACATGAATCCCAAGTCCGATGTCAATAGACGTGTCTTAGCCATTAAAGCCAAAAAGAAGCGACACAAGGTTACTCGAAGGAAGGGCAAGAACGAGGAACATCGACCTAACAAATCTGAGCAACGAAACGATTCATCTTCAAGTGATAGTGCAGATGAGGGTGCTGAGTATTTGAGTTCGGAAGAGGAGGAACAGGAGGACTCCAGAGATTATTGTAAAGGCGGATATCATCCAGTAAGAATTGGCGATTTATTTCAAGGCAGGTACCGTGTCACTCGTAAATTAGGATGGGGTCATTTTTCCACGGTGTGGCTGTGTTGGGATTTAAAGGATAAGAGATTCGTAGCTTTGAAAGTAGTAAAAAGTGCTTCGCATTTCACGGAGACTGCTTTGGACGAAATCAAGTTATTGAAGTGTGTTCGTGAATCAGATGTTAACGATCCAAAGAGAGACAAAACTGTCCAGTTGTTAAACGATTTTAAGTTAAGTGGTGTAAATGGAACTCATGTATGTATGGTGTTTGAAGTTCTTGGACACAATTTACTGAAATTAATCATTAGGAGCAATTATCAAGGAATACCGATCCAAAATGTTAAGTGCATTATTAGGCAAGTTCTTGAAGCTTTGGATTATCTACACACAAAATGTCAAATAATTCACACTGACATAAAACCCGAAAATATTTTGGTCACCGTTGATGAGGAGTACGTGAGGAAATTGGCCTGCGAGGCTACTGAATTGCATAGTTTAGGATTAAAATTGCCCCAGTCTTTAGTTAGCACTGCACCAAAGGAGGCAACCAACGCCAAGATGTCTAAAAACAAGAAGAAGAAACTGAAAAAGAAAGCTAAGCGACAGTCAGAGTTGTTGAAGAAACAGATGGAACAGATACAGGAAATGGAACAGATGAAGAGTAGAAATGACGCTCAAGAAGAAACCGAGTCCTTGGATCAGCCTGAAGTAAATCCTGATGTTATTGCTGGTAAAATTAATGCTGTTAATTTGGAGCATGGTGGAAGTGAAATAAATGAAGGTAACGTGCCAGACAATGACATGGTTAGTGATACCGGTAAACTAGGTAACAAGAATTCACCAGAAAAACAAGATGAGAGTAAAAGATTCACCAATGGTACTGGGGAGGGAGATGGGAGCACAGTGGTTGATAAGTGTCAGAATAGTGATATAGATGAGGGGGAAAAGAAAGTCGAAGAAGAAAATCAAAAAGTGGAAAAAGATCCAGTGACAGAAATTTGTGATATCGAGGTGAAAGTCGCAGATCTTGGGAATGCGTGTTGGGTCTATCATCATTTTACTGACGATATTCAAACCAGGCAGTACCGATCATTGGAAGTCCTGCTTGGATCAGGTTACGATACAGCTGCGGATATCTGGAGTACAGCGTGTATGGCTTTCGAGCTTGCAACGGGAGATTATTTATTTGAACCACATTCAGGTGATGATTACAGTCGCGATGAGGATCATTTAGCCCATATAATAGAACTGCTTGGTAATATTCCACCCGCAATAGCGTTATCAGGTAAATATTCACGTCAGTTTTTCAATAAGAAGTGTGAATTGAAGCATATAACGGGACTGAAACCGTGGGGACTGTATGAGGTGTTAACTGAAAAGTATGGTTGGAGTGCAACAGATGCACAAGAGTTTACAGATTTTCTTCGGCCAATGCTCGAGTATGATCCTGCCAAACGAGCTACTGCAGCAGAATCTTTAAAGCATCCATGGCTTGCTACTAACTAGAACGCCCATCAATCTTCTAGAATAGTTCTTGTTTGTCTTTGTCTTTATTTTCTCCTGACCCTACGTAAGTGAACTACGTGTATTCCTGGTTTTATTGTAAGAGACAGAGGTTACACTAAATTGTAACGCAACACGAGGGCGATGAAAAGCATAATTTTCTTTTGCCAGTAACACTTGAAAGCGCATAAAATTTCGAAAAAGAAAAACAATTTCTAGATAAGATATTTTGTAGAAGATCTTGTTCCAAGGTCTACAGGTGATCTATGCACATTATATTATATTTTGAAATGGCTTCCTTGTTATTTATGATGTTACTGTAGCTATAGAATATGTAATACAGATTATTGGTTATTAAGGTAAAAATGTAGTGTCTGTACATATCCATAAAGAGGAATGATATACATATCTTAGAAAGAACGTTATGTGCGTTTAGTTTGTTATGGTATCTTTAGCAACATTTCATACCGTACTTGCGCGATTAACATTCTACATTACAAGAAATAATAATAACTAGAACTTCCTTATTGATAGCTGCGCCGACGGTGACTCGAATTCCGATACTGTACTAAATGAAGTGTCAGCAATACTAGAGCTTTCAGCATGAGTTAAGGTTTAAATTCTAATCATCGTCTCTTTCAACATCTGTATGAGACGTGGTTCTACACTTTAATCGTGTTTTTTTTTTTTTTTTTAAGTTTCTACCCCAAATCACCTGGTGGTGATTACGGTTCGTTATTTGTAGCAGTGATGCAGTCATGAGTATAGATACTGTGTGGACATACGGCATTAAAATTACATAAAACACGAACGGAAAAGTGCTATGTATCAACTAAAAAGCACGGATGCTATCTAACCGATTTAGAGTAGCCTTGGGATGCGTCCGTATTGAGCAGGCGCGTCAGCGACGGTGGGTATACTGATAAACAACTCGATTGTAAGTCACAGTACCGGCTTCGGAGTCATCGATGAATTAAGGGGAGATACTAAATGCCATCCTTAAGGTGGAATCCAACCATAATACATACAAGTTCAGAGGTACGAACCCGTGGTTACATGTATCAAAGCGACAATAATTTAACGAACTAAACTAATACGTAATTACAAATGTTGACTTGTCATTTTATAATTGCTGAAATTTCTAGATTCAGCTCAGATCGTGGGACAACAATCGCTATGATATATGGCAGTGATTCCCAACCGGTGTGCCACGACACTCTATTTTGTTGCACAGTTCCATACCCGGCTTCACTCGCTGACGCTCTGTCGGCATTACTATGTGAATTAAACTTTGTTAAGAAAGGAACCTGCCTGTCTACTGACCTATGTGAGGGGTAACTGTGTTCTAGATCCTTCCTGTTAGAATCAATTTCAAGACAGACTGTACAAGTAATAATCATTCAGTCTCGGACTGACCAGGGCATGAGGGAGGGATCACTGGCGGGTTCTGTCTAAATGTGTATATAATAAATATTGAACAACATGGAAGGTAAGATGAAACAAGTCGTCCTGTTGTGTTGAAGCATAGTTACTCATTGTAGTTTGTTCCGTTCCCAAAGTTCGATGGCCCCCAGCATTGAATTTAGTCTTGGGGTCCCATTATTGGAATGAAATTAATAGAATTATAAAGCCCTGTTTAAGGCGTAGTAATATATATATATATAAAGAATGAGCCCCCAGCATCATATTATCTAAGTGTATATTAAAGCCTCATGAATGCCGAAACGAGACTGACTTTAAAGGTCCTACTAGGGCCCTCTGTTAGTCGTTTCACACGTTACTGCAACATCATAAAGAAACAGAACAGGTCTTTGGGACCCCATTACCTTACGTTACTTGATAGAATCTTGGTAAATTTGGACTGCACAAAACTTGAGATTAAACATAGTTTCTATATATCAATAACAGGCTTCATTTAGTTAGTGAGAGCAGGAACCACTTTATATATAATTTATTACAATGCCATACTTTGGTTTTTGGAATGATGATGTATGTGGAAAAGAAATGGAAGTAATATTTTACAGAGCTTTTTCTTTAAAACTGTGCTTTCATATGTTTCAAACGTGTGTTTTTTACCTGATATTCTTTGGGGGGGGGGGGGGGGGCACAGTAGCTCAGTGGTAGGGCACTTACTTCGGCTTTGTGGAATCGCTGGTTTGATCCTCGGCCAAAGAAGTTTGTGGTAGAGAACATCGTGTCCTTCGGGGTACTCCGGTTTCTCCCACAATATGATTCCACCAATTATCTCCTCATCATTCACTTGCCTTAATCATCCGTCTGCCTTAGTCTAAAGAGCATAAATCGTGGGACGTTAAACTGAATTTCATTTTATCTCATATTCTTAAAGGCCTAATGAACAAAGCCACTAGAAATAATTAAATAATGCTACATGTTAACTTCGTAATTAGTTAAAATCCTGCTGATCGTGTATGTGACATGTGATGATGTTTGTGACATCGTATGAAAAGACTGTTAACGCTTGGTGTTAGTTTTTGTGGTGGGCAAACACCGTTTGCGTAGGTTGTATCGGGATTCTCACGTTTTCTCCCACTTTCTACATTCCACCATTTTATTCATTATTTCATCATCACCGTCTCCCTTAGCCTACCCGACATAAGCGTCTAACGTTTTAAACAACAGCTCATGGAAATACTGCGATTATTTAAGTATGGGTATTGGCAACTTTGTAATTGTCATGCACGTATTATATATAAATCATTTTCTTCATATGCGAAGTTAAGCACAGATTGTTTATTTCTATTTTTTTTTAAAGTGCTTTCCATGGCAGATAGCTGTTCCACATACGACTTCCATTTCTTTTCCGCATGTAAATTAGTATCTGCCAATATCCATCAACTGATCCGGAAATGGTACTGGAACTTATAATGACCTCGTTCATGCGTATACCTACCGTTGCTGACGTGCCTGTTCCCTACGGGCGCACTACCTCGCTTCCGCTTCCCTACTGCGCCCCCAACCTGGCTCGGTTTGATAGCATTCAGCTTTTTAGTGGCCACCTACCACAAGTAGGTTCATGTTTTATGCTATATGTCCATACTGTCCACATAAAATGACTCCATCACAGTTACAAATAACGACCCGTGCTCTTTACAGCGAGAGTCACTATTAAGTGATTTGGGGGAGAAACTGAATAATACCTCTTTGACCATCATTCACTTTTGTTGGCTAAAATCTCGCGATAAAACTTGGATATATTACTTAGATTACTAAACTTGAATTCCTGTAATACATAATAAACAAATGTGCTGTTGATGTGATCTCTGACATCTAAGGAGAAAAAAAAAAAATCTAGTAGGACCGTATAATAAAGAAATTACCAATTACATTACTGTATCACATACACGAGCACAGTGTCACATACGTGACCATTAAGAAATTTAAAGTGGAAAGAAATTTTAGTTTTCCTGTGTCTCCTGATAAGTAAGCATGATTTACTTTTTCACTTAATATTAATCACCGTTTCTTACGGATAAAGGGACATGTTCACCAGACATGTTTGGAACTCCTTGAAACACTAGTTATGTCTCAAAGACAACTGTTGAGTGCACTGTTATCTGAATGGTATAGCATAGTATGATCGTTACATATCCAAAATAAAACAAGTGTACACGTCATGTGAAGATTAGATGGAGCACAGCGACTGTACTTGGACAGTTATCTGGTGGTTTGGCAACCTATCTTCGATATACAATTTATGACAAAATACCAACTCAAGACAAAATAATACTCTCAAAGAAAAAAAAAAAGTACTATTTATAATTTAAAGTTTTAACCGTATAGTACATCTACACCAAAATTTGAAAAGTTTTGATCTCAAGGAGAGCTTCAAAGTAGTTCTTCGAAAGCTCAGATATTAAGAACACAACTTCCGTAGTGATAACCGCAAGATATATATATATATATATATATATATATAAGATGATGCTACTTTTTTTTGAGTGATGCTACTTTTCACTGATTGGGTCCTCGACAAACTAGTTTTATTTATTTATTTATTTATTAATAATAGTATAGACCCTTCCACAGAATTTGAAACCATAGGTCGAAACTTGTTTTCTATATCTACTATGATATGTTCACTAACATTTGCATTTTTATATATGTATATATTTAGAAAAAAGATTTCTGTTTGATTCCATACAATGTGGATTGAAATTTGTAGTCGGTGCTTTAAGAAAGCTGCTTAGGACTTTCGGAGTTATCATTGAAAATTTCGGCAATTATTAAACGATAGACACATACCAAGAATAGTTCAGCTTACGTTTTACTGTGTTTTCGGTTATAGAGAGCCTAGGAAATAAAATGAAATCTTTAAGTTTTACGTCCCACAGATATGACTGCTAGGCTAAAGGAGACAGTGATGATGAGTAATGGATGAAATAGTGGAATGAAGAAAGTGGGAGGAAACGGGAGAACCCGAGAAAACCCACGCACACGGTGTTTGTCCACCACAAATTTCACTTGACGCAAACTGGGATCGAACCAAGGACCCCATGCACCAGACCAATGTACTGAACCACCGCGGCTCCGTAGAGTCTTGGGGAAATTAGAGTGATTTATGTGTAAATATTTGCAAGTGTTCAAATTGTTTATAGCAGTGAATACTGTTAGGCATACAGTAACCATGAAGTAATAGAGAAGCCTGGCTGTAGCACTCTCGGAGCTCTAACTATGGTTTCATATTAATCTACTAATTGAGGTACCACGGGACCATCTTTTGCTGTATGTTCGCTGCTTTATTCCGTAGCGAACTACCATCATATGTGCTTACTTTTGCTTTATTTATATGAAAATAAGATAGGAGAAAGTATTGTGAGTTAAAAGAGGAAGCTGAAGATCGAGAAAAGTGGAAGAACATTTCCAGGCCGAAATCTAAAAATTAAAAATAAATAAATAAAATGAAAATAAAAAAATTCTCATTAGTCCCAGGACCTGCCGACAGGCAGAATACTTAATAATAATATGAAAATTGTACGCAGAGTTGTGTTAAAAGTAAGTTGGCTTACATTTTTTTTTTTTTTAAAAATCCGCACTATTACATGCTATAGCTCCCTCGTGGTTGTATGATCGTATGTTCACCTTCGATGTGAAGCATTGGGTTTCGATTCCCGGCGAGAGCTTATGTGGTTCAGAATACGCTTTTACCTATAGATTCGTGTTTCATATAGCCTTGATGGCAATCAACTTTACCAATCTTGCAACTGTACGCGAAATAATTGAGTATTTTGACCTTAAAAAAATTTATAAAACATAGGATATTCATATTCGAGATGTATTTCCCCTAACAAGTAAAGTTGTTTTGAAGTAAAACTTAGTATCAAGAGTTTACTCAATAAGATTTTTATCGTTAGATATGGAGCAGAACATTTTAGTGAATGTATAGTTATTTGTAGAATATTAGAACCCACATCTTTAAATAATCGTATTCCTATAACGTATAAGGAAAGTTAGTATTCTGGCTGAACTATACACGTTAAAGCAATGAAAGCAGTTTAACGTCCTACGATTATGCTTTTAAGGCTAAGGGAGACGGTGATTAAAGTAAATGAATTATAGTCGGAGGAAACGGAGAAAACCCGCGGACACGATGTTGTCCACCACAAACTTACTTGGTCGGAGATCGAACCAGGGGCCCCACGCACCAGAGGTAAGCACTTTACCACTGAGCCACCCTACCCCCCCAAACGTTAAAGACCTAAAGAAGTTTCCCATTTGTTTGATAATACTTTCGCTTATAGATAACATTAGTGTTTCATTTTTAAAAAAATGAGGATAAATACATGCGTACACTAGGTACATTTTAATGATTAATACCAACTTTTCGAGTAAGTACGGTTAGTGGTACTTCCATTTCTTGTTAAGTAACGGGTTTAGATTACGGATAAATAAGTCTTGCCAGAAATGTAATGAAGAAGAAAAACTTCGAATAAAGAATTTCTCTTTCAGAATTCAAAAGTCAATGAAATCGTGAGGGAAAATATTCGACTGGACCTAGAATCAAATTCGTGTTTCCAGCTGTATGCGTCCGTGCGTTAAAAACTACGTTATGCAGTCCACTTTCTGACCATTCATACATTTTCATTCTTGAAGTCTGTGCTCTGTCTTGCATAGTACATGGACTGTGCCAGAACCAGTGTTGGTATCGGATAAGGATAACAGAAGTTGTGGTAGTGTAAATAGCTAGTATCAACGTCATAGAGTTTGTCACGTAACGTAATTGTTGTTCACGAGTCGATACGGTTAAGTGCCACAGTGACTCATTGGTAGAGCGTTCAGTTCTCGTGCATAAGGTCCTTGGTTCGATCCTAATTCGCGCGAAGTGAACTGTGTGGTGGACAAACACCGTGTGCCTGGGTTTTCTTGGGGTTCTCCCACTTTCATTTCTCATCAACACCGTCTCTAGCCTAGCTGACATAATCGTGGGACGTAACATTTAAAGATTTCATTTTCGAAGACTGAGATTTGATTCGTGATGCAATTAAGCATTTTTCACACAAATCTCATTAAAATTCGCAGCTATAGAAGATAGCGTAAAAAAAAAAAAAAAAAAAGTGCTTGTTCATTCATAATATACATTCTTTAACATAGTATACTGAAATGAAATTTTCTCAGGTGTACGTAACAATATGCTTACTGTTGCACTTGGATCCTGTTCGTTTAGTTTATATTGACATTTCGACTCGCGTAGGAAACATGGTCGCAACCGTTCGTTATCTCTTGCAGATCTGCTGGAACTCCTATTGTCATCATTTGCTGCTTTTGTACTGTCCTGTAAAGAAAATGAGCTGAAAGTGTTCCCTAACGAAACTAGTTTCACAGCGACACGTCTTATTCTTTTAAATATTTCCGTTCCGATCATTGTCCGTCCATTAACTGTTCGAAGAATTAAATTGCTGAGCATTCACGAAAATCAGTGGGAAAACAGTTTATGTTGATACAACAAAGATCATGAAGTAACCTTGGGGGCAAAAACCGTTACAAGAAATTTCTTCGAATTGTCAGTGGACGGACAAATAGGAACAGAAGTGTTTAAAAGTATAATAAATGTGTATGAAACTAGTTTGGTTGGGAAATACTTTCGGTTCATTTTCTTTACAGGACAGTGCAAAAGCAGTAAACGATGAGAACATATGAGTTCCTGTCTGCAAGAGATAAATGGTTGCGACTATGACTCTTACGCAAGTGGAAATATGAACATAAACGAATAGGACGACGGATGAAGAGGTTAGCATGTTGTTATTAAGATGTATTCTATAACCAACACTTGACAAATGCACTCGCCTGGTCGCTAGTGGTGAGTACTTTTTTACATTTGGCGAGTAAAGTCCAAGCAATCAAAAACAAAATTCAAGAATAAATAGCAGGTCATTTTTTTTAACTTGTAAGAGAAATACCAGTAAACAAAAGAAGAAATGTATTTGATATGTTTACTGTGTCGCAAAGTGATTTGTTGACTGCAAAATGGTCTTGCTAGTGGATTTTTTGGCTGGCTAGTGCTTGCAACCAAGATTTTTTCAAGCCCTGCCTATAGCATCTATCAGTAATTATTTCCCAATTGTAACATTATCGTTGTTGGGTTATTTTTACGAATTAATAACGTTTAAGTTTGTCTAGGAGATTCATGGATAATCCGTAACAGCACAGGAACTTGATACTTCAATTGGTAGAAGAACTGCACATCCGAGAAGAACTGTTCTTACATCGTATCCTGGAAATTGAAATCAAAACATATAGTTTCAGAGCTTTTCTGACCCATTAGTGAGTGTCTTCTTCCGCTACATAACCCACTAAAACATGATATTGTCTTTCCGTAAAACCTTATGATTTAATAGGAAACCTTGGCAAACAATTGAGTTGATTTTTAACGTCTGTTTCAGCAGCGAGGCTATATGAGACGGGACCTACTGATTAACGTGCAACCCGAACCATCTGAGCTCCCGCCGGGAATCAAATTCGGGTCTCCCACACCAAAGTTGCGTACGCTAATCGCATAGCCGCGAAAGAGCTCAAACCTTGTCAAAAAAAAAAAAAAAAAAAAAAAAAAACTTCAAGTACAGTTTCTAAGTACCTTAATTAAAGATGTGGAAATTATATATAGTTATGAAAAGAGGAAACAACATTTTTTTTTTCTTTACCAGAATCCTCTGTAGGTGCGAATTCTATAACACACAAAGAGTGAAAGAATGACTTACTGGGCCGCGACTCGAACCCTGGACTTCCGACATACCGTGCCGATTCGTTAGCAACTTCGCGTGATGGTTAACGCATCTGCACGGTATGTCGGAGGTCCCGGGTTTGAGTCGCGGTCCAGTCAACCACTTCTTCACTCCTTGTGTTACGTGCAAATTAAATTGCATTGAAAGTCGTTACAACGTAGTAAGATGGCTCATGTGTCGATATATTTTCTTTTGTCATGCCGTTGATCGTGCCAAGTGAGAAAATGACATATTACCACTACGGATTCTTGATAATGAAATGTATTGTGTCGATATATAATATCTGAGAAAAACTCTGCAGTGACACTTGCAGTGCTCATTTCTTGTAGCTATAATTTCGAAGAAGTATTTTTTTTTTTTTTTTTCACAGTACTAAATACGTATCTTACTGCTTTCGGAATGAATTTTGTGGTTATTCCAAAACTTTTTCGCAAGAATTGTTAAGTCATACAATAGGACGGATATTGAACAATAAAATGGAAATTCATCTTACGCTTCCGTTAACTGAAATATTTACATACTGTTTCAGACGTTCTTTCTTCTTCTGCGGTGCTTCAGGAAATACTTAAATTGATCATGTATTACATTATGAAAAATCTTATCTTTGGAAATCTGAATGAAAAAACAAATACATTTAAAATATACATAAGTTAGTTTCCAACGTCACTTGTATTTGGGACATTCCCTGAAGTGAAGAAGCTTATAAAAATATTATTGGTGTTAGATAACCTATTACTAAGGTATCATAAATAAATATATAAATACTTATGTGCTTAATTTGTTATTCTTTCTTCCAATATTTTGCTTTCGTTTGCTGCTGAGAGCTTTATCCGGAGACGAATTTTATCAGGGGGTCACGGTGGCTCAGTGGTTGAGCGCTTACCTCTGGTGCGTGAGGTCGCTGGTTCGACCGGCCGGCTAAGTAAATTTGTGGTCGACAAAATCGTGCCCGTGGTTTTTCTCTGAGTACTCCCGTTTCTTCCCACTTTTCATTCCACCAATTTTTCCGTCATTTACTTTCTTATATTATCGTTACTCTTAACTAAAAGGGCATAATCGTGGAATATTAAACTGAATTATTTCATTTCTTTCTTTTTTTTTTTCGAATTTTATCTTTCGTCACAAATGCTATTTAATTTTTCATGCTTGTAGTCCTATTACCTTAATAAACCTAGCTGTCTATAAAAGGCATTCATTATCATTGCAGCCAGCAACGTCAATAGGTCACTAGCCAAATAGTCACAAAATGCAGTTAGCACAAATATTAACCATACCAAATGACGTTTACACGCTGTCGTCTGCGCAGCTGGTATATGTGTTAACGTGATTTGATATGACACATTTGCTTCATATTTTGTGACTACGCTAATTATACCAATATAAGGGTTAAGTTCCAAAGTTGGGCGTCCGTTTCCAGCAAAATTTGTAAAATTTACAGGAAAGATATGGATAATTTGTTCGTTTGTGTGCTTGATAATATATAAGAGTCTCGAAAACTCTGTTTATTTGTTATATATAAGCGACTATAAACATGGGAGTATACGGCGAGCGGAGGGAAATACTTGGCACAAGGTAACCGAACAGATGTATTGTGGGAAAGAAACGAGCATTTATGTTATCAACATAGCGAATGTACAAGGGGAATGAACTAATAGTTTTAACATTTGTAAAGTAATACGTTGATAACGAGCAAAATCTTTTAAAAGTTTTGTGAAGAGCACGGATTAATGAACCTAATAACAAATTGCAGAAAGTGTGCAAAGGAGATAACAGCGAAAAAACGTGGTGAAAGCGGACGCCCAACTTCGGAATAAATGCCCAAGATAATAATATGAATACAAGCCGGGGTCTTACTTAACCTGGCGAGGAAAAATAGTAATATGACACAAGAGGAAATACTGCATTTTTTTTTTCTTAGGAGTTCTGATGATCAGTACGAAACGAGAGCGAAATATTGGGAAGAAATAAAAGTAAATAACACAAGATTAATTAATTATAAAATAAGTGCATAAAACATGAAATCTGTAATGCTCATTCACCATATTTCCTCGAATAGAAAGATTCTCAATATATGTAGTTGTCCGAATCATTGCTATGGCACTGAAGAAGGAGGCAAGGAGCCTCTGAAACAATATGTGAATTATCAGTTAACGAATGGACAAAGTGACTTTTTTTTTCGCAATACTTGAACTCTGTGGTTAAATTATATTAGGTTATCTTTTACGGAAACGCTGTTCTGGTTACGTATGTCATACATCAGTCATTACAGTTCTGCATTGATAGAACGTTTTTCCAGAGAAGTATAAATTACGTTCATTATCCATGAGTTAATAACCCTCTCTTTGTTTTCTTTCTTTTTAAACTTTATTTTCTCATCAGGTACTTGGACATGCAGGGCCTTCAAAATAAAAAAAAATAAAAAAAATTCCACTTTTTTTTTTTTTACCCGTGGAGCTCCTCGGGAACAGCGTACTCGCCTTTAGTGTGGGAGACCCGGGTTCCATTCTCGACAGGAGCTCATGTGGTTCGTATCTCACGTTAAGCTGTAGGTCCACGTCTCATATAGCTTCGCTGCTGAACGGAATGCTAAACTGACAATCAAATCCAATTTTTGTGGGATTTTTTTAAAAAAAAATCAATTTTAATTACGAAATAATAGTATATCGCACCTTTCTTTCTCCGTTATAACACGAAAAAGACATTCGATTACTGTATTCGAAAGAAAAAAAATGGAACAGTTGCGTAGCCTCGATGCATAATCAAGAGAAAATTCAACTCTCTAAAAAAAAAGTGTTAGCAATAATTGTCCTGAAAATATAATAAATTTCGTGAAACAAAATTATTTAAAATTTATGATTAAAGTTAAACTTCATTATTGAAATCTTCCAGTTTAACGTCCCACGATTATGCACTGTTAGGCTAAGGGAAACTGTGATTGAGATAAGTGAATGATGATGGAAGAATTGGTGGAATGAGAAAGTCGAAGGAAACGGGAATAGCGTGAGAAAACTCATGGACATGATGATGTTCCCCTCACAAACTTAATTGGTCGGAATCGAACCAGGGACCTGACACACCAGAGGTAAGCTCTACCACTAAGCCACTGTGTCCCGTAAAACTTCTTTATTGATTACGAATAAACTAAAACCTCATTAACGTTTATTGAGCCCATTAAAATTTCAAAGTGAGAAAGTTAAGAAGCTACCCAAAAGTTTATTTCACACATTTAAGATACGGTATAACTGTATAGAAAACAGAAATTATGTGAATAATGACGACTAATTACTGTATTAAACTAATATCATAGACAAAACAGCCATTTATGGCTTCAATTTTACGAGCTGAATTATATTCAGCCCTTACAGAATGTCTGAAGTTCACAATAAAGTGTCTCCCGAACGGAGAGCAAGTTGTAATCGACATTTTATACCAAAACAAAAATTGTTTTGTGTCTGTTTCTTAGTTTATGGTACTTTTTGAGTTACGGCACATGAATTTGATGTTTGGACGTTGAGTTACGGCACATGAATTTGATGTTTGGACGTTGCTTGAACTGCGACATTGCGCTAACTGATCCCCATATACTCATCTGTTCAGCTACACTACTCGTACGCTGCCTGTTACGACCTGTTCAAACTTGTCAATTTGATAATTAGACAACCTAAGGACTGTGGTGTACAAGAGTCATTGTTATTGCTTCATAAATCGAAAACTAAAACAACATTCCGGGAACTGTTTGACTGCCCTGGTATATGTTTATACCCTGTATATGAAAAAAAAAAAAAAAAAAAAAAAAAAAAAAAAAAAAAAACTGTTCAGATCGTATATTCTTGTAACAGTGACACACACATTTCTATCAGTTACGGACATACTATTGTAAATGGGGTACAACATTTTGTTCCTTGGTTGTATAAGGCACCCTATTTTAAAGGTCTAAAGTCTCTTTATAACAAGTTTTCCGAAACCGTATTTGTTAGTATTGCTTTTTGTTTGGGTGTATTACCGTTTATATTCTTAGTTCGATTTTTGTTGGGAATACCTAATATTTTCTGTGCACAGATGTTATTTGATGCAATAACATTATTCTTTTAGTTGGACTCACTGCAAATGTTTCCAGTTTCGTTCAAGGAAGTGCTATTGTGTTAAGTAATTATTATAAAAAAAAAAAAAAATCAACTCACATTGTTGATTCTCATCCGAGATTGACATGTTTGTTTGACATTTGACAAGTTATAAATTGAATGTGGATTTTCGTTCTCGTCTAGTGGCTATCACGTGCAAATATCGTGCGCGTAGTCCGAGATTCCATTTCCGTTAGGAGAGCTTTGAACACATTACGGTGGCTCAGATTCCACCTTAAATTGTATGTTCGCGTCTCGTATAGTGTCGGTGTTAAAAAGGAACGCTAAACTTCAATAAACAAACACAAAGAAAAAAGCCTTGGCTGTTGGTGTGATATGTGTAGTTATCACGACTGCTTCTTCTCTTAACACTTGCCAGTTGGTAACATGAGCTCCGTTACAATTTAAGTATTGTTTTTTTTTTTTTTTTTTTTTTCTGAAAAGATGATCTAGTCAAAAATAAGCCTAGATTAATTTTTCAGATTGCTTGTAAACTAAGCCTTACTCCAATAATAACCCAGGGGCCGCATTGGCTCAGTGGTAGAGTGTTCACCTCTGGTACTTGGGGGGTCCCGGATTCGATCCCAGCCCCCGTCAAGTGAACTTTGTGGTGGACAAACACCGTGTGCATGGGTTTCCTCGGGGTTCTTCCGTTTTTTCCCACTTTCTTCATTCCACCATTTCATTCATTACTCATCATCACCGTCTCCTTCAGCTTAACCGACATAATCGTAGGACGTAAAACTCAAAGATTTCTTTTCTTCTTTTTTTTTTTTCAATAATAACCCTAGTCCCATTTTTATGCCCATTAGTTGGAGGGCTTGAAGCGGTTTACTTTGCACATGACAAATATATGCAGATATTTGTATTTGTGTAAATATATAAATCCTAATATTTTTTGGAGGGTGGGGAACAAGACTTTCTTATTTCCGTGGAATACACCGATAAAGAGAAAATGTGATACTATTCTGGAGAAGCTGGACCAGTCCCAAATATTCGTCCATTTAGATGTACATATCAGCGTTTTCTTAAAGCGGTATCGCATCGCAGTTTCTGATGTAAAAACATGGAAATGTGATACAAATTTAAAAATTTATCGCAAATTGCGATGTATTTTTGCATCTTTCATATTACTACGGAAGCTAAAATAAGGACCAAGCTGAAGAATATTACTGTTATTTCAATAAACTTTTCTTTGACGGATCCACTGATGCAAGAAAAAAATGCTTCGACTTCGGGTTACAAAACTGTTTTCTTCTTTGTCTTTCCTTCCGTTTGTCGGTTTGTTGCTTGCTAGTGGATCATTCTCCAGACTTTCTCAGTTTCGGGTCATCCAATCTTTCTGTATGTGTAATAAAAAAAGCTCATGAAGAAAAGGCGCATTGGCAGCAGAGAAAACAAGTTCAAACCATATTGGACCTAGCCGATATATGGTTAGTAAAACTCTGAAGTGCGTTTTACTTTCCATGTTTATTAAGCTTGTACTGAACCGACCAGCTGTTTGAGATTTACAGAAAGTCTTTATATTTATTGCTGCGTAACTATAGATAATAATAATAATAATAATAATAATAATAATAATAATAATAGATTCATAAAAGTAGTTCATTAAATACGAAATTAATGCACAATTCCATTCATAATGGATGGAATTGTGAAGTACTTTCGTCTTTATTAGACTTCCGTTATGCATCTATAATTACTCGATATAGCACAGAAAATGCGATACAAAATTTACAAATTACAATACAAATTATGTATAAAAAACGCTGATATATATAAATAATCGTAGTACCTGCTGCAGTTTGAAATGGAATTGATTTGTGGTTTCCGTTAAACCCCTTTTGAAAGGGGGAATGAAGGTGCTGATCTTGGATGGAGATATTAGAGGCATTTCGTTAATGTCCATTGTAATAAATAAGTAGTGGGTTGAGAACGTATGAGAGGGTGAGATGGTTTTCTGGTCAAATCTATAACCTATCTTCTTGTGAATATCTTGCCATGTATTGCTATGTAGAAACTTCAAATCCAGTGGTATAAAGATGATCACCAGATGATAAGGAGAATCATCTGGTGACGCATCTAGTAAACGAATAGTTTATTTACAATTGCATGTTTGTAGAATTTATCTTCGATACACAATAAAACCTCGTTAATACGAACTCCACAAGCCAGCTTCTCTTACTCCGGACAGAAATATGTATATATATATATATATATATATATATATATATATATATATATATATATATATATATTGCAAGGTTTTAAATGCGACTAGAAGTCAACAATCGCGTTTATCACATACCTTCATGATGGTTAAGAATACTAGTGTACCGTTTTGGCCATTGTTATGAATATTACGGAATGCTCAACAGTATTATATATGTATCTAGGTCTGTGTCCTTTAATAATAAAACATAATAAACTTGCTTTGTTGCTATAAACAGAGTTTTAATGCACTTTCTGTTGTTCTTGTTGGTTATTTCATTTAATCCGGTCAACTTATCTCTCCAAATAATTCGGATTAACGACCTTTTATTGAAATTTCAGAAGCTGAGAGATTTACTGCATAATTCTCTTGGATTAGTCTTGTTCAAGTGTCTTTGCTACCCAGATTTGTTCTTAAAGCTCTAAATGATGTATCGTGTCAAAATTATTTCGATCCATATGTATATCCAAAATTAAATAATACAAGTGACCTTACAGTATCTACGTAAACGACCTACGACCTGTTGTGCTGGTATGTTAGGTGGTTATTATTGCCAACGATCTAGAATAAATAATAATAATAATAAAGAAAATAAGTAATAATAATAACAATGTAACGGATTCTGTTTAACTTAATTACTTTATTAACAATATGGATCCGTGATTGTATTTTTAGTTCATTGCTCTTCAATGACTTTCAAAGAACAGTGGAAGGAAATTGGATATTTCAAAACTCAATTGTGATTAATTAAGGAATTCTTTGTATATATATATATATATATATATATATATATATATAGTAATTTTGTCTGAATTTCTTTCCGAGTACTGGAGTCATCTGTCTTGTATACGAGTCATGGTGTAAGTTCATGCATTGACAAATATGGTGAAAGAAGTATGTTCGTAGGTACACTTACGATTTCACCACGAGTACAGTAAGTGGATGACCTCAGCACGCGTCGAGAAAAAAAAAAAACTACTTCGCTTTCCTAAGTCGGGAGTAGTTGCGACGAAAATCTCAACACGAAGAGAATATCCTATCAAAACTTTGGAACCAATCTCAACATTAGAGAAGCACAGAAGTGTATCATCTACTGAATTTCTATTTAGGCCATCATCTATAAATCCAAGGTATGTACTTGTTTCATATTTGTAAATGCCTAGTCATGAGTTAGTATTTGGGAAGTTTCAACATACACGAATTAACATAAAAATACACGCATTAAAATCATTCCTCCAAAACTCTATTCTTTCATTTTACTATAAATAGAATGTTCATAAATATTGGTGTAAAAATTATCGATGACTAGATTTCTAAGAAAAGGTGGTTATTGCTATGACTAAGATACCTCTCGCGTACGTCTCGTTCTATGTTGATCATTGATCATAGATGTAATATATATATATATATATATATATATATATATATAAGTATAAACAATTTTGTGTACGAAAACCGCAAATTCGGATAGTGTTACTGCAGCCTAAATAGTCTGCTGACGATTGATTAAAACTTTTATACTGCACTTATCAGTCAAACCAAACTTGGTCGTAAGTCGATGACTAACCATACTTAATACGTTAAAGTTGTAAAGAAAATAAATGATTTTACGAACCTCGCGTGTTTTTGTACGTTTTTGGTCCAGATATTTCACTTTTTTTGTACGAGCTTCTTTGAAGAAAGTTGCCTAATGAAGATTAAATCGTCCTCTGAAGAAGGTCTCAGAATAAAAGTGAGTGAAATATTAGGACCAAAAACGTATAAGAACACGTAAAGTGTGTAAAATAATTTATTTTCGTTATTAACTAAGTCCAGCGAAGTGATTTTGAAAGCAACCTATGTTATGTTAGTCAATCACTGTACGAAGAACAATGAAATTATTGAACTCATAACATAAATCTGTAACTAATAGTATACAATAAAATACATATCATCGAGGACAAGAACAGGAGCGGCTTTTAAGGTCATTTCGATAGAATAAATATATTGAAACTGTAAGGTTTTTTATTTTATTTAGTTAAGAAAATGTGCCCACGGTTTCTTAAGTTCAGACAAAATTGTTTATTGAGTAAGTGGCAGGACATTCCTTCTTCTAGAGAAAGGCTCAAATTATAGGCATATTAATGAGTGAATCTTTAAACGAAAGTTAGTTTTCTAGTGATTCATGGTTGGAGTTCTCGTTTTGGCCTCGGATAAGCGAGGTTGATAGCTGATGGAAATTCGTGTGTTTCGAATTCCAAGTTAAGCTGTAGGTGTATAGGTTAGAAAAGAACATGAAACTGCGATTAATCCAACTTCCAGCTTCATGAATGGTCAACTTTGCAGCTCATTGCTTTTGCTTAAAACAACCTTACTTCATCACCATTCTCTTTAGCCCATTGCGGTGATGATTTGCAGTATTCCTAGCTTTTACTAAGTCACTAGGTAAAAGCGGGATACCATGTTCAGTTGTTTGCATTGTTTGGAGCTCATGCACATAGAATTTTGGAATTTTTCTTTGTTTGCATTTTTTTTTTTTTTTAATTCTACATTATTATATTGGAACGCCCCTTTCCCCTGCGCCAAAACTCCAAGGTTGTCCGAAAGTGCCCCGTTTGAATACCACAGAGCAATGTCAATATAATTTTAGTTTATTTATTTATACTACTATTGAGTACTTACATGTACGAACTATGTATCCAGTGGATCTTTTATGTGCTTGATCATGTACACATAGATGTATGCATCTTCATGTCCGCGACATGTTGCAAAGTGAGGAATTATCGTTCTAAAGGCTTCGTCCACACTTTCGCGCAAATCATCTGTCTTGTACCAATAATGAGAGATATATGATCTGATTATTCCTTACAATAAGTTATCTGTTGTGAGATTTGGGCTTCGTGATAGCCATTTCAATGGGGATGGAGGTGTTGAACAATCGTTGATTAAGGAAACTACGCACCTGAAGATCAAAAGAGCAGAATCCCAGTCCTTCCTTAAAAGCAGAGTACCAGACAGTGCTGTTTGTAGTGGAACCAATGCCACAACTACAAGTATACCGACATCGTTCTCTGTGATACTCAAACCTAGGGGTATGGGGACTTTTCGGACATCCTGTGGTTATATGTATTGAGGTTGCAGTGAGTACGGCATTAACCCAGGTTTAAACCGTGTTAGACTAAAACTCTTCAGGTAAAAATTCTGCGTGTGGTTCCTTACCTTAGCTTAATACAATGGCCACAGCTTTTGCAATTTGCAGAACCTGTAGGAGATAAAGCGTGCCTTTTTACCCCTCTATCGTTACAGTAGAGACATCGAAAAATTTAAGACAAGAGACACCTCAGCGTGCACTCTTTTATTTTTGTATGGATGTGGCATTTGTGATCGAAAGCGTGGATATGTTTTTGCGACAGTGGATCTGTCACGTGAAGCATTTCGCGCTATAATCTACTGTGACTTTCTCACAACAGGTTGAGATCAACGATTGATGATGCTGCTTCAGCATATACGACGTGTGTACGAAAACTTCAGAAGGAATCGGATGTCGTTGCAAGAAGGAAGGAAGACGTTCGTGTTCAACAACGCCAGAATTAGTGGCTGTTGTGCTGGACATGGTCTCCAAAGATCTAAAATGTGCCTATACAGTGGTAGAGGGGTTGTAGGCATTGGATCCTCGTTACTGCATACAATTTTATAGCAACATTTAGAACTGAAAAAGGTAGTTTCTCAGTGAGTATAATTGTGACCTTCAAGAAACAGAGAGGATCAGAATTGTACGTGAAACCTTAAATATGCTAAAGCGAGGTGGACATCATATTATTTTGAAAACGGTTACGTTTGATGAAATCAATATACCGTTTTATGACGCCTCACTCGCCACGAAAGCCGTGCATGGATCTTTGAAGATGACCAGACACTAATAACTGAAAAATCAGCAAACAGTGAAGAATGCTACGTACGTTGTTTTCTTGCGTAGCACTGGTTTAGTCGCAGTATTCAGTTAAAATAACATAAGACTGTTACAGCAAAATTCGAGGTTTAATCTTCCACCACAATGATGCCTCCTCGCACACTGCAAACTAAACAGCGGAGTATCTCCAAGGTAATCATGTCAAAATACTTTAGCATTTCCCCTATTCCCCTGACTTATCAATATGTGACTTTAGGCTGTTCTTTAGCCTGAAAAAGCATTTGTGGGGATGCCCTTTTCAATCAGGAGACGAAATTGAAACGTTAATTTTGGACTTTTTCAACGGCGTTCCAAGAAAAAAAAATAGCATTTGGCTTTTAATTAAATAACTAAATTGTTGCTGGAGGGAAGTACTTTGACCATATGTGCCAAAGGTTTACTCAAAGAGTCATAATATACTTCTCCGTATTGCATACTTATCGAGTGGCCCTCGTTTTATAGTAGACCTCGTTTTTAATAATCTTGATCGTGCATAAGGCAAAATTATATTCATGATTTGAATGTTTTGGCTTCGAGTTCAACTTCCAGAATTTTCTGTTAAACCTATTGTCATAAATTAATATGTATCGAATTTAGAAGGCTCGAAAGTGTGCATTTATGACATTGATAGCCGATGTGCTTATTCACTCAACACTCAGTTGAAATTTTGATATCTGAAGCCTGTTTCGTATAACACTAACGAGCTGGAGCCTGTTTTACAAAAACTACTAGGCATGTAACAAAGAATAAAGCCGATTTAAAAAGTTTCACAATTTTATGTATTCTATAAGAATGACAAATTAAAGGAATAGACCTAGTATTTACAATAATTTTAGACGTCCAAATTATGCTATGTATAAGCATCGGAAGTGTTACAAAAACGCCATGTCTATCTGTCTGTCAACAGGTATCAGAGCAAAAAGGGAAAAAATGTGGAGAAGCACTCTTTTTGGAATTTAACGTCCCCCAAAACAGGTTTATTTTCGTCTGTTAGTTCTCTATTCAAGCCAGAAGTGGTACGAATTAGGATTTTCTGGTTTCAACATTCATCGCCGTAGAATAAATACCGTAATATATGGCCACAAACTGTTTTTCGGAATCTATTTAGCATCTGAAGATATCTTGACCAGCATCTTTGCTACCACCACGATGCCAGTGAAGACCGGAAGTGATAGAAATTTTATTACTTCCGGTTTCAATATTAATCTCCATTGAGCAAAAGCTGTAAGAGATTGTGGCAAGTGCTTTTTTTTTTTTGGGGGGGGGATTAACTTAGTATCCCAAGAATATGTTCCGTCTCATCCGTAACCCTATATTGAAACTTGAAGTGGTAGAAATTAATCATTTTCGGTTTCAACATTGATCGCCAAAAGACAAAAACGGTGAAAGATAGCCTTAATTTATTTTGTGAAATCGATTCAGTGACTCAAGAAAAGACACCATCTTCACCCGCATCTCTCTACTAAAATCAGAAGTAGATACTGACACACAACCAGCTCACACCAGTTTTCTTCTGCGCATCAATTTTTGGCAAAAGAAATTTCACAACCTTTGAGCACCCTGATATTCGCCTGATTTTGCCCCGAGTGGAGTTCATGTTCTTCCCCAAGATGAAATCTGGCCTGTGAGAACGTTTTGATAATGTTGTAACGAGTCAAGCGAATATGATGGCAGTGTCGACTTTTCTAGGGCGTCCCAGAGCCTGTACGACCGATCCGGCTAGTATGTTGCACGGGAAGAGATGTATATAGAAAACAATGTGGTAGTAAGTTTTTCTGGCCGAGTCCCCTTATATATACAGGGTGGGCCATTTTAATCAATCCACGGAAATATCTGAAAAATCATAAAACATAGAAGAAATGTTTGAAGTACACGTTATATATTGCTAAGGGGGAAAACCAATTCCGCCAAAAGTACCCCTCCCCGCCCCCTAAATGGGGGTAACTTTGAAATGTCAAACGGGAACATGGGTCGAGTAATACCTCGTTCGAAAGGTGTTGGGAAACTAAGTAACGCTGTACCAAAATATGTTTCATATGGAGGAGCAGTTTCAAAATGGTCACCATGATATAGTTCGGAAACTCCAGTACCCGTAGTATGAAAACCATGGGAGGTAAATGAATGGAACAAAATTGAAATACGTAAATATCATAGGGCATATCGAATGATGTGATCCGAGTGGCCTGCGTGAAGGGGTCTTGTGGGCTAACTTCAAAATTTCAATGTCCGACCGGACAACGGTTCAGGCGTACGCTTGACCTACCCAATGCTGTTTGGAAGGCAGACTTCATGGATAGAGAATTGGTGCACTGAGTTAATGCGGGTGGCCACATTTACATTTTGGTTAACTATTAGCACTCATGTCATATTGTGAGCTTCAGAGATGAAACGTTGCGTACGTATATCCCCGAAATGCTTTCCGAATAACCAGCACGCATTGCATAAAAGTTTCTGTGGCGACGGAGATTAGCAAATTCACACGTTTGTAAGTTCCAGCAACTGCATTATTCGACGACTTCTTTCGTATACCGTTCCTTCTGTTTTCGCATCAAATCATACTTAGCAATTCAGATATGCGTTACCATTCAAATAAAATTTCACCTTTTTTTTAGTCACTACAGCGTAATCCTTACAAACAAATCTTTCAACCAAACCATACCTATTTGTAGCGTAGCCTTAATTTGCGAATTAAAGTAGAGTTCTTATTTGAACTTTCACAGTTACTTTTTACCCTACTCACATACAGAGCGCAGGGAGAGATTATTTTGCAGGACTTGGATTTCTCTCTATACATTAAGGCAATTTTACTCTAACATTTTTTATCTCTGTTGTATCATTCTCGAGCCATGGAACGCCTCCATGGCTTTCCTATTTAATTTTCGTTATTTTCATTTATCTCTAACCGTATTCATACTATGGACACTAGACGTTTTCTTAGACACAGTCACCATGTCTTGGCGATCATTTTGAAAACGGTGTCTCATGTCGAAAATATTCTTACAGAAGCTGTTAAATATTCATTTGTCTATGTAACGTGATGTTACTCACTTCAAGTTACTATTTGAAATGTTCAAGTTGGCCCCGGATACCTTTCAGTTGGCCCTTGGAGTCAACCCGACAACACCTCTCGATGTGCCGTACGTCAGTTACCTACTCCACTTTCTCTTCTGTTGATTTATCTCCAATCGCTTCCATACTAAACGCTATCCGCTGTCCGTGCCATACTAAACCTTTTCTCTGGCACGGATACTATGTTTCGGCGGCCTTGTGAGAACACTGCCATTTCACCTCAATCGTTTTCTCTTGCAAGATGTTTGATTTTGCAAGATTTATCGAACGAGGTAACAGTCGACTCATGTTACTATTTGAAATTTTGAAGTTAGCCCCAAGACCCCTTCAGAGAGGCCACTGGGATCACATGGACCTATGATATTTACGTATTTCAATTTTGTTCCATTCATTTACCTTCCATGGTTTTCATACTACGGGTACTGGAGTTTCGGAACCATATCGTGGCGGCCATTTTGAAACTGGTGCTCCATATGAAACATCTTTTGGTACAACGTCACTTAGTTTTCCAAGACCTTTCGAACGAGGTATTACTCGACCCATCTTCCCATTTGACATTTCAAAGTTACCCCCCGCTACCCCCATTTACGGGGGGGAGGGGTACTTTTGGCGGAATTGGTTTTCCCCCTTAGCAATATATAACGTGTACTTCAAACATTTCTTCTATGTTTTATCATTTTTCAGATATTTCCGTGGATTGATTAAAATGGCCCACCCTGTATATATATATACATACTCTCCTTCTTAGTGCACTGAGCAAGGCTATGTGATAAAAATATATGAAACAATCGCGTAGTTTCAACACAATAACTTTGTCTTCTTCAGACTTCCACTCCTTCTGGCTACTTAGAGTTGATCACCTCTTACATACTTTCCTGAGATCAACTATTAATTAGGCTCCGCCCCTTATCTAAAAGTAACACTGCAATAGTGGACAAAGAATAAAGAGGGGTAATATATAAAGTGAGATGCGCGGAGTGTGACAAAATTTACATAGGAGAAACAAAAAAGAAGATGGAAGAAAGGATAGAGCAGCACAAGAATGACGTAAGATTGAAAAAGAACAACAACGCAATATATAAACATCAGAAAGAGACAAACCACAGGATACGGTGGGAAGGAGCAGAGGTCATAGAAGCAGAGAACAGAACATTAGTGAGTAAATGGAAAGAAGCCAGAGAAATTATGAAGGTAGGAGACAAGGTGATGAATTGGAATGGAGGATCTTCGATAAATAAAGAATGGGAGAGGATTTTACTCGGAGAAAGAAAAAGGAAGAAGAAAGAGAATAAGTTAATAACAGAACATAACAGGGAAAAGACAAGGACAAGAATGTATCCAGCAAAAATGTATAGTTTTAGTTGGACAAAAAATGAAATGAAATGAAATCTTTGAGTTTTACGTTTCACGATTATGCCGGTTAGGCTAAAGGAGACGGTGATGATGAGAAATGCATGAAATGGTGGAATGAAGAAAGTGGGAGAAAAAGGGAGAACCCCGAGAAAACCCATGAGCACGGTGTTTGTCCACCACAAAGTCCACAAGATGCGAGCTGAGATCGAACCAGAGACCCCAAGCACCGGAGGTGAACGATCTACCACTGAACTACCACGCCCCTCTTTAATTGGATAAATATACAGCTGAATTAAGTGGAAGTGGGAAAACACAACTGTTACTTTTTAATGAAGGAGCGGAGCGGATTTTAGTTTGACAATATC
Organism: Thermobia domestica; assembly: GCF_964235325.1. Lineage (NCBI taxonomy): Eukaryota > Metazoa > Arthropoda > Insecta > Zygentoma > Lepismatidae > Thermobia > Thermobia domestica. The sequence goes on from NC_137471.1 coordinate 128,339,454, forward strand.
AAAACACAAGACCTTTCATTTCATTTATTTGTTTGTTTCATTAGCTTACAAAACACGAGAAATTCTCATGTAAGCATTACAGTTGTCAAAATAATAAATAAATAAATAAAATAAAAAAATATACAATAGTGTCAAGTAGCAGAGGTTTTCATCATATTGTACCTATGCATCTTTCTAAAATACAAAACCATAAAATAGGATATAGCAAGTGTATAAACATGAACATTTACATCGTAATTAGGTAACCGTTTGTACCACACCAAGCTTGTCCTCACGAGTAAGTATCAGTTAACACTCTTCATTTAATGAATCATTTAGATATTCCTTAACACTATAATAGCACTTTACAGCAAGTAGTTTAAATAACTTCTCACCAAAAACGTTAACATTAATCATATTCTTCAAGTACATAGCAAGTTTATTATATAACCTAATACAATTCTTATACACAGTTTTGCTTATACTAGCATATTTTTGATGTTTCACAAATATGTTAGTACCTTGTCTCATATAATGGCCATGAATAGTTTTGTTAACGATAGAATATTTATAAAACCATTGTGGTTAAAAGTCTTTTTCCTGTTATTATTTTCTGTCTAATCTTTACTTAAAAAATGAAATGAAATCTTTGAGTTTTACGTCCCACGGTTATGCCGGTTAGGCTAAAGGAGACGGTTATGATGAGTGATGAATGAAATAGTGGAATGAAGAAAGTGGGTGGAAACGGGAGAACCCCGAGAAAACCCACGCACACGGTGTTTGTCCACCACAAAGTTCACTTGGCAGGGGCTGGGATCGAACCCAGGACCCCAAGCACCAGAGGTGAACGCTCTACCACTGAGTCACCACGGCCCCATCTTTACTTAAAATCCTTCAGTCATTTCTTTACTTCTTTCATTCTAAACTTGAAGGTACTACATCATTTCTTGTGGAAGGCAGTAGTTTCTAACTTTCCCATTAAAACCTCAAACCAGCGCTGAACTACTCTATATTGTATTAATACTTAATTAGTTGACGTTACCTATTCATATACTCAATCTAAGTACGTGTTTAGCAACTTAATTAATTTCACAGCAAAATGATAAACTAATAAATAAATAACTAAACCTAAACTTGAAATAGTGAAAATAATTTATTGTGATCGAGTTCAAGTACGTACCTGTACAGAACTTACGAGGCCTTATGCAGAGTTGTTACGACGAATGATAGTGCCATACTAAAGTGTTTTACTAACATGTTCCCTGCAATAGTCAAGACTTTAGTATAACGCTAGTCATACGTCAGAAAGACTCTGCATAAGGCCCCAAGGTCTCTAGTTAGCATGAAAGTGTGTGAAATTTAAGTTGCTATATTTGATTCCAACAAACAAACAGAAAAGTGTTATAATAAAATAGAAAGTAGATCAATAATACTTTGCAGTGGAGGCATCTCAAAGTTACATTACGAGAAAGGATGCTTACGTGCTGCATTGTTATGAGCCAAAATGCTTTCGGTTAATGCTGTCACCTTGTTCAGTCGAAGAATTTTCTACAAAATGCTTCTCAGACCCCAAATTCGTGTCATTAAGTTCATTTCAGTTTCGAATTATGGTATTGACCTCCTGAATGTGTAAAAAAATGTTCAGATTGCGTGTGCTGTTCTTATACTTCCAGTACAGTTCACTAACTGAATATCTCACTTAAGTTGATAAAATTCAATAAAGTATTATATAGAGAACACTGAAGAATTTAGGATCCTTACACTATTTACGAAACAAATAATGTTTTGTAAATAGTATAAATTCTTTTCCTTGCATTTTGCACTGTGATTTACTTTATACACTCTATATAATATTGTATACCGTACATAATTCACTTAAATGATAGATCATTATACTCGATCAGGTTTTGTGTCTGAATCGGGTACATGTGAATTAGGTGGCACAGTAAATGTGAAATTCCATCCAGAGATAGATAGAAATCCCAGCAAATATTAGGTACATTTTTTCTTTCTTTCTCTCTCTCTCTCTCTCTCTCTAAGCACAACATGAAATAAATACCCACAATTCTACCACTTTTTTCACTCCGGTTTCAATTTGGCTTGAACTAGTATAACAAAGACAAATGCTTTTTTGAGTAGTGATGTGACGAACCAGCTCGTCAGCTGAAGCTAGTTCTTTTACTCCGACACCAACACGGGAGTCTGTCCCATGCTATCTGACAGATGATATAGAATGTGTGCTTCATACTTGCCTCTTGACCTCATCTGGGGTTTTAGATGGCGTATCAAGAATAAAGAAATCTCATTGTGTAACAGGTGGTAATGGATAATCCTTAGTTTCTTCTGTAAAGCGCCAGAAGTTATAGTATGTTTTCTATTCCATTCTATTTTAGTTTCTCTCTATCTTCGAGCTGTCACATGGCCGTTCATTGCATGCTTATAGCGATTTTGGTGCGGAGTAATGTGTGGTGCTGCGACGGGAAGTGAAGCTGGAGTCGTGGCATTACTTTGAATGAACAGTTCAAAATCCACGAACTACTTATTAGTAGCTTCAATGAATGTGCCGTTCAAAAGAGTCAATTCGTTGATGAACGATTCAACACTACTTTTGACAGTAGAGATAAGTGTATTGAGAAGTCCCACCACAGTGGAGAAATACCTGAATACATTCCATAATGAAATACCATATCATTTAAAAAATAAAATTCTGCCTTAGTGATCTAGTGCACAAATTTGTAGTTCGCTGTATATATTTTAAGTTTTCATGTAATATTAATGTGAGATTTTAAAGTAAATCAGTGATTGCTAATGGAACATAAGGAACACATTAGACCTTGTTCAGAGTAGTCGTATTAAGAGTTTGACTCATACGTGATGCTAACTTTCGTATTTAGAAACACACTAGTGAAGTTACTATCGATTTATATCGAAAAAGGTCAGCCACGACTTTTCTGCACGGGTGGACTTTCAAAACTTATTAGGAGAAATCAAGGTAGAGAGAATTAAATCATATCTAACAGTTGTACTTCTGATTTATATCCAGAGCAAGTGTAAATGAGAAAATTGAACGAAAATATGAAACAAAGGCGCATGCTCGAATAAATAAAATATTAATTAACAAACCTGAAAGCACACAAGATTTGTTGATTCAAATTTTTAACAGGGAAAGCCAGTAACTCAAAATACATGATTAACCCTTGTCTGGGCAAGCTATTTTTGTAACGTAGACGGCAACTGGAGCCTTACAAACTCGATATGTTCATGACTTTAACTTCGATTAAAGATAGAAGAATTCAGAATTTTATGTCATCGAAATATTTATGATTATTGAGAAATTCGAAATATATATGAAGCTACTGGGCCTGGCAGGCCGCGCTTGCCCGGATAAGGGTTAAGACATCAGAGTATCTTATACAAAATTATAACTTTTTTTTTTTTTCATACTGAACTGCATTTTTTGTACATACTGAAAGATTTCATACAACTTCTGTTGAGAAACTAACAAATACACCGATTCAGAGCCAGACATGTTCAGGCGTAGTTCCAGGAACATCAAGATCAACTTCAACATCTTTCCTGGCCCGCTCAGTTTCCTGACCTAAACATTTTCAGCCAGTTTTATCGCAGCAAGTCTCCTTCTACCATCGGTGACAAACATACGAGGATATTTCCAAACTTTTCCAACCTGCTACTGAAATGTCGCGCAACTAATAATAAGCAGTTGATGACATATAGTGCCATCTATGGAGGAAATAAAGTATCAGTTTCAACAGTCTAGCGGCATCAGTTCGTTGGAGGCAGTAATTTGAATCAGTCGCTGTGCATTGAGCTTGCATACTCCATGACAATGCTGCGGTCCACATGGCTGTTGTTAAGACTACAGTGCTAAACCTCTGTAGCATTGGTCGTGAATCTTCTCGAAGTCCCAGTTTTTTACTGAAGCCTTAACAACAACAGCTCTGTGGACTGAAGCATTGCCATGCTAGTGGCGGTCTTAAATTGACGCGATAGAGTCGTCGAGTCACACAATTTCTTTTTTTTTAAAAAAAATGTTTACACATTGTTTTTAAATTGTGAAATTTTATGAATTTCAAAAATATGGTATTTTCCATGCTGATTTTCAGCCATATTAATTTCTTTTGGCATTGAATACTTTCTTGACTCTTCCAGTGCTTCAGTTCCGAACGAGGACTCGATCGTTCCAAGTATACGATGAGCGCTTCATTTCAGATATTCCGCGGAAATAAGTGAGAGCTTTAGAACTAGTTGTCATGGTAACGACAACAATGTGAGTCGTTAACTTAACCTCGTTGGTTCGGCGATTCTGCAGTTTGGATACCATTAGATTTGGATATCTACTGAAAAGCGTTTTTAGTTTAATTTTCGATATTATCATAAGACAATTGGCAGTAAAAATGTCGTTTAGACATTATATAAAATTTAGCCTATCTAGCTAAATTTTGTCATTTGTCAATTATTATATGTTATGGATTCCCTTAAATATACAAAGGTGTATCAAAAAATAAGCTGAATTTGCTTCTAAAACCCAGTTTTTTCTGTAGCTAATTTATTTTTTTGTATGTTGTAGATACCAAAATGAGGAAACTCTGACGGCAATTATAACCTTTTGAGTCAACTCAGCTGGTACCTAGAGCAATTTAAAGATGGCGCATTGATTTGAACATTGCTCCAAGGAAGAGGTGCGCGTGCGCGATGTTATTCGGTTTTTTATGGACCACGGGACAGAAACCATCTGACCTTCATTGAGAATAGGTGGAGGTCTATGGAGAGCGTGTATGTCGCAGAAACAAATGTATGAGTGGTGCAACGCATTTGCAAGTGGTAGAAGGACCGTGACAGACGATGACAGAAGTGGAAGACGAGCAACGTCCACCACCAACAAGAATGAGTGTGACATCGATGCGATGATTCATGAAGACAGAAGAGTGAACTTGTATGACATTGCACATGCCTTGCTAATCTCATAGTTCAGTGAAGAATATCGTCCATGACCAACTTGGTTTCAGGATAGTGTACGCGCACTGGATGTCAAAACATCTGAGTGAGGACCAAAAACACCTTCGAATAGGCATTTCTCTTATCCACCTTATGTGATATGCCCACGAAGGAAATTCATTCCTTTATAATGGGTGATAAAACCTCAACACCCATATTGACACATGAATAAAAAAGCCAGACCATGACATGGAAACTTCTATCGTCACAACCGGTCAAGAAATTCCAGACCACAAGACCTGCCAAGACAATGGCTATTGTGTTTTGGGACTGTCAGGGTGTTATTTATGTTGAATTTCTGGCAAGGGATATAGCATTACTGCAGACATGTATTGCCAAACCATGGACAGACTGAAAGCAGTCATAAATCAGGAACAAAAAAGGCAATATGAGAATGGGTATGGTTACAGTACGATAACCTTGACCACATGCGGCCCAACACCCGTACACAGATCATGAGTTTCAATTGGCGAAGTCTCGACCATCCTCCATTATGCCCTGATTGTGCTCTTGTGACTTCAATTTGTTTGGACCCGTAAAGAAACACCTTCGTGGGCGGCGTTTCTATATACTGGAAGAGGCGCAACAGACAACAGTTTCTTGGTTAGGAAACCTGGAGCAACATTTCTTTGCAAAGGGCATGGACGATTTGGTGTCACGTTGGAATGCATGTTTGGATCGCAATGGTTTCTGTGTCGAATGTTAGTGTGATACTATCTGTCAAACATGATGTAGTCATCATGAGCAATGTCTTGGTTGTCTAAGACAAAAACACCTCCAGACGATGAAAAAGGTTAAAGCCAGTGAGTGAGGTGTGACGAGTGGTGGATAGGACAGTGTTTCGTATCGCAATACATATAACTCTTGCAGTGCTATTTATTCATGTTATTGTCACATGACTTGATTACACCTTTGTGGTGACCAATGCTTAACACGAACATTGTAGTTTTTGGTACATTTTATAAATTTTTGAATCATTGAATTTGCCTGGATTGAGTAAGATGTAGTGAATTAGTATAGCCATGAAGCACCTCATAATCACTATATATTTCTCCAAATGGAACGTTGACGCTGGAAACGTTTTAGAAACAGAAGCGTGATTGAACAATTGATAGAATGTTTCCGTTACAAAACAAGATTAAGTTTTCCTAGCCTGTGTGGATTTGTGTGAAATAGACCATTTTTATATCGCAGAAAGCAACAAGAAAATATAGAAGAATTCAAGACAATAAACGGGCGGAGTTTCTCTTTAATCTCTCGTGACATTTTCCGCGAATCTGCTTCGGTACACACCTTCAATTCGTAGTCGCCAATAACAGAACGAGATCTGTGACCTTTCATATCTTCCAAGCACGAGATTCCACTAAAGAATTTTCGCAACGATATTGCATTGTATATTCGCTTATATGATGTTAATTTACTCCGCGCATTCGCTAATGTTTCGAATTGTTTGGGTTCCTCTGCGACCAAGGAAAACTCAAGAAAAATTGTCATTTTATTGTACGCCGCGCGAGTCATACTGGATTTAGTCACGGCCTGCCACTGTGTTATGCAGTATGCCAGCTCAACACATACCGACTTATCCAAATTACTGCCTCCAATGAACTAATGCAGCTAAACAATGAAAATTGATACATTATTTCGTCTATAGACGGGTTTACTTATGCCACGAATAGCTTAATTACCAGTGGCGCGATATTTCACTGTCAAACCGGAAAATGTTGGCAATACCTTCGTAGTGCTATTGCTACACTGCATGAAAAATGGTCACTAATCTTCTAGAAACAATTCATAAGCTACATGCTTTTATACTGTGAAGCAGGCCCGTACTTAGGTAAGTGCTATTCTGTGTTGGAGCACAGGGCAGCATTTTTTTTTTTTTTTTTTTTTTAATATAAAGATTCACAATAAAGTAATATTTAAAACCACACAGTCTCACGCAAGCGCGAAAAAATATGTTCATGTGTTTAATTCGCTCTGATTGCAGTAGTTACTACAGATATTTATTATTAGCTAGCTTATCTGATTATTTTTGAAAAGTCATCCTCTCCCATCCCCACCCCAAGATGAAAATTGATACCGTTGAACTCAGCAACCTCAAAAACTATGAATTCAACACTCTGTCGTTTCATAATTTTAAAATCTACGTCTACTTTTAAAATCTGGCCCCGCTCCTGGGAAATAGAGTATGACCTTGAAGTTGGATTGGATTAAAACTGTTACTATTCATCTCAGTGACCAAAAAAACTATGAATTCAACTCTAATATTGGTTGTTTTCAGGAGGCGGCAAATTTTGTGCGGGGAGCGGATAATTATTTAGAGCACAGGGGCTCACAATAGATAATACGGGCCTGCCGTGAAGCATAGAAAGTGTTCAAGTAAGTTATATTCTGTTATGGGGATATATATAATGAATTACATGGCACAAAAAGTAATATCATAATACTTGCATAGTTACATAAATACCTTGCATAATTAATTGTCTGCGTTCTTTCCAAAACTCTTTGCTCGAGTCATTTGCAATTAGTATAAAATGAATTTGTTCATAACAATAAATTAGGATGTAAACCATAATAGCCTTTGGCGTGGGAGACCCGGTTTCGATTCTCGGAGGAAGGTGATGTAGTTGGAATTTCACGTCTCGTATAGCCTTGCTGCTGAAAAGAACGGTAAACTGAAAATCAAATCAAATAAAGAATAATAGAAATTTCGATGGTAAACCTATTGACAATTCCTATATATATATGTGTGTAATAATAAAAACAGCGCAATGCAAGATATTCTTGTGCTGAAGGAAGTACATTGTAAGGGGTTTCGCTAGATGCTTCATCAGATAAGGAGGAGATGCATTAAGAAGATACAAAAGGAGTAAAATAGAAGCATCTAAGTGGGCACAATGTTAGTAGGCAGTAAACAAATCCAGTTTAATGGCGGTAGATAGGATTAATGTGTTGCAATAGTGCTTACAGGCAAGTTTTAGGGCACAAGTTGCTCCAAAGAGGTTATTTAGGGGGATATAATTTTCCATTGAAAATTGGAAAATAGTAAGTTTGGGGAGTTGCGCCCAAGCCCTTGGGGAGATGGTCACCCCTTGATGCAACGCGTAGATCAGTGGGACCATAGGAGAGCGAAGAAATAATAAATAAAGAGAAAAATATACCGGTATGTAATAGAGGGAAAAGTGTTGAAATATATAACTTAGTGAATAAATTAATAAAAATAAATACCAATAATAATAATGATCATTAAAAACTAATAATAATACCAATTAATAAATTTTCTTTAGTTAAAGTTCTTTAATTGCTGTTTAATTATGATTGTTTGTCAATATCTCCATGATTTTTAAAGAGTTTGGTTTACCAAAACTTCTTTATATGTTTATTATATATTTACCTTGTTTGTTCGTCGTGGAGCCAAAGTATCTCAAGAACAACTTCATGGATCATCATTAATTTTGGCCGGAATGTAGAAAATCAAAAGGAAGCTACTGAGTTCGTTAATGCAAACGATGCACCGGAAGTGGTACAAATCAACTACTTCCGGTCTTAACATTGATCACTATAGAGCAAAAAAACTGTAATGAATAGCGAGGAGCGATTTCCTCCGATTGATTAAGTGTCTCAATAATATACATTTCATCTTCGTCTTTAACTCTGTACTAAAACCACAACTGATAGAAAACCACTACAAATTACGGTTTCAACATTGATCTACATACAGCAAAAACAATAAGAGGTAGTGAAAAAAATGTTTTTTCAATCGATTTAGCGTTCTAAGATTAAGTACCATCTTCTCCCGTAACCCTTTATTCAAAGCAGCAGAACTGGCAGAAATCAACTACTTCCGGTTTTAACGTTGATCGCTACAAAGTAGAAACTGTAATATATATAGCAAGATGAAGTTTTGTACAATCAATTAAGCGTCTCAATAATACAATTTTATCTTCACTTAATTCGTGTGCTAAAACTGGAAATGGTAGAAATTACTACCATTCCCGGTTTCAATTTAGAGGAAATATCACGTTATACAAAATAAAATTCCTTCACGTGGTTGACACTGCTAATTTATATATATATCTATATATATCTATATCTATATATATATATATATATATATATATATATATATATATATATATATATATATATATATATAGGGTACTTCAAAACAACACCGACAACGTTTGGGAGGTAATTCCTGACACCAAAATAAGACAAAAAGTCTAGACCCACCTGGATGCACACAATGTGATCAAAAGTATTCGGACACTCCCAAAACGTACTTTTTTCATATTAGTTGCATTGTGCTGCCACCTACTGCCAGGCACTCATTATCAGCGACCTCAGTAGTCATTAGACATCTTGAGAAAGCAGAATGGGGCGTTCCGGACTTCGAACGTGGTCAGGTGATTGGGTGTCACTTGTGTCAGAAGTCTGTACGCGAGATATCCACACTTCTAAACATCCCTAGGTCCACTGTGTCTGATGTGATAGTAAAGTGGAAAAATGAAGGAACATGTACAGCACAAAAGCATACAGGCCGATCTCGTCTGTTAACTGACAGAGACCGCGGACAGTTGAAGAGGGCCGTAAAGTGTAATAGGCAGACATCTATCCAGACCATCACACAGAAATTCCTGACTGCATCAAGATCCACTCCAGGTACTATGACAATTAGGCGTGAGGTGAGAAAACTTGGATTTCATGGTCGTGCGGCTGCTCATAAGCCAGACATCACGTAGGTAAATGCCAAACGACGCCTCGCTTGGTGCAAGAAGCGTAAACATTGGACGATTGAACAGTGGGGAAATGTTGTGTGGAGTGACGAATCACAATACACAATGTGGCAATCCGATGGCAGGGTGTGGGTATAGCGAATGCCCGGTGAACGTCATCTGTTAGCGTGTGTAGTGCCAACAGTAAAATTGGAAGGTGGTGGTGTTATGGTGTGGTCGTGTTTTTCTTGGAGGGGGCTTGCATCCCCCTTGTTATTTGCGTGGCACTCTCACAGGGCAGGCCTACATTGATGTTTTAAGCACCTTCTTGCTTCCCACTATTGCAGAGCAATTCGGGGATGGCGATTGCATCTTTCAACACGATCGAGCACCTGTTCATACTGCACAGCCTGTGGCGGAGTGGTTATACGACCATAACATCCCTGTAATGGACTGTCCTGCACAAAGTCCTGATTTAAATCCTATAGAACACCTTTGGGATGTTTTGGAACGCCGACTTCGTGCCAGGCCTCACCGACCTACATCGATACCTCTCCTCAGTTCAGCACTCCGTGAAGAATTGGCTGCCATTCCCCAGCAAATCTTCCAGCACCTGATTGAAAGTGTGCCTGCGAGAGTGAAAGCTGTCATCAAGGCTAAGGGTCGGCCAACACCATATTGAATTCCAGCACTACCGATGGAGGGCGCCACGAACTTGTAAGTCATTTTCATCCAGGTGTCCGGATACTTTCGATCACATAATGTATATATATTACAATGTTTCTACTAATGCTATAATTCTAATTCTTTAAATGCAATATATTTATATTGAAACTGCTTTGTAACTTTCAAGAAATATATAAAGAAATATATAAACACTTACATTCTGTACGACATAGATATAGCAAAGGAAGAAATTGAGATACTTCGTAATGTAACAAGAATAACAGCATACAAACCCAACAAGAACTTATTATTATTATTTTTTTTTTTCAAATGAGACTGCGTCAAATTATTACACATTTGAAATCTAGATTTTAAACGAAAAGTTACAAAGAGAGATGGGTAAAACCGAACCGGTTTGTGGAAAAAATGGAAATCGAAAAAGCAACATTTTGGTTTTTCCAAATGCGTTTTTTGTAGGAAACCGAACCGGTTTTGATGGAAAATGGAACAGGTTCTGGAAAGTTGTCAAATTATTGTTTTCAGGTTTTCAAGAATTAGGATTGAATTAAGATTTCTGGGTTTTCGGCAACTATGGTCACGTTATGCCGTCACGCATAGTAAAATGACGTTCCTCGGCGATCATATCGCCCAGGAAATTGAAGAGGAAAAAAAGATTGGGGAAGGAAGGAAGCGGTCTGGGGACTGTATTAGGTACCATCCCGGCATTTGCCTATTGTGAATGAGAAAACCCAGGAAAAATTTCACTGAGGGTGACTGGCCTGAAAAAGCTGTTACACCTTTCCGACTGAATGTCCCTACCAGGAATCGAAGCCGGGACCGCTCGCACCAAAGCAAGAGAGTTAGCGACTATGTTACGCGGGGTCACTACAAGTTTTTAAGAGCCTTTTTTTTTGTGCCTACCTCCGCTTACAATATCACATTTAATATTCAGCGTTACAAACTAAGAACACTACAGTATCTCAAACATCCACATTTTTTAGGTGTCTGTTGATAATCGAAAAAATACATATTAGTCTTATAATAATTGAAGGCTGTGAAGAATACAAAGTGCATCAAAAAGTACGGTGAATGAATTTTTGTAACAGCAACTGCTGACCCTACAACCATTTGATGTTTAAATGTAACCGAGAAAGTTCTGTCGATTTTTCACCAACCACCTTCGAACATCGATATGTCACCTAAAACATACCTGAGAGATCAAAAATAATCCCATCAGCATCGACGACCTTCTGCGAAAGTTCTGGAAGGCCATGGATTCCATCGCGGTAGAACTTATTGGGCCGTGAAGTGAAGAAGGTATCAAGTGCATTTTGCACCTCTACTAGGAATTTGAACTGTCATCCTGTAAGGTGATTGTCCAAGGAATGGAACAGGTGGTAATCGGACGGTATAATGTGCGGGGATTATGGCGGATGCAATAGTGTTTCCCATCCGAGGTGTACAATGGTGTTCCGCGTCACCCTAACCACGTGGGGCTTAGTATTTCCTTGTAGCAGGAGGACCCCTTTTCAGTTCAGAAGTGCTGGCTCCAGAATTTTGAGGTTTCCTTGAATACGGCTCAACTGCTGACATTACACAGTTGCATTGATACTCTGAGCAGCTGGTAGCAGTTCCCGATGAACCATACCGCGAGCAGTTCACCGAAAACACAGGAGAACCTTTTTCTGGTGCAGTGCTGATCTCGGAACCGATTCATGGGATGCTAATTAATGATGACGGTGCCTTGGACCTTCGTACAGGACCAATTTCTCATCACATGTCAACACCTTGTCAGAAATAACACCTTCCTCCGACGAGACAAAGAAACACAGGTATCTGCTCGCGTTGCCTTCTGGCCCGGAGTCAAAACATGTGGAACCCATCGACCCAACTTGTAGTGCTTCCCAGATTGATGGAGGTGCTGCCAAATGGTTTCTCCACTCACACTTAATTATAGTCCCAGTTCTTCACATGTCTGGCCACTGTTCGCTTCAATTGCTGTCTGAAGATCTTCATTTTGTACATGTGTTGGTCTTCCAGCATGTGGTGCGTCTTCGAGTGTTTCGATACCGTCCTTAAACTTTTTAAACCACTGCTGCACTTTCCACGTAGTCACGATACTCTCATCAAAGGCCTGGCATAACTTCCGCCTCGCTGCAGCGATATTTGACTCCAGTTTGAACTCGTACAGCATACACGCCCTTATGACACTATTTAGGTCCCAAGTTCACTCTGTCCTTACGGAAGCTCACGGTGTAACTCAACTGACACAACCAGGTAGTATGTTGAATATACCCACACCAACAACTGACCTTCGCCTTATCTCCATTCGCATTCAACTCACGTGTGAGGGCCAATTGAACATAGATCTCCACAAAAAGCTACAGAACTTTCTTGGTTATACTCTGTTAACTATCCTCTTATACAGTTTCAGAAACTCAAAGGCATGCTCCCTTTCCCCCCAAAACCGCAAAACAGCGCTCAAATAACGTCAGCGGACAACTCTCCCGCTGGCAAAACCGATCCATCAATGCTTGTACGACGTTGCCTTAAGTCTTTTCAAATTGTCAAGAAAGGGATGGTCAGTGACTATTTTTCCTTCTTCCTTTTTTCCTTTTTTTCGGTATTTTTTTTTAAATTCACAACACACTTTTCTTTTACTTTCCCGTAACTCAGATAAAGTAAACATTTTCCTGGAAACTAGAGCAATGTAACACAATAAGCATAAACGTCCCCCTTGAACACTGATTAAATACTATAGCAATAGCATATAAGCGTCTTATAAATAGTAACTATTGACTAGCAAAACCTAAGGACCGTACTGTAATAGACGCACTCTCCAATTTTGATAAACACTAAAGTCTATTGCATAACATAGATCGAATACTATTACCAATATAATAATAAATGCGTCTGATATAGTGGTATCCATGAGTCGACACGAGAAATAGGGTTTCCTTATATACATTTCGTAAGTCACATCTCGTCTCTCTTCTCGAAGAATTTTTTTTTCTCTAGTTTCGATTATCGAAAAAGATGTCCTCGTCTCGTTTCATTTTGTAAATTCACATACAAAATTTATGACCTGATTTTTTAGATTTTCAAACTATGCTATGCATAAGTGTCAGAAGTCTTACAGAACGGATTTGTCCATCCGTTCGTCTGTCGTCAGTTATCACAGCCAAAACAATAGGAGATATCGACATGCGGATTTTGCAATCGATTTAGCACTCTAGAAACAGATCCTGTCTTCTCCATTAACCCTCTTTTCAAACCAGAAGTAATTAAAAATAATCATTTCGGGTTTCAATACTTATCGCCATAGAACAAAAATAGTAATATATATATATCACAACCTGCAACACTCTATCGAAACCGGAAGTAGTCAATCTATAGTACTTCTGGTTTCAATACTGATTTTCATAGAGCTAAAACTGGAAAAGATATTGAGAAGTACTTCTTTTGCAATCTATTCAGCGTCCCAAGAATAGATTTTATACCCTCCCTTAATCCTCTATTCAAACTGGAAATGATCCAAAGTAACGATTTTTGGTTTCAACTCTTCGCCACTGAACAAAAACAGTAAGGAATAGTGAGAAATGTTTTCTATATATGGACTCAGGAACAGGTTCTTTCTTTGACATTATTCCTCTATTACATCCAGTAGTTGTAGATGTAGCCGACTACTTCGAAGTTTTGAGTATTGTATTTGGATGGTTTGGAAGTATTACATAGTTTCAACTGTGAAACAACATTCCTTGTCTTAATTTCATCTAGAAGTTACCAGAATCCTTAAGCGTAGCGAGAGGTTCATGAAGGGAATGATGTAACACTCAAACCATATTTATCATTGGAGTATGTGGCGTAAGATTTGCGTATTTTATATAAAAATTATAAATGTTCTACACTGTGTTCGTACAATCATTCTATCAACTTATGATTTTATGTTATGATTCTTGTATCAATAAAACAAAGTTTGAGAACTAAGATTGGGATAAACTAGAGTTGCCCGCCAGACTCGTGAAATTTATCGTCTCGTCTCGATTCTAGTCTCGAAAATGAGACGAGAATGGTCATTTTTCTAATCTCGTCTCGAATTTAAAAGATATTTTTCATCTCGGGAGCAACACTAGTCTAATACTATATATCCTAACAATAAATTACGCTTAATTAGCCGTGTAGAAAAGACGTAGAATTAAAGCAACACTAGGAACTAGTGAAAAAATATAAAATAAAAAAGTTCCAGTAGCATTTGCCTGAAATATAAATTAGAAATGAACATCTGCGTGAATTCATGTTATTGTGCTTTTGTTATAATTATGACGGTTTATTTCGTGGTCTGCACAATTCCAATTGCTCGTTTCTTAAAGTCATTACGGATTCACTAATTAATAAAAGAATCATATGTGCTAATTTAAAACCTACTACTTAGGGAATCTGTAGGACAAACGTAATACTTAAATATGGATAATAATTATTATTATCAATCGCTAACCACTTCTCTATATATCAGCAGTTTTCACTGTCACCCTCACTGACTTTTTTTCGACCAGCCATAGATAAGCCCCCATACTGAGTTTGGTGACATCCGACACCACCCGCGGTGTGTCGACATCGGACAGCAACTGTATACCAGGATAGCGGACGTACTATACCTTTATAATTTATCCGATAGCCCGATCCGTTGAGACAGGCAGCGTCAAGTTGGAACATGTTCTGACTTGTCAGTCAGCATCCAGAGCCACTAGAATAAGGTTGTGTTTACCGTGTCTGTCGCGCATCATGGATTTCGATCAACGCGTGAATATTAAGTTTTGTTTCAAGTTGAAAAAAAAGTGCCAAAGAAACACATGAAATGTTGAAATTTGTGTATAGTGATAATGTTGTAACTCTGAACACTGTTTGCAAGTGATATGAGCGACTTAAATGCGGAAATGAGTCGGTAGAAGACGAGCAACATTCAGGACGTCCATTAACCTGAAAAACAGAAGAAAACGTGCAAAAAGGGGCAAAAATTGTTCGTTCAAACAGGCGAATAACTATTGGAGAGCTTTGGAATGAACTAAACATCGGCTCCATACAAATCATTTTAACTACCGATTTGGAAATAAGAAGAGTGAGTGCGAAATTTGTTCCCCGACATTTGACTAACGAACAAGAGTTTTTAGCCGAAAAAATATTCCTGTCTGTCCACGTTCACTATACTCTCGAGATATAACATGACGCGACTTCTAGCTCTTCCCAAAAATTAAAGCCGTGCTTAAAGGAAAGTGTTTTGACACTATTCCTGACATTGAAAGGACCAGAACAGAGCAGTTGAAAGCCCTTCTACAAGAAGCCTTCCAGAAATGCTTTCAGTCATGGATTCAATGTTGGGATAAGTGCATTGCCAGCCAAGGACAGTACTTTGAAGGAACTTAAATTCCATGTAAGCTTATTACTTTGTTTCTAATAAAATTTTTCATCTTACTTTTCAATCACACCTCGAAGTACATCTATATAAGCTATTAGAATTCGTATAATCTTTGCTTCGTTAAATTGTGTAATCTATAACCGTTTGAGATTCTCAACAATACAGTATGTGATACTCAGTTCACTTTATTTATTTATGTATTTTTATGTTCAATGTAGGACAAGCACAAGTTCAAACCTCGAGTACCACTTATAGTCCGCGGACCACAGTTTGAGAAATTCTTACAGAACAAATATGTAATAGTTAAATGTTCCCTCCGTTTGGGGTAGGTGAGTAAAATCTAAATTCACAAATGAATGAGTTATTTATATTCTGTGTATAGGAAATGTCTCATGTACTTAATAGTGCTCTTTTGCTTACTATGATTCTGGGAAAATTTCTTTCTGTTTTTCCTTGAATTCGCCATATTAAGTTCGTCTTCTCCCTCGAACCCTTTGGAGAGAGTTTCCAAGGAATCATTTCAGTGAATATAGAATGTATTTTCTGTATGGTTTTCTCTGTGTATCGTAAAGGCTCTACATACCAAATTAGGTGACTATGCAAAAATAATTGAAAGAGAACTGCCTAACTGTACTGAATGATTTATTGATATTCGCTAAAGCAAGAAATATCCATGTATCATGTTATGTCCTTTCGTGTGTAATTGTTGGAAAGTTACTTGTAATAATAAAATTACGCATGAAAATTTGCATTCCTTATTATATTTTTTTATGCTGTTAGTCAATATGTGGCGTCAGAGGGTGATATCAGGTAGTCTATAACCTTCTGAAATTTTAATGAATACATTCCAAGGTTCAAGAATTTGATATTTACTGCGAAACATTTGGATCTTTAAGTGCTTGAGATCTGAATTTCGTGCAAGAGCAAGACCCTTCCAATGTTCTGAAAAATAACCTTTGATCAACTTTAAACAGACGAAGCAAAATTCGGGGACCATTCTCTTATTTAAATATCAGCTCACAATTGTGTTCATATACAGAAATTCTTGACTATACAAACGTTGGTAACATTTCGAAGTAATATTCAGCGTTTATGGTATCTCACAACAGATAGGAACCAGCAACAGTTGAGAACTTATACCATAACTGTCACTTTCAGTTTATTCTTTCAAATGTTCCGCCTCTCTACTCAATAGTTACTGTTAGAGCCTTTTCTATTTCAAGTATACCCTCGCAAAATATGTGAAACATACTTCGGCCCCACCCTGCCGTTCTCTTACGGAGGAAATAATCCCTTTTGCTTTGAGAAAAGAACTGAATGACCTCGGGTGTGTAGCCATTTGTCATTCAGTCGTTTGGTCTTTGTAAGTGAAGACCGTACGGTACTTAGAATGACTAACAAGACAGTGCACAGCGAAGCCCGTGAAATAATTCAACGTGGCAACCCTATCTGCGTCAAACAATTTTGAAGAAGCTCGGCCAGAGCAATCTGTCCCTTCTCTTTTGAGAGAGTACGGGAAAACATACATCGACAGCAGCACCAGCAGGGGAACACTTGAAATAAAAAGGCTCTACCTATTACGAATTCCTTACGCAAAACATTGCCTAACCACGCAAAACAATATTATAAAAAAGTTGGTATACTCTTTCATCAAGCACGTCTGTCACAATGCTTTGGAAAAAATTCCTGGACATAAGGTCAACTCTTCACGGAGAACAACACGCCCAGTATAGTTAGTGTAACCACTTTCTCACCCGGCCTGTATTTTGGATTTAGAAGGACTTCGATCGAATATATCTTCCACTGTCTTCCCTTTTACCTCAGGCCGTGACATTGAATGCCTGTCAATTCTTGGGATGTTCCCTTTACTGCGGCAGTAATTAACTTCCGATAAGAGTTATATATATATATATATATATATATTTGTTTCGCATCTAGAAGACATATCTACCATATTGACTCCTTTACCACCGTTGCACCAAACAACATACTTGCACACCTCATATCTCGCAACAATTTTAACATTTTGCTCAATGTTTAGTCCAGAAACCATCTCTTATATCTGGAAAATAAATAACAAATAAAATATATATAAAAAGAAATAAGTTGAAAACGTAAATAATATGTTACATGATGCAACATAATTGCCACTAAAATATCTTCATAACTCGTTTAGTTAAACAATAGGATGCACATTAAAGAGCTAAGATTCCTCTCCTTAAGCAACGTTTTCTCTTCTTTCTTTATCTGTTGATTTCAGAAAAACGTCCACAAAAGAACACTTGTGAAGTATCCTGACTGCGTGACTTCTTCCTTGTGCTTTAAAAAAATGAAATCCTTTTGTTTTGAGCCTGAACGCTCAAATTTATAACGGAATAGTAGGGTCTCTTTGTTGAAATGTATTGAAAGCGATATAATTGAACACTCTTAAAATAATGGATGGTTGAGTAGAGTCTTTCTAGCTTTATACATAAAAGAGTGGTTCGAAAAAAATGCAAACTTTTTTTTCAAGTCACAATATCGTTTAAAAGTTGCGAATTGGGGAGACTAAAACGGAGTTTAAAAAAGTTAGAATCGTTTTAAATCTTTCGGTCGCGCATATGCTCTAAACTTTGCCGAGTTTGGAAAAATTCTCATTTCTATGATAATTGTTGTGTTATTAAAATATAATAGCTCTAGTAGAATGTTATGTTAGAACCGATAATGTTTTAGAAAAAAGAAATTGTTCAAATTGGTCTAGGTATTCCGCTCACGTAACTGCTGTCAATTCTAAGAAATCTATGCGCTTCTTGTAACTTGCTCGGAGCTGAGTCTAGGGGTGGTGTTATGGTCAACCATGCCTAACTTCGTCTATGAATCAGATTTCAAAGTGCCTTCAGCTAAGAATGAGTGAAAGCGGAGATGTTCAATTGTTCAACACGAGTTTCTTGAACTTATGATTCTTCACACAAAAACTTAGTTTTGTCAATAAAAATATGTTTATAAATATTACTAATGGTCTAAAATAATTTGTTTTTAAACGTTTAAACTTGTATTTAATAAAGAAGAACACATATAAGTTGTTAGTATTTTTCCCTTGAACTGTGATCTACCTTTATTTGTATTTTTCCCCCAAAATTTCATTAACTTAGAAGACAGTGTACGACCAGAGGATGTTGATAGGTTTAAATAATATCAAAATGTTGTTTTCTGTGGTTCTAATACATTAGAATTTGAGCTATTACATTTGGGAAGAGGCTAATTTACAAATGTTAAGAAGTATCATATAAATGTAATTTTTCCACAATTCGGCAAACTTAAGAACACATACGCAACCGGAAGGTATAAACCCGTTTTTACTTCTTCTTCTTCTTCTTCTTCTTTTTAACTCCCTTTTAGTCTCCCCAATTCACAACATTTTCGCGGTATTACAACTTCAAAAAAGAATTTGGCATTTTTTTTTTGGCCCAGCCTATCACATAATTAATGAGATACAATCATATGAAAATAGGAAGTTACCATTACTTTCCATTTCACCATACACATACACAGTATATTCGTGATTATATTGGGAATAAGGGTATTCTCGCATGGCGCTTGGGATCCCTGGTTAGATCTGAGCTCTTGCCAAGTGGGTATTATGGTGGATCGACACCGTGTGCGTAGGTTTGCTCGAGGTTCTTCTATTTCATCCCACTTTTTTCATTCCACTATTTTGTTTATGACCATCATCACCGTCTCCTTTAGCCTTGGGATATGAGTGTGGAACTTTAAACTCAATAAAATAAGTAAAAAATAAACTACCACAACATAACAGCCCTTTCAGATAGGTGGGAAGAAGATGGTGAGAATCTATATATTAAAATGCTAGCTAGCTTTATATGTTTGTGGTCAAGAAAGATTTATGCGTTTGTGGCCAATCCTTTGGACAGTGAGTTCTTGGGAACCATAGGCCCTAGAAAGATACCGTTTTCACTGATCGATTGCCAATTTTGTGTAGATTGTTCAGTTCTAATTCAATATTTAAAAAAATGACCGTTATTTCTCTATTACATTTTTTAGGGGTACATTGAAAGTATTGAAATTTTAAAAAAAGTAAAGCATCATATCCAACGAGTTATGCATTCCAACACCACACATTTATATACTAGTTTAGTATATCTCTCCGGCGTGTTTTGTGGTCAACTGGTAATGAAAAATGAAGGATAATCATTTCTCCAGTCTAAGATGAATCTTTATTGTTTGGAGTGTTTTGTCCAATGAACACCATTATAATTAATTGCGTGTGTAATGTATTTGCTTGTTACATACTGCATGCAGGAAGAAAGAAAACACTGATCATACATGAATTAGAGACTCCACTCGGAAGTAGGCTCAAATCTTGCAAACGGTGCGAGATATTGAAAAATAATCGAAAAATCTCCCCTTTATGATACCCCTTGCTGGTTTTTATCAAAACGTCTTTCACTTGTGTCTGTAAAGGGAGATGTACAAATGTTGTGAGGAAAGGTGATATTGCTAATTTGAATCACATCATTTTTGACAATAAAAGAATTACAAACCCTGCTGAAATTGCAAATAAATTTAATAATTATTTTATAACTTCTCCTCAGGTAGCTCTTGGTGCTCTATCCCACCAAGCTAGTACAAGTGGTTCTTCAAATATACCTTATTGTCCAAAATGTATTTTTCTTACCCCAGTAACTTCTGATGAAATATTAGCTATTATAAGAAAGATGATAAATAACAGTTCTGCAGGTCTTGATGAAGTACCATCCACTATTATAAAACAATCTGCTTCAATAATTGCTCCCCACCTGACTCATGTAATATATTTTACCCTAGAATCAGACATTTTCCCACAGCGGTTAAAAGTGGCTAAAGTGATTCCCTTGTTCAAAAAAGGCAGTCGTTACAATATTAAGAATTATCGCTCTATCTCAGTTTTGTCTGTATTGAAAAAAAAGAAAAAAAATGAGACGGTAATGTCAAATAGGATAAGGAATTACTTACATTCTAATAATCTTATATCATCATCACAATATGGGTTTTTAACTGGCAAATCTACTGATTCTGCAATTTTCGATTTTTTTAGTACTGTTATTCACACGTAAATAATTAAAAAATGGGCAATTGGATTCTTTGTTATCTTACTAAGGCATTTGATACTGCAAATCATGATCTCTTACTTTAAAACATTATGCTTTTATGGTATAAGAGGAACTGCCAATAAATGGACCGAATCTTACTTGAAGGATAGGTATCAGATAGTTCAAATTACGAACGAAAATAATGGCAAAATTCACAAGTTTAGTAGTTATTAAGGTACAATACTAATTGGTGTACCTCAAGGATCAGTGCTTGGTCCATTGCTCTTTCATATATACATTAATGATTTGACACAAGAAATGTTGCCTAATAAATGTGTTTTATTTGCTGATGACACCAATGTTATTATTACAGGTAACTCATGACATGATATTCAATATAATCTAAACACTGCATTTTCACGATTAAGTAACTGGTTAAGTAGCAATAAATTAGTATTAAACAATGATAAAACTTCCTTGCATTTTTTTTTATTATCCTCTTCAAAATAAATTTATTCATTATGTAATGTAAATAACAAAAAAGTCGACTTTTCTATTTCAATTAAATTTCTTGGTGTCACCATTAGTTCGAAACTAACTTAGAATGAGCATATTTCCCAACTCAACGAAAAATTAAGTAGTATTTGTTTCGGTCTCCGTAGACTAAGAGGTAATGTCACAACACAGGCTTTAGTTTCAGTGTACTATGCAAAATTCCATTCTTTAATAAGTTACGGTCTTATTTTTGGGGGTTATTCTACTGAATGTATTAGCACGTTTCGCTTACAGAAGAAAGCACTAAGGGTTGTGTTTGGATTGTCACCAAAGTCTTCTTGCAAGCCCATCATTCAAGGACAAAAAAATGTTACCATTACCTTGTGTGTATCTATATAAAATTATCTTGTTTACCGTAAGTAACAAACATTTGTTGAAAACAGTAACGTCCATAAATACAATACTCTTCGTTAATAATTTGCATGTTATCCCCAAAATTTCTCGTTTTTTTTCAAAAAAGTGTATATTTTAACTGTAAAAAAAAAGAAAAAATCAATAAGTTACCTGACTTTCTTAGGCAAAAGAAATAATATTCTATGTTTAAATCTGATCTTCACAAGTTCTTAGTAGATAAGTGTTACTACTCGGTAAATGAGTTTTTTGAAGACAATGTATAAATGTCTTTTGTTAATTAAGTTATGAATGTTTAAGCTTATAAAAGTCATAATTATGTATGTATTACTCTATTTGTAAGTTTTTTTTTGTAGCGTATATATAACTATTTTGTAATTTTGACAACTGTATGCGTACTTGAGAATACTCTCATTTGTATGCAAAACAAGCAAATAAATAAATAAATAAATAAATGACAAGGAGATTCATGCTCATATGTGAATGTTACGCTGTGTAGAGAGCGTAGGTTCAGCCATAGGCGGCGCCAGGATTTTGATAATGTGGGTGCAGGCTAGGATGAGACAACACATCCTAACATTGTTGCCAGAACGTTCTGCACTATTGAGCCTTAAGATCTCCAACATAATTCCTAGTTTTACTTTAAAAAAAAAAAAAAAAAAAAAAAACTAGAAAAAGACGGTATGATAGCAAGTAACTTATGAGAGACTTAAGAAGTCACTCAAATATATCCAAACGTAGGAAACAAGAAATATACAAAACAGAAAGAATTATTATAGGAAATCTGAAAATCGAAGTTAATGTGGGTGCAGCTGCACACACTGTACCCACTGTGGCGCCGCCTATGGGTTCAGCTAGTATAAATTAAAGAAGAAAGAAGAACTTGTAAAGCCTCAAGTTGGACGCCGTCTTGAAGTCTGAAATGAGATGCTGTTACCAGGATACAAATAGAGTTTTATTCGGAAAGGTAAAAATAATAGGACAAGTTAGTCGTGATACAAGGTAGAGAGAGAGAATAACTAATAAAGAGAGAAAATTATATATTTGGGATAAAATAAAGAATTTAAAGGTATGAACAAAAAATGAAATAACGAAAAAATTAAAGAATGAATAATTAAAAATCTTTGGAAATGCGAATTATTTAGTAGAAAATTTATTGAAAATAATAACAAATAAAATTATAAAAATGAAAATGGTTGAGTTGGAAACGAAGTGAATGTATTCAGGTAGTGATGTAACAGACAATTCAAATCAGAGGAGTGGTCCACAGATAGAAGGTAATGTAAGTGTCTTTCTGTCTCTTTCTGAAGGGCGTGAAAGAACGTCGAGGAAATATTTTTGGGGATACTTGACATAGAAGGTGTTATCAATTAGCTGTTGTGCTGTGTTGTGGATTCTGGAACAGGTAGACAGGGAAATTCGGCCGCTCCATATGTATCTGCGATAGTTGGTGCAATACCAACATAGAACCATGAGCAATTGGTTAATGAGGTTACTGATGTTAATAAAATGGCAGCTATCTGAATTGTAGAGTGAATAAGTAACGTTTGTGATGAAATCTTGCAAGGCCAGGCTAGTGTTGAATATATAACAGGTGTTGCATGTGCGTTCGTGGCTTTTCTTAGTTATAACTGTTGGGTGTTTAAGGAGTCAACTTTTGTAATAGGAGTGTCAAACTACAGGTTCTTTCGTACATAAATTTGGATCGGGTCCTGAAAATCTTAGGTCTCAAGTAAAGTGGTGATTGTGGGGTAAGCACTAGGGGATATATATACAGGGTGTTTCAGATAAAACGTCCAATGCTTATAAATCCGAAACGGCTGAGAATAAAAAGATGAAACAAAAACTGAGATAGGAAAATGTCATAGGGCGCATCACATGGTGTTGTTATGGTGACCCCCAGGGCCCTCCTTCAAGGGGGCCCAGGCGCCAACTTCAAATTTTCAAATAGGAACATGTATTGAATCATACCTCATTCAATAGCGCTTGAAATACGAAACAACTTTTGTAGGAAACAATTTTCGATTTGGGCCACCGTTTTCAAAATGGCCGCAAAAAGTCCTGTATCAGTTTGAAGTTGGCACCTGGGCCCCCTTCACGGAGTTTCCTGAGGGTCACCACAACAACACCACTTGATATGCTTCATCATCGTTTCTATCTCAGTTTTTGTTTCATCTCTCTATTCTCAGTCGTTTCTGATTTAGGCCTATAAGCACTGAACGTTTTATCTGATAAAGGACCCACTTTTTGCGGCCATTTTGAAAACGGTGCCCCAAATCAAAAATTGTTTCCTACAAAAGTTGTTTCGTATTTCAGGGACTATTGAATGAGGTATGATTCAATACGTGTTTCCATTTAAAAATTTGAAGTTGGCCCCTGCACCCCCTTGAAGGAGGGCCCTAGAGGTCTCCACAACAACACCATGTGATGTGCTTTATGACATTTTCCTATCTCAGTTTTTGTTTCATCTTTTTATTCTCAGCCATTTCGGATTTATAAGCACTGGACGTTTTATCTAATATAGGACCCACTTTTTGCGGCCATTTAAAAACGGTGGCCCAAATCGAAAATTGTTTCCTACAAAAGTTGTTTCGTTTCTCAAGTACTATTGAATGAGGTATGATTCAATACATGTTCCTATTTGAAAATTTGAAGTTGGCCCCTGGGCCCCCTTGAAGGAGGGCCCTGGGGGTCACCATAATAACACCATGTGATGCGCCCTATGACATTTTCCTATCTCAGTTTTTGTTTCATCTTTTCATTCTCAGCCGTTTCGGATTTAGAAGCACTGGACGTTTTATCTGAAACACCCTGTATATATAGGGTATATGAAAAAATGGAACTTTGTTGGAAATAGATGGTATTCAATCTAAACTGATGGAATTATTCCAATCATGCTTGCCGTTTGGGCTCCCCAATAGTAAGGTGCCCAGTATTAAATGAAAAATCAACGTTGCTAGTCAGTGGTCTGTTTCTTCTTGAGATCTCACCATACCAGAATTGTTGAGTAACGGATTTCAGGTGTCCTAAAGTTCCTCACATTAACAATGTGCACGTTCCTCGCGTTAATTTTGCGAGTTGTTAAATTTCTTTCGAACAGCCTGCTGAACGGGAAATGCGATTTCATTTAACGTTGGGCGCTTTACCAGTGTGGACCCCAATTGGCTAACACAATTGGAAAATTTCCATCATTTTAGATTGAAAAACTACCTATTTCCAACAAACAACAAGTTTCCTCTTTCTATTTTTTCATATCGTTACTCATAACGGAGTTGGTCTATGGTCCTGGATTTTTGATAGACCTTGTATATATATACAGAATGTCTCAGAAGTGAGTGTCCATTGTAAAATCGGACACTTTTGAAAAAATAAAACTCAGTTCTGTTTATGTTTATCATGTTTAATATATGCTGAAAATATACATTCATTAAAATATTTTTATATGAACATGGATCCCAAAAGTTTTATTTTTTACTCTAGAATTAGCTACCTGTTTCAGTAGATATATATTTTTTTTAAAAAAAAAACCTTCTTTCAGTTATGATTACAAAAACGATAGATTTATGAAAAACAAGAATAAAAAATGGACCAAAACTTTTAAGTTTGGTCATTCAAAGCAACATATTAACTTTTGGAGAGTCTCTTTCCCATTTCATGACTTCAGTTGGTGTTTCATTTGCTTAGATACAACAATTGTGTCGATTGACTTGATCACATGTGTTGAAAGTCGTCTCATCACTGAATAAGACATTAACCAAAAGGTTTTCATTTTCAATTTGCTCTCGCACGTTGCTGCTCGATTTGAATAATCTTCATGTAGAAAATACAGTAATCCAATACGATAACACTTTTTCCCTATACAGTAGAACCCCTCTGGTCCGCCTCTCCGGTTCATTCAATTGTGCTCGAGCCGAACTTATCTCGACTCGTCCATGAGTCACGAGGCCCATTGTCGTTTACTGCCGTTGTGGCATTGTTGTTTACTTGCTGTTACTGCATGTCCGCATTAGTGCTCTATCATCTCTTGTATCGTTTCTTTCGTTGTGCGTGTTTTCTGTACTGTACTGTGCAGTTTTCAGTGCTTATTGTTCATTTGCTTTCACTGAAGAGAACAACACAGACATTTTTGAGTTCAGAGATAGTTTATTTTATTGTAAATCCATATTTTTATGATAATCCGACCTTTCTTTGCCTTCCGACCATAACCCCAGTCCCAAAGGTGACGGATTAGAGGGGTTCTAGTGTATTATATTGTACAGGGTCCTTCAAAAAGGTTTTTACAAATTTATAAAGTTATATAAATCGATTCAGACTACTTACAAAGTATTTTTGTAGCAAAATAGATCAAGTTATATTTCAATGTAATTTTGTAGCCAAATAGATTTTTTAACCTTATAGTGGCAAACACCGTGCTCGTTGGTTTTCTCGGGGTTCTCCTGTTTTCTCCCACTTTCTTCATTCCACCATTTCATTAATTTCTCATCATCACCGTCTCCTTTAGGCTAGCCGGCATAACGATGGGACCTAAAACTTTTCATTTCATTTCATTTTAACCTTATGGTTAGTTAGGTTCAATGTGACTTTCTTTAATGATTTTGCACCAATCTAAAATCAATTAGATATCTCTTCTGAAGTCGATTTCCTACCAATCACGCAGCAGCATGTCAGGATTTCTAACTGAACACCAGGTTTCAACAAAAGACTTATGCCGCTCATAAATAGTAAACCTACTGGGAGGATCTTTACCATATTTGGTATGAAAATCTCGTTTCACAATTGTCACAGACTTTGATTCTTCAAACCAAAACACACAGAGTGCTCGGGACCAGTGAAGGCAGCCCCCTTTCGTAGAACTGTCGCTAGCTCTTTACGGTGGCACTAATACTATGCACTACATGAGTGAAAATGTGTCTATTTTGCTACAAAATGACACTAAAACTAACTCTGTAAGTAGCCTGAATAGATTTATGTGAATTTACAAAGTTGTAAAGCCCTTTTTGAAGCACCCTGTATATATATATATATATATATATATATATATATATATATATATATATATATATATATATATATATATATATATATATATATATATATATATATATATAATACAAATAAATTGTTTGCGAATTGTGTTGAGATTGGAGTGCTTATGAAAGATGACAAAAGAAACTGATGATGGACTATACATTAAAGCAGATACGACCGAATGGATAAAAATACCATATCCACTTGAATGTACGTAAGATGCATATTTTTACATTTTTATTACCAAATAAGACCTCTTAAATCAGGACGTTTTTATTACAAATGTAGGTATTGCAATTGTAACGAGTAATGTTCGGTAGTTGTTGCAAATGCAATAAATGCAAGATATCCGTTTATTATGATCATTGGCTATATTTGTCATTTTATAGTTGCGTCTTAAGTTTTGTTTATCTTTCTTCCGGAAATACAAGTCACATTGTTCTCTGTTATCGTGGAATGCAGACCATCAGTGAGATATGGAATTTGACACTCTTCGCAGGAGAGGAGAATGAGACAGTAAATGCTGAACGATTGTTTTTTTGTGCGTACTTGTGTGTTGACAAGCCGAAGAAAGCATTTGTGATATCGTGCAATCAGAAGTTAATTATGTGTTGTATGGCATAACTGCTATACCAGTTTCTGATTGTAGAGCTTGCCTAATGTGAAGTGATTTTTTTTTTTTCAAATATAATACAAGGTATTCCGGCAATAAACCGACAAACTTCACATACGTATTTAGGGCCTCAATACAAGAAAAAAGTTTATCTGCGACTGTGGTCGGAAACGCCTAACTACGCAGGTGGAACCAATTTAAGGTAGTAAGTAGAATTAATCGGAGGGTGGCTACACTGAATAAAATAACCGGCTTTGTATATGTGGTCAGGATTTCAATGCAAAAAAAAAAAAAAATCTATGACTTTGGTCGCTTACACCCAGTTACGGAGATGGGGCCAAGTTAAGGTAATAAGTAGAATTAATCGGAGAATGGCTACACTGAATAAAACAGCTGGCAGACTTTGCATATATATTCAGGACCTCAATACAGGATAAAAGAGTTTATCTGCGAAATTGATCGAAAACACCTAATTATGAAGATGGGGCCAATTTAAGGTAATGAGTGGAACTGATCGTAGGATGGCTACATTGAAACAGCTAACAAACTTCAGCTTAAGTGTTCAGAACCTCAATAATAATAATAAAAACTGCGGCGTTGAACGGAAACGCCTATCTGCAGAGATAGAACAATTTTAAGATAATCCACAGTAGGACGAATTCCATTAATTACCTTAAATTGGCCCCAAGTCCGTAATAAGTTTTTAACCTTTTTTCATGTATTGAGGTCTTGAACACATATGCGAAGTTTGTTGGTTTATTCCCGGAACACTCTGTGTACATAGTTTTTGGTCACAGTATTCATTAGCATACTTACTTTTTCTCCAATTTTATGTTTATGATACTAATATTTCAATGATTTGTAATTTTCTTTCTTTTACTTCGCTCTGATGTTTTCTGGTTATTGATACTTTCAGTATACTTCTCAATTTGTTCTATGTATAATCCTTAATATAGGTTACTATGTGAGTCAAAATTTGTCTATTTTGCTATATACACTCACTTTTCAATACAATTTTTAATGTTTATTTTTCTTTTTGTTTGCAACTTTGGGTATTTTATTTTGCCATAACTGCTAGTCTTTAATAACGAGACAGAATACATTGCCATTGTTGAGAACAAGTGTATATACAGGGTGTGTTCAAAAAGCATCAAATCTTATTTTTTCCCGCGTAAACCAATGAAACGCGGGACACTTTCTTCAGTGTAGATCTAGAGGGGACACTCTGGCAAGACGTGAATATTTTTCCTGCCTGCAGAAAGCGTGAGTTGTGGCAGTCGGCCAACGATTGAAGACGTGTAGTGAGTGGTCGTCGGATTTCAGTTTTTGTAAAATTACAGAAAAACATGAGCAGCGATATTTCATCAAATTTTACCAAAAGCTTGGCGATACCCAAGCGGAAACTATTCAATTTTGAACGAGAATTTGGGCATAAGAAGTGTGTCCGCAAAATTTGGGACTTTCATCGCCAAACACAATATTCCTGTGTGTCGTCAGACTTTCTACTCACCTGACATGGCTCCGTGTGACTCTTGGTTATTTTCCAAACTGAAAATGGCACTAAAAGGGACCCGATTTGAGTCAGGAGAAGAGATCGTGCAGAATGCGACAAAACGGTTGCTCACCATTTCGAAAACTGCGTTCCAGAAGTGTTTCCAACAATGGCGGGAGCGCTGGGAGAGGTTTGTACATTACCAAGGATACTACTTTGAAGGGAATTAGTGATTCGGATTTCCAAATCGACAAAGGGTATTTCTACCAACCAAAATTTCGATACCTTTTGAACACATCTCGTTTACATTATGTACAGACTTGCAATCAAACTGTGCAATGGAGGGAACTCAATGAATAAGTTCCTATGATGTAGGTTTCGGGAGGAGGGTGATTTTGTATGCAGAGAAGTATGGAAATAGAAAACTTGTTGATCATGAATTCAACATGTCTGCAGGAAGTATTCGAAGATCGCGATATGGCGGACGCCCACATTAGCAATATTTACCTATGAACGTAATTGCTACGAATTATCATTAACACCTGCATTCAATTTAACAATTTGTTGAAACAGACTACATGTGAGTTAACATGGAAGACTAAAGTCTTAGTATTTTTTTTTTTATCTGGAATTTTTTTTGAACCAGTCGAGACAATTTTCCCTCGTAAATCAGTAACAACCTTGGTTTTCCGGGAGTATATCAACCCTAAGAAACACCAATATTTATTTACTCTTCGAGTTCACATAGTGCGAGAAGTTAACATTTAGGATCACAAATATTCTTCTGTTGATTAATGGACATATCAGGAAATAAGTTTTTACAGGATTTTTTGATTTCTTCAGAATATAAGACAGCATTGAACATATCAGTAAATTATTATTATTACTGTTGTTTAAAATAAGGCTCGCAATTTGCCAACTTAATGCGTTCAATATCTTTTCTACTTTATATCGATGGTGGTTAAGCTACAACGCAATCAATTCCACATAAGTGTTTTGCACTATTTCAACATGTATACAAGAAAAACTTAATAAAAAATTATTTTACTGTCGGAATAAAAAGGAAAAACGAAGAAAATTTTCTGAACTATACAAAAAATTCCAGGAAAGACGCTGTAAGTCCAGGAAAGAAGCTGTGTTTTCCAGAACGCTTACAAATCTTACCGTACAAATTTGTAGTGAATCGAACGAGGAGAATTTAGAGTAAAACGCTTACCTGACGTCATTAAAGAACACAAACTACTAAGAACTATATTCGAGCATGGTGAACAAAGAGAAAGTTCGTCTCTCTACTTTAGTCAACTAAGCCACATTGATTCTTGAGTAATAGATTGATTGATTAATTAATTGAAGTTTATTACTCCTTTTCAGCGCTTAGTGTATACGAGACTGTTCCTTAATAAATAATACTTTTCTGACCAAAGTATATACTTATCTATTAAATTAAAATAAGTCGTAACATTTCCAATAACTTAGCGTTATCTTCATCAGACGTTAACTGGCCTGTCTGTGTGATAGGCTAGTAATAACAGTTTTAATAACTTAACGTCTGATAACAGTTCCAATAACTTAACGTCTGATAACAGTTTCAATAACTTAACGTCTGATGAAGATAACGTTAATTTATTGAAACTATTACGACTTATTTTAATTTTAATAAATAAGTATACACTCTAGTCAGAAAAGTATTAAATATTTAAATAATAGTTCCAAAGTCAATATGGATGAACAAAACGATTCTACTTCTTAAAGTGAAGTCTGAGCATCTACTCGTGGTTTTATCCAAAATTTAATGTTTCTATTGGGGACTGAACTTACCTAATACTGTTCACTGTAAATACAGTTATAATTCTTCAGAATAGTGATTAAGATATTCATATTCTGCTTAAGAATTGGATTTATAATTCACTAGAACTATCTTGAAGTATATCTATATCTCTAGGGTATTTACGAAGTTTGTGCCTATCGTAAAACTCAGAAACTACCGAAAATACGAAAAGAGAAATAAAGAGAAGAGAGACTCATATATCAATATTTTGAACCGCTACTTTTCTAAGTTGGAGAATTTTAATCTCCACCCTAGAAAAGGGTAGTAAGGCATCAACTGAAAAATTTAAATGGTAATGAAAAGGGATTGAAGTAGCTTATCGTCTTAAAGTCTCGAAAGAAACGTTTCAATGTTGCTTTAGGATCATCAAGTACCAGATAGTAAATTGACAAGCAATGTGCATGAAGACTGCTCACCTTTCAAAACATCTGTAAGTGTTAAAGAGCTGAGATCTATATTTTATCATTTAGACGAAATAGTTTTACGAGGAAAAAAGAATCTATCACCTTTTGTTCGGGGAATGGAGTGGGCGGAAATTAAGTATAATAATAATATAATTTCAAGGGGGATCAACTATCATACCGTGATGTTGAGTTTAATGTCCCCGTTCAGCATCGAGGCTATATGAGATGGACGTGGACCTACTGATTAACGTGGAATCCGAGCCACACAAACTCCCGCCGGGAAACTATCATTTCGTATCAAAGATCTTGCTAAAATACGCAGTCAAATAAATAAGGATCCATAAAGAATGTCGAGCAGATATAAATCTTGTTTTTTTTCTTCTTCCTTTTTTCGTATCATTTAAAGTGAAGGGCGAGAATTCGTCTAAAAACCCGTATGAACTTCATTGAGGCTAAAATAAGGGCCGTCCGGTATGGGTTTTCTGGTTTAAACTCAAAACTCGGAAACTGATGAAGATAAGCACACCTAACACACACACACAAAAGAAAACCTCTAGAACTAACATTGATCCATTTGTGTCATTGTAGATGAAATTTTTCTGGTATCGCGTGATTAAGTGAACCTCACGACTCCCACATCGCCAGCGCATCACCGTATGATGTTAACACATCATATTAATTTTAATAGTTAATTCAAGTGTGTGTGTCAACCGGCTGTATGGAAACAGCTTGTCAACATAGTTCGATTGAAAGATGGGATAGAATGTGGCCCGAAATGATGACTTTGTGTTTAAACAAGCTCTATTATGATGGATTGATTTTCAATATGCTATTTCTTACGATATTTTATGAGCATACTGGCATATATTACCCGCTTCGCTGGGTTGAAATAAATAATTTAAACGCACATCTTTGTATCTCATGTATTTTATTGCCATTAATTTTTTATTTTTTATTGCAGCAAGCATGTTTACACAGATTTTGTTAATGTTTTCGAACGTTATGATGTAGTAACAATCTTTTCTCTTAGTTGTAAATTAAGTGTGATTCGTGTTCTAATACTGCAGAAATAACTAATTTTTTTCGTAATTCAATTAGTGTCACTGTTCATCTCGGAAACCGCAAGAACCGTAGATTCAACACTAATTTCGGTCATCTTTGACCATATATATATATATATATATATATATATATATATATATATATATATATATATATATATATATATATATATTTCCCCCTCCTCATGTTGCGGGCCATGGCATCGGAATTGTCACCGTTCATCTCAGCGACCCCAAAAAATGTGGATTTAGCACTAATATTGGTTATTTTCGATGATTTTTAAATATCTCTTCCTCCCCCTCATCCTAGTTGTGGGTTTGAATTTGGATTTAAACGGATCGAAAGTATCACTATTCATTTAAGGGACCCAGAAAACTATAAATTCAACACTGGTAGTGCCCATTTTCGATCATTATATATATATATATATATATATATATATATATATATATATATATATATATATATATATATATATATATATTCCCTTCCCCCAAGTGGCGAGGCTGATTTTGGATTTAAACCGAATCGGTAACGTCACTGTTCATCTGAATGATCCCGAAAACTATGAATTAGTCACTAATAATGGTAATTTTCGATCACTATTATATTTAGCTCCCCCTCCTCCGTACTGTGGCACACGGGATCAGAATTATCAGAATTGTCACTGTTAATCTCAGCTACTCCTAAAACTATGAATTTGACACTAATATTAGTCATTTTCGATCATTTTTAAATGTTTATCCCTCTCAACTATCAGGGCTGACTCCCCCTCCTTCTCCCCTACGTTGCATCGGCAAAGTGAATAGCCTGAAGTAATTCCTGCCAATAAGTTCATGTATGTTGAAAATTTGATTGAGATCGGTCTTGTGGTTCAAGAGTGATGAAGTCACAAAGGCAGTCATTTGTATTTTAATTTTTTTACATATATATATCCCTCCTCCCTCTCCTCTACGTTGGCTTGTCAAAGTGAAACGATAAAAAACACCCAAGGCCCGACCCTAATATATGTTGAAAATTTGATCGAGATTGGTTGGGTGGTTCAAAAGTTATTAGGTTTTATTAGTTTTTATTTACAACGTCCCCTTCCTCTCCCCCTCCCTATATATATATATATATATATATATATAGATATAGATATAGATAGATAGATAGATAGATATCTCCCTTAATACCACTCATTCTAGCTTTGGAACTTCTTGTATAAATTAAAAGACAAATTCTGACCAAAGCATATATTAACTAATAAATAATAGCGTTACAGTTTCTTTCGGCAAATTAACTTTGCCTTCATCAGACACATTATGAAATACAATTTCTAAGATTACAGCTTATATACTTCTTAAAATGAGAGGAGGTCATTCCATGAACCAATCATATTCGTCCTTTCCTTTAACAATTTTTAATTAATACATATGCAACTTTTAATGATCAACTTTCACTTAAGAGCTAAACTTTGAATTGGCACACCTGTGTATAAATAACTTTCACTTTTTGAAAAACATTAACTTTTAATTGCCTATCCGCTGTTCAATACACCTGTTTTTACATCTTCTTTCTTCTCTGTTTTATCCAATATCTTTCTCTATACATCATGTATATTTAGTCCGCTATTCCAATTCATAAGTTTCTCGCTTCCTCTACTCTCCCTTCTTCTACTCCCTACGTTGCTCCGTCAAATTTAAATCATAAAAGCGATCCCAGGCCTGAACCTCATCTATGTTGAAAATTAGATCAAGATCGGTCGAGTGGTTCAGGAGTTATTAAATTTTATTTATTTTTATATCCCCTCCCCTCAGTTCTACCATCAAAGTGAATAGTCTGAAATCAGCCTAGCCTCGAACCTTATCCACAAATTTGATCGAGATCGGTCGGGCGGTTCAGGAGATTTAGAGTCCAAATATAGTGATTTTCAATTTTATATTTATAGATTACAAATTTATGTTTCATAGGTTGATAATGTATAAGAGGGAAATAACTTAAAATAAGGAATTCAAATAATTTCAAATTACGAACTTGCAAACAAAGATTTCAGTTTTAGTTACATTGAAATACCAACAACCAACTTTATCATGAAAGTCTATACCTGCTAATCAGTGTCCCTTTAACTTTTCGAGAACACTTAACGTCACTGAATTACTCAATCTTAGGCACGCAAAAGGTTAATGCCTTAATAACAAATACAAAAGAATCGTTTCAGAGTTGTTAAGGATACTCTTAGTGTTTATCTCTTAGCCAGCAAACAACAACATTGTGGCTAAATTCATATCTCAATGTCTGTATGGACTTAATTGACTTATCTAGGATTATTCATCCCCTGTACTAATTTGTTATCAAATATATATAAAAAAAATAATACACTCAATGTAAGTGTGATTTAAATCGTCTAATTAGCAAAGCTAATTGCTTTATTTTATTTAATCTTGTATATAATTCATGACCTACCAATTTGCTTAATCGGTAGCAGAGCAGCTACTATAGACCAACCATTTGGAGGAAGCAGGAGTGCCGGAACCGGGGGGAAAGGGGGCAGCTGCCCCCCTGAAATTTTCGTCGAGGGCAAGATACTCGTTTTGCCCCTCCACTTTCAGGCTGTAAAAACATAATACAACAGTGATTATATGAACTACTTTTTTATGGTAATTTGAAAAAAAATTCTCTATTCCAGATTCATCTTTCTCCTTGAGACATGAAATTGGGCACTTTTTCTGACCCCATGTTACACATAAAGATTTGGGAAAAATAATTGAAAATTTACTTTATTTCAATTGGTGTACATTCTCAAAACACTGTAAATTCTTTAAGAATTGTTGTTTAAGTAATTGTAGGTGTGCAATATGAAACGAGTCGTTGAGCGAGATTTTAAAGTTTAAAGAAAGATAATAGTTTAAATGCGTAACAGGACATTTAAATATATTTTCTATGAATTTATATTATTCTTAACAAACAATATTCAGAGTGCAGTGAGTTTTATGGAGAGAAGGAAAAATGTATCCCTTGTGAGCACTAACGAATGACAGTACTTAGAACGTTCTTGCTTGAAGAGGAGACAGGACGGGGATACGTTCACAAACGTCAGCAAGGACACTTGTGACAGAGATGTATGCGGGGGTGGGTCCTGGGTGTCCGGACCTCCCCCGAAATCCTGGCTTTTCTATGTATTTAAATAATATAATCCATCCTCGAGTTGGATTTTGACCCTCGAAAATATTTGAACCCCTTCCGAAATAAATACCTGTGTACGTGCCTAACTTTCGAAGAGAATTTACAGCGAAAAAGCTTGATTTCGTGAAAGGGGGCTGGCGGGCTTTTGGACAAAGAAAGAGTAAAATAAAAATACAGAACTGAATGTAATTATTTTCAGAAAAATGAGTAACCTGTGGCCATTCTCAGGAAAGTAGCAACAGACTATTGTAGCGTTTGTGCAAAGGACTGTATTTAAACAGTAATTCTTATCTCTATGACATAATTATGTACGAGAAGTATGTAGAAACATCAAAATCAAT
The DNA here is from genome assembly GCF_964235325.1 of Thermobia domestica. Classification (NCBI taxonomy): domain Eukaryota; kingdom Metazoa; phylum Arthropoda; class Insecta; order Zygentoma; family Lepismatidae; genus Thermobia; species Thermobia domestica. The sequence continues at coordinate 128,375,151 of NC_137471.1, forward strand.
ATTTTCCATTATCATTGGGTAACGGTAATGGAATAATTAGAATAATCATATCAGAGTTCGAGAGTACTATTTTTTTTTAAAAGTAAAACTCTATAGCATTCTTAAACAAAAAGAAACAAGAGGATGGGAATCCGACATTGACATTACATAAATGCGTATATGCAGTACAGATTTTTTTTAAATATATCGTAACATTTACAAAATATATAGTGTACTTATTCGTAGTTGAGCTAGTGCACCAACCGCTTTGGTCTAATAATACCTTTTGTTTTCGTGTTCCTCTTTTATGAATTTTGTTTTCCCCATGTTTATGTGCTTTTCTTTTTTTTTAAAAAAAAAAAAGAAATGCAAATACGGTATGATGTTTTGAGGCACAGAGAGTCCTATATCTAACAATGAATTAATTTTCTTCACATTACCCAAGATACACTAAATCAACAACACTTTTTTTTTTAAAAAAAAACAAATGCGACAGCTCTTCTAAATTTTAAAGCAGGCTAGAAACATTTCCTTTATGTTTAATTTCTTTGATTAAAAATCAAAATGTAGGTATTTCTCTAATTAATTGTCCGTTTGCTGTGAACCTAATGATTTGTGATTATAGAATATTGCAAGTATTATTATTATTAGTTTATCTGCCCTACAAAATCGATAACGAGCAACCGTGGCGTAGTGGTAGTATCATGGCTCTGTATTAGGGAGATCTGGAGTTCGATCCCCGAGGCCGGCCATCGTGACAGGGTTATTTCATGGTTTCCCTCAGGCAAATGCTGGGATGGTACGTTCTTTAGGGGCCGTGACTTTTCCTTCTAATTATTTCTTCCTTCCCATCCTCTGTTCCTTTCCCGGGTTGTGTGCTCGCCGAAGGACGTCATTCCTGTCATATGAAGGACCGATATATCCAAACGTGCTGAAGGACCATAAAAATTCAAGTCCTATCCATCCACAAAGTCGATGATTACTATTTGGCGAACCTTAGCAATAATTTTTCAGTGCACAATTATTATTCACCTAGTTGAAATTTTGATACACCTGATATTTGTGTTTGTGTTTTATCGTTGCTTTACTAGCACAAAAATATTCTCGGAAGGAGCACTCAGTTGACTCATTAACGATCGCCTGAACCCCCTAACTACCCAAATCACATAACGTTCACTTAGGCTTTGTAGGAGAGAGTGCTGAAACCTGTAAATCCGTCTGACATTAAAATAAAAGAGTTAACTTTGCGTAACTAAATCGTTTGGTGTTTATGTAGGGAAGCAAGGAAATGCATGTTACACATGTGTTCCTTACTTTATTTCTTACTTTATTACTTTATGTGTAACCGAAAAAGAACCCTTCTTGACACATGGTTAACATAATAAACAAAGGAAGTTTCGAAAAATACAAGTCTTCCTGGTGTTTATGAAAAAAAAAAAAAAAAAAAAAAAACACCAACAACCAGTGCCAGCATTGGTACAGAAAGTTCACAACAAAATACATCTCAGAATTCTCTGCAATGTGCCTGACTTGAAGTACCGGATTCCACGAGCACCTCCAAGCAGCAAATTGAGCAAAGCGTCAGGCAAATTGCGCTAAATTCCCCCAACACTCCCACACAGTACTTGCCTAAAGAACTTGATGAAAGATCTTGTGTAACGGATCAAAGGGAAAAGTTTGAAATTCCTGTTTTAGAAAATAAAACTCAGCCGACTAAGGGTTCCAATTTTTCATGAACTGCACGCTGATCTTGTCGCGCGGAATGGTTTCATACATTCCCTGGTTACATTATGATACATTATAAGGCATATCATTCGACAGGTAAAATGCTGATGCAAGGATCTGAATTGACTTTTCTCGTCATAGGGCTCAAGAACTGGAAAAAGGCCACAGACAAATTCAGAGCACATTAGAAAAGGGAACTCCATTGTCCGAATAATGTTCGTGTGGACATTTCCAACACAGTTAAGTACAGTTAAAAATATGTATATAAAATGGTAAAAATTGTAGTTACAAACAACCATTTTTTTTGTAAGTAGTACAATTTTTTACTATTTTATATGTTTTTAATTGTGATTTAAGTGGTTGAAAATTTCTGCACCGTACCAAAATCCAGCACAAAACTGGCACTGAAGTAATTAATTTTAAAGATGTAACCAAGATGCTAGATGAAAATTTTACCCTCATGAAACTGTTTACAGCTGCATTATATTATTAATATTATTATTCCTCTCGTAAACAAACTCGGGATGATGCAAAAGTGTTTTATTAGAATACTTTGTTTTAAGTTAGGACTTGACTATTATTCTAGCACGTATGAATATTGGATAACGTATTTTAATTTGGAACGACTGGCTGACAGGAGAAAATTGATTGATTCTGTATTTGTAGAAAAGTTACTTGACAACCAATGTACCTCAGACTATATTTTTTAAAAAAATGTTGATTTAAAAGTTCCAACATATGGTACAAGGGTAAAAATTTTATTGCAACCGCATAATAGAAAACATATTTTAATCTATAGGATTTTAAAAAGCTATAATGAATACATATCTTAAAATATGACTTTTAAAATTTTAAATATAACTTAGTAGTTTTTATTTTTTTTACTTTTAATTTTTGACACTTCTTTGTTTTAATAATTGACGTACACTACACTGTCAGTGTTTTTATTATTAATAATTTATGTTATAGATGTAATCATAATTTTATCACTTGTACTATATAGTCATTGCTAAAATAATGTAGAATAAGAAAAAGTGCTGTATTTTTTCTGTATTTTAGCTGTTCTCAGCACATAAAAAATAGTTTATTATTATTATTATTATTATTATTATTATTATTATTATTATTATTATTATTATTATTATTATTATTGTCCAACCAAATCCAATTATTGTTACATTACGAACATATATTCGTATTAACTTACATATGTTATATTCCCGCATCTATTTTCAAGACAGTAGTTCAAAATCAGTTTGGCCCCAGCTGAAAAATACTTCCGACGCCACTGGGAGCAAGCTATAGAAGACCCAAGGATGGATGGAGTTAAGTCTCCACATTTTTAAACTTGGGCATACACATGATGCAGTCAGTATGACGCCGCTACGTCCGTCCTTATCGCCCCGCGATTTCCTTACAATGGCGTTATCAGACAATAATTAAGACTAGTGTCACTTCATGCACCCCGAGAAAGTTATTAGTGAGGGGAAAGAATTTTCTGCCAGAATATTAAATGAGGGGAATTCCTCCCAAACCCTAACATGATTTTTCACCCTGTTATTGATTCTTCAATCAGAAATTTTTCCTTTCGGTCTCCTGCACCCCTAGCGATTTAACTATCACATTAGTTTTATCTTGCTCCATTGCTCCGTCTATTTACAGCCTGGTAACACTAACAAATGACCCTGTATTCTAGCATAGCACTCACATGATCATTCCTTAGCTCTTACTCTGTTTTTCATTTTCTCTTTTCTTTTTGTTTTCTCGCTACTTCTTCCACTCTTTATTTGATGAAATATTCTAGCGAAAGTGCTCCATTATATATATAATGTGTGTGTGTTTCCACTATTTTCTGGTAAAATATACCATTGCATATTTACTCTACCAATCTCTCAGTTCAAGAGAAAAGAAAGTAAAGGATATATATGCATTTTATTTCACTGATGTATATGCCTTGCTTTCTTTTCTCTTTAACTCAGACATTGGCGGACTATAATGAAGGATTAAGTGTTCAATTTATATAAAATTAGTCTTTTGACGTGTGATATGGTTGTTCTTTCCTGATATTATTCAGATATTCAGTTACTTACACATCCGATTTTCCTTTCAACATATTCTAGGTGGTGAATTAAATGGTCACTTCTGGTAGTGTTCTCTTCTCGTCTTTCTTCTCAATGCATGTTTCTGTTTGTTTCTTTTAATATGTCTCTGTTAATTCTCTTGTCCCTACCGGGGAGAAGCAGTGGTCAAATGGTGGCCTACACTTACCATTGGATCCCAGAGGAGATGCTGAGTATCTCAGCGTGTACGTGGTACCTCAACACGTAAACGAGAGGAAGTCCCATATTGCGTGGATGATCTTACCTTTGGATTGGGAGGGAAAGGAAGAGGGAAGAGCAATCTATTGTCTGAGCGGTGACCGCATAGCAACCGGAGAAAGATTTCAATCCCAGGTATCTGAGTAACAGTTTTCGATTCCAGTGGAAAGGAGGAAAAAACAACCAAGAAAAGTGAATGGTCTCAAAACCAAATGGTGACTTGACACATATCATTAGATCTAACATGAGGTATGAGAGTATCTGGACATGTTTGTGGTACCTCTACGCGGAAGGCAGTGACCATTGAACGATAGAGGCAAAACCGGAAACAAACAAGCCCCTCCGGGTTCGCCTGGAGCCTTCCGGAATTGAGTTGGACTCTGTCGGGTTGTGGTCAAACCAAGGGATTCGGTAGTTAGTTTGTACCAGCAGGAGGTGAACTTGTCTTACAACGCTCGGATATCATGCCTGCAGAGCATGGTAGGCCTTGGCTAGCTAGCAAGGCTGCCTCGATTGGTAGACACTAAGGACTTCAGTCTGGCCGCGTAGTGAGCGTACCCCACTCCCTCTAGAAATAGGGCACTACTAGCTCTAAAGCTGATCAAGGTCAGAGGAGCATACACCTTATGCACAAGAATAATAACTTACTGAGGATGAATCAGAGATGCCGCTTCATCAATAAGATCAACAGACCACAGCTCGTTGTAAGTAGCGAGCGAACGTGACAGTAGACTATTCTTCATCTAACGTTACTTCTCTTTCCTATTCACGACACCCTGAGGATCATATTGTGAACGCTGCTTATTTTCTACGTTCTTTGTTTTTCTTAGTGTCTATATTTTTGATCCAAGTAGAATTGGACTTCGTACAGAAATCTTAGTTTTTCCTTATATTTATGGACACGTTTTGAAATGTCAGTAGTTCCTTCTTTCTGCAGAATGCTTATTTTTCCTGTACTACCCTAGTTGTAACTCTTCTTTTACTTATTCCGATTAACTGATATCGTGCTAGTGAAATATTTCTTCCTATTCCTTTGTATGTTTGAAGTTTTTGGTCGTCAGTTCCTTTTTGTGAGTCTTCTGCTTTTGTTTCGTGTTAACAATGTAGCACAATACATTAATGCACTAAACAACTTCTTATATATGGCCCTATTTATGGTGTTAACTTTTTTAATGTCAGTGATTTTTTTCTGCTTCTTCTACATTGATATTGAACGATAATGATGAAAGTCTACATTTTGTGTCATGCCTTTGTTATTTTCGCTTTTTCCTCATGTTTATGCTTTAACTCCTCATTGGTTATTATAAAGTTTGTTTATTATAAATCTGTATCTGTTATATATTCTCAAGTTCTCCAATTTCGTTAAAGACAGTGCGAGTAAATACGAGGATAATTTCATTTACTGTGCTACAGTCGCCAGAAGAGCTGCTGCAACAGATATCCAATATATATGTTTGAAGGCCACACGAAGGTGCTTTTCAATGCCACCAACATGTGACGTCTGTGTGTATGAGCTGATGGCAGAGGACCATCAAAAGTTATGTACATACGAAGGAGTTATGTGTATATGATCTGTCAATGTATACCACCTTCTCAACGCCTTCTCCGTCGTTGGGAAAGATATGTGGAAGCTGTTGGGCTTATTTGAAAGACGTTTGCTCCTTGCAATTGCTGTTTGCGCCGTACTTTTCTTTGTGCAAATTAAAAACCCTGTTCAACTAATGTATTCAAATGCACGTATCTTTCGATTGTTCTCTACATTAACTTCTACACACAAACACCGTCTGTTGGTAGTATTGAAAGGCACCTTCTTGTAGCATATAGTGAATGTCCATTACTGCAGTTTTTTTTTGTACTGCAACACAGTTCCCATGTCATAAAATAACTCGTATTTGCTAACTCAGGTAAATAGTTCAATGTAATTTATGATAGAGTAAGTGTTTCTTCTCCTAATCTGAATCAAAATTGATCTTCTCATAGATAGGTTCAGATGTACTTTTTCACTTATAATTTGATAAGTAACCGTGCAGAGTTTTTCTGTTTCATTCAACAGAAAACATTTTTGTTCAATAAACTTCACATATTCACACCTCATTCTTTGAATTATGCCTTCTTCAAAACTGTTAACACTTTTTCTGTCACATATACTTAAATGAATAATTTAGACAGTTCTTTCGTAGTTGTTCCTAAACCTTCCATAGTATGTGATCTACTTCTGGAATTTTCCTTTTCTTCATTCCGTGTGAGGCATTTCCAAATTTCCGTTGCGAAATTAAAGTACCTTAAATCATCTTGCTGTATATGATGTCTTGAAACAATTCCTTGTGCAAATAGTTACATTCAAAAAAAGATCTTTATGTTTTTCCATCGCTGCTAAATTTGATTCTCTTCTGCAAGTAATTTTGTACCTCTACCTTCTGGAACACACTATTGCTGTCTTTCACAGTTTCTTTTCTTTGTGTACATCTTATACACATTCCCTTTATTCATATTTACCTTTATATCTTTGCATTTGTTCTTCAATCATGTTTCTTCATCTCTCTGTTTACTGAGTTCCTGAATTTCTTGTCTCTATCTTAATATTTGTGTTTTGTATTGCCTTGTTCATTAAGTCAAATATTTCCTTGGACGTTCAGCCTTGTATGTATTTTCTCCTTTACCTGTATCCTCTTTTGTTTTTACGATTACTTTCTTAATTTCTTCCCCTTTGGATTCGACATTTCTATTTGGTGATGTTTATTGCTTTTTGCGTCCAACGTCTTTTAAATTCAGTCATTGTATTTATATATTTTCTCAAATTCCTAATATTCCTTAAATTTGATTTCAACTACTCGTTGAGCAAAGCAATATGTTTATTGTAAAACTTAATAACGTGTAACAGTTTCGCCAACTATCCAGTCTGGCTTCATCAGAAGAGTGTCTGACGAAGACAAAGTATATAGTTGGCGAAACTGTTACACGTTATTAAGTTTTACAATAAACATATTGTTTTGCTCAACGAGTAGTTGAAATCAAATTTAAGTCTTTTAAAAGGAAAGCTTATACAATGGAAAACATTACAGTTAATATTCCTGGGGGGAGAAAAGAACAGTTTTAGATATTAAAAAAGGAAGAGAAACTGGTTGGGACATTGGCTAAGAACAACCTGTATCATGAGAGATGTTCTAGAAGGTATGGTCGCGGGAAAGAGAGGAAGGGGCAGAAGGAGACTACAATGATGGACGATATCACAACAGAAAAATTGTTCATGAAGACGAAGAAATTAACGGAAGACTGTGGAGTATGGAAGCTTCTTAGTTGATAAGTGACCTGCCAATAATGGCAGAACACCTATGATGATGATGATGATACATGCATTTGTAAATTATTCACAGAATCCATATATTTCCTTTCAATGTTGAGAATAACTGAAGAAAGATAACGCTTATCGCTCATAGTGAAGAACAATGCGGGGCTCTCTTAATCGTACCTGCTGTACGTAGCTCTTTAACAACTGGATGTTAGTACAGAGGAGTCCAATTTCTGTTCCATATGCCATAACACGCTATATGAATTTTTCCTTCTTTACCAAATGACAGAGAGTGTTTTCTGTCTCAAATTCTTTGGGAGTTCTTTCGTTTTCAAAATATTCAAATCGTATTCAATTTGATCTTGCACTGTCTTTCCTAGCTCGGCTAAACTATCTCCGATTATAACTCTAGTTCACATAGCAGAAACAAATTTTGCAACATGTATTTTGAAATAAGCGAACTTTATGAATCAATCCATAAAAAGATCGCTTTTAACTTCAGAAACAAAATAGTTTATGTTGAGATTTCTCTTATAATGTTAAAGATTTTTACAAACAAAATACTTTATGGTGAGATTTCTCTTATAATGTTGAAGGTAACTATTGAAGATGGGGATCCTGAATGTTGGCGTGATTGGAGCTGGAGTGATAGGATTAACAACTGCTACAGAATTTCAAAAGGAGTTTCCCAATGCACACGTCACAATCATAGCTGAGCATTTGAATGAACAAACAACAAGCGACGGAGCTGCTGGCATCTTTCGTCCTGGAACAAGCTTTAGTGGACCAACACAGGCTATCACAAGGTAACTTATAAAAGTAGTATAGAAGCACAAACTCTGAACGCTGATAACACTCAATACAGCAAGTAAATTAAATGTTTCATATTCACCGCCATAATCCCAAAAGAGTTAAGAAACATGATCGAGAAATACTATTCTCATTGTCAGCTTATTTAAGTCTGAAATAGGTTAAGAAGATAAAAATATGTGGAAAGGTTAAAAGGATAAAAAATTAATCGAAGAAAATACAGCTCTTCACATCAAAGAATCATTTAAAAAAAATCATTTTGACCTTCCCACAAGTTTGCATTTTTTTAACTTTTATTCAGATTTAAGTAAGCCGATGATGAGGACCATGTTCCTCGAAAATGTTCTTTAACTCCCAAGATTATTGCGGTGAGTGTGATGTATTTTATTTTACTTGCTAAATTTATAAGTACAATTTGTGTCTGTTAGGGAAAGTAACGCTTTGAAGTATCATGTGTTACAGTATTTAAGCATAAAGAATACTTTTTAGAGATTAAGCATCTAATTTCAAATTGAGGACATTTTGTTTCACATGTGTTTCGTCTCTGTATATAGTGACGGCAAATAACTGAAGGCAACCTAGAAAGATGTAAATAAATCGTTGCTCAATAAATTGGGGATGTTCCCTCCACCATCAGCTTTGAGAAGCTGGAAACATGAACGATTAAATCGTTCAATTCTTTCATACAAATACATTAATACTAAACTTTAGACGTAGCTTTAAAATAGCTGTTACATCGATTAGAAATAAAACACACAAAATGCATTTTTTGAAAAGATGCAGCAGAATTTAGATTGCTAAAATAAGAATATATGGTCTCTAGAAATGAAATGGTTTGTTGTGTAAAGTTCCTTTAATGTGTCAGCTGATTACAATACCTTTATGTAGCGAGGTAGCTCCATGAGCTGTCGTCCAATGAAGTTGTTCCGTCAAATTCTTATGTACACTTTCTCGACAAACTCGGTGTTCGTGGTTTTATTCAAAGACTGTTTGGCAAAAACCCACTTCTTTTTCTTCTCTTCTCCATAAAAGGTCGTAAACTTCGAATGTTAGGGAACACCCACAATCACGTTGTCATGGCATTGATCGAAAGTTATGGAAGGTTTAGGACATAAACCTCCAAGGTTCAGTACCTCAAGCATTACCCTTAATCGACCTCACTGGAGGTGACATCGTTCAACGTGAACTTACCAATACAACTAATTAAAGTAGAATAGACGGATTTCGGCAATAAAATAATGCTTGTGTATGCGGATGTAGACCACATCATTCTGTAGAAAGCATTAGCTAACATGTTAGTCAATATTAAAGCATTGACTCGACAAAGTAACACAACAAAGTATATCTGACATATGACAAGGTGTGTATTGTGTAAAAAGCAGCAAGTAAGGGGGAAAAAGTAAGGATAAGGAATATGATGTAGACATTTGCAGGGTGAATGACTTCTGCTATTGCACCTAGTTTAATGATCCAAACAAGTTTATACAAAATGCTCCTAAGGAGCTTGAGGCTATGTGAGTTCAATGCTTAAAAAATTTCTTGAAGAAAGAAAACAAATAAAATAAAATTGTGTAAATGACATCTACTGGAATCGAACGATGACTTCCTGGACCATATCTTTCAGTATATAACAAAGAATACTCTGTAATTAGGAGTTTCTACTCTCATATTTTATGTTTTACTTTCACTATATAGATTATCATGTGATATTAATCATGTAGTAGTATTACTTCGTAGTTTAGTACACTTTTTTTTTATTTCTTAGCATTAATTACTGACAGAGTTGCTTGTGTCATACAAAGAGATAGCTCTTTAAGTAAATAGCTAAAAAGTTCCTATTGTTGTAAACAACAAAAATATAATATTAATATTGAATATGTGAATTTCTATATATGCAAATGATTAACTAACTAACTAAACTAACTCTATGGCCAATGGAACCCGGTGGTTCAATGCTGCGTTAACAAAACCTCTCCATTGACTTCTATCCTTAGCCAATTGGATCCAGCTTCTACTTTGTATTCCTATTTCTGCGAGATCCATCTTAGTATTGTCCTCCCATCTGCGCCTAGGTCTTCCTGATGGTCGTTTTCCTATTGGTCTTCCAGTTAAAACTTTCAAAGCGTTTCTACTTCCTTCCATTCTGGCTACATGACCTTTCCATTTGAGCCTCCTGGATTCGATGACCCTAATAATGTTGGGTAAACAATATAAATTATGTAGTTCCTCGTTATTAAGTTTCCGCCATTCACCGTTTCCGTTCTTGTTGGGTCCGAATATTCGTTTTAGGATCTTATTGTCAAATACTTTCAGATGATTAAGTTTAAACATTATTTTCAATTTAAATATTAAAAAAAAAACTTGAATTTAAAATATAATATGAAATTACTTCTCTTTATCTAAATGTTTATTTTACATGTAGTTCATATTCAATAAACACAGTTTTTTAAAAGGCAGTTGCTTCTTATATCCTATTTTAATTTTCCCAAAATGCATTTTAAATTATAAGATAACTGCAATCAAGTTTAACTTGGTTCCTACTTACTATTTAACGTACGTAGGAAACATCAACCAATGCATTGACGGATACACGTTTTAATGGTAACTTATACTATCTTAATGCAGTACGAGAATAACATTTTTTTCTGGAAATTTGTAAAACTGAAGTGAAAAAAACATGTGCTCCTGTGTGTTATGTTTTTGCTCACGCGGAAACAAAGAAGCATGATTTCATCGTGACATATACAACAGTACACAACTGTTGTTAGTTACACATACCATTCAATTATTGTAATATCAAGTATATACTTATGTAATACGATAGAGCTTTCTGTATTCAGGACCAAAAATGGAATTTCTGCCTTCGAACTGTTTTTAGCTTTCCCCATTGAACGGTTATGTTGAGTGCGTATTATTGCTAGTGTACAGGTTCAAAATTTCCATATAAACTGATTTACTGAACATTAAGCAAGAATTTGGTAGCAAAGTATAAATCGTTAAAAAATTACAATCAGTGTACATTTCCATAGGATTACCTAAATATGAATGATTTCATATTTCGACGTGTTATGAAGGGAGATGACTAGATCCTTCTTTTACGTCTCCAACGGTGAATTAATTTTACTTTATTATATATAAATGATAAAATTATCGTGCTAATAGTAATATCAAATCACAAACTTTATAAATATTGTAATGGTATAAAATAATAAAAGAATAACTACAACTGTGCATATATAACTAGCAGAATGCCCGTTCTTTGCACGGGGAGAATACGTTTCATTTTGGACATAAACGACACCAAAATTGTCACCAATCAACATAGAGACCCAGAAACTATGAATTCGGCACTAATATCGGCCATTTTCAATTATTTTTATCTGTCACCACTCCACTTAGGAGTACTAATGTGGGCTGAATTTGGATTTAAGAGGCATCTGAAGTGACACTGTTCATGTCAGTGACCCCAAAAATTATGGATTCGACACTAAATCGGTCATTTTCGATCATGCTTATATATCTTCCCCCTCCCGCCAGTTGCGGGGCTGAATTTGGGTTTAAATGGCATCGAATATGTGTCACTGTTCATTTCAGTGAACCCGAATACTATGGATTCGACACCTATATCGGGGAAGGGAGACCCTTTCCCCTCCCCAAGTTGCATCGTCAAAGTGAAATGATACGAAATGATACGAAGTGAAATGATATCCCAGACCCGAACCTCATCTATGTTGAAGGTCGGTAGGATCGTTCAAGTGTTATTAAGTCACAAACATAGTCATTTTCATTTTATATATTTATCTATCTACATCTATATTTATCTATCTACATCTATATCTATCTATCTATCTATCTATCTATCTATCTATCTATACTCAAAAGTGGATAGTTTCGTAGTTGTAGGGTGTCGAAAACGTGAAACAAGTGAAATTTAAAAGTTCATAACTCCACTACTATGGGGCCTATCGTAGTCGGGTCAAGACATCACTGAGGAACTGGTATGTGAACTATCTAAATATTCATGTTTAAGAATGCTCCAGTACTTGAACACCAATTTCTAGAGAAGTAGGTGGAAAGTGATCAAGTACTCCCAAACAGCCTCTCTAAAAATGATTGTGCAAGTACTGGAGGTTGTGAAAGATAGATATTTGGATAGTTCACTTACTAATTCCTCAGTGATATCTTGACCCGCCTACGGTCGGTCCTATAGTAGCGGAACTATGGACCTTTAAAGTTCATTTTTCACATTTTGGGCACCCTATAACTTACAAACTATGCACTTCTGATTACAGGTCCATATGAACTATTTTTCTTATTTCCAAAATATTGTGATAAACTTTTGTAACACCCTGTATATGAAACAATCATTGTAGATGATCACAAGATAAGAATTTTTATCTATAGGCAGAATCAGAAACTAGTTAATCTCTTTTCTTGATTGCTATTCTACAGGAGATTAAGTAGTTTCTGAACCACTCAAATGGTAGAGAGTGAACACTGAATCCGGGAAAGCAGATCTATTGAAACAATAAAACAAATAGGAAAAGTTGAAAGGGGGAATTAAATTTTAGCTTTAGTCAATACACCTTTCTCTGGCTTGTAATTTTGCAGAAAGAAAAGGCTTTCAGTGTAGTAAAAGATATTTATTTATTGATCTTTTTAAAAAAAATAAGGTGATATTTTGATTTCCTTGATACTGAAAACAACTTTCTTTCTGCTCTCCTTACAATCACAAAAAAATGAATTATAGAATTATAGTGAATTATAGAATTCTGTGTTCTTCTTTCATAGCCAATGGATAAAAGACTCATATCACCATTATGACGCGATACGGCTTTCAGATCAGTCGCCATTGGCCGGGGTGTATCAGGTGTCTGGATATATTTTCGCTAGTAAAGAACCAGCAATTGTCAGAGTAAGTACCAAAATTTAGTAAAATCATATATACTGAAACCTGTCATGCCGTACCAAATTTGATGATTACAGATAAAAGAATAATTTATTCTTATGTCCAATTTAATTATCATATGATCCCGATTCCAGCAATATACGGGGCTGAAAGTGTACGTGGGCTCCAATGACTTCTTTTGCTTCACCGTACTTTATCACTTGCTCCACCTCTCCTTTCACTTCCTACAGTATTTTATCCTGCCATTTTTCTTGGTCTTTCCTGTCGCCGTTTTCCTGTCATATTCACCATACTGATCATTATCAAATGATCCCAATTCCAGCGACCCTCCTGAATGTGTACGTGGGCACCAACGACTCCTTTCCCTTCATTGTCCTTCATCCCTTGTTCCATTTCTCTTCTTTTCACTATCTTATTCTGCCATTTTTTCCTTGGTCTTTTTTCTCGGCATATTCCTGCCATTTTCATACATAGAAATTTCTTACTACAGCGTTCTCCTTCCACTGTTTCTAGCTGTCCATACCAGCATTGTCTAGGGTTTCTTATTCTTTCTGGGATGCCACCTTGTTTGAATGTAATTTTAATGGTACCACTTCTTATTCGAGAAGTTGTCTTGAAATGACTAACTTAGGAACAGCTATGTATGGTCTTTGTCTAACTTAGAACTAACTTAGGAACAGTTTTATATGTCTATTAAGATGGTCTTTCAAGTGCAACCAAATAAGCAGGGAGCCGACTTAACAATTTTCTTATCTGTTTGTTAAGACAAGCTTTTCCTTTTCGTTAAAAAAAGAGAATAAGAAGTATTGTCGTTAACCAACAAGACGTTATAATAGACAACATCATGGTACAAAATATATATATTAGTAATGATTACAATTATGATATAATTAATGTATAAAACTTTATATAGTGTAAATGATTGAATTTAATAGAAAATGCAAAGTATTTCCTACTCTCAGACCTCAAAAATTGAAATTTTGTAATGTATAATGTATATTCTCTGTATAAATTGTATTTTAGAACATATAGAATGCAAATTATGTAATTTCTATTAGCTTGGGAACCATTACACAATGGTAACATTTAATAAATTTTAATTTGGTCATAAGTATCATATATTTTGTGCACAAGAGGAAGATAAAACAAGAATTTTAGGAATGATCCAAAAAAGTGCATCAAAAGATTGAGATCCTGGCCAATAATTAGTTTTTGGATCAGGGGCCACAGAATTTTTGAACGGCCCCTAAATCGAATTTTCGTATCTTCTACGGAACAAGCACGTTATACTGAGTTAAGTGATAGTTTGGGTTTGGCTACGCTATATGTAGTTCTCCAGGTATAAGGCATACAAGAAAAGTTTTGCCTGAAATATACTGGATCTTTTGATCCAATAATAAGAGATATTTTAATCATATTATATATTGTTGAAAAAGTTTAAGATAAAATAATAATAATAATAATAATAATAATAATAATAATAATAATAATAATAATAATAATAATAATAATAATAATAATAATAATACATTTTTATTATCATTTCCAGAGTGATGATATATTGTTACTTAGATGTAAATTGCTTACCATACATCAGCTATATTATATATAATATAGCTGATGTATGGTAAACAATTTACAAGCTCTCTTCAGAACTGAGAAGTATTATTTTAAAATTTAATGATAATATCAACTGTACATCCTTGTATAGATAAATGTAGTACTTTCAGACAAATAAAATACTAAAAATGTGAGAGAATATAATAAGAAATTATTTCTCGACATGACTAAAACCTGTTTATGATTTCCTAAATATTATATTGTTTTGACATTGATCGATATTTCCTTCAAAACAAATAAAATATTACTTAAGATATCACAGTATTACAAGGGGTGATAATATTTAGCAAGAAATATAAGCAAAAGGCTAGTACTCACCGCAAAAAATCAAAGTATTATTCCAGGCAGCGCTTTCGGAAAACTTTTCCATCTTCAGCATAGACGCAGTTCGAGGAGGATTTTAAAACGTGAGGGAGAAATGTGGAAATGTGTAGGTAAAAAATAGTTAAAAGGATTTAAAAAATGCGAAGCACTAATCATCTTGTCAGAAATGAACTAATATTCAATATTTGTATTTGAATATTTGTACTCATCATAAAGATAAGACGTTTTATGTTATTTTTGTCGCAAGAACATTTTACTTCGATAAGAAATTATGATCGTAGTAGAGGCATCGCATTTTGCTATCCAATTTTTCATTTGTATCGTTGTTTTTTCAGTGGTCCTATTCAGCCGGTTCGCCAGAACCGGTTGTTAAAATATTTCAAGTTTTCTGAACCGTTTGTTATACCCAAACGTAACAGTAAATTACAAGTTAACCCACGAACAGTAAAGTTTAGTGTAGGTATCTTAGTTTTTAGAAATTCTTACAGCTAAACGGTTAAACATATGATCTCTCAGAACAAGATATAAGCGCTTATTTCTTAATCTCAGATGCTCAGATATCAAGAATGAGAACTGGGATCACATGAATATAGTAGTGAGGGCTATTTATATTTCAAACATATACATACCATTATCAACAATTTTTGATCCATTGTTGAATTAACGTCTTTCCAATACTTTTTGACAACAATCTATCTTGGGTAATTCGTTTCCAAGATATTCACAGTGCTACCTAATTTCGTCACACCTTCTTCTATTAGGATGCTGTAAAGGTTTCTACTTGTCACTTCTGGTATCCAGTACAAAATTTGCTTTTTGTCTATCTTGTATGGCTTGTTTCTTTGTTTTCTAAGAGAGTTATATCTACCTATCTGTCCATCTCTCTCTCTCTCTTTATATATATATATAATATGTGTGTCTGTGTGTAACCGGTTGTTAAAAAATTAGAATAACACCATTGGGTATTTTTATCATTTTGTGTTAGAAATTGAAGTGCGATATCGCCTAAATAAAACGATATATATATATATCTAAACCCAGATTTTTAATCTTAAGATGAACCCTATTCATGTTAAAACACGTATAATTTCCTTCTTTCATTAATGTGTAATACTTCAGTACAATGAATATGTCAAATATGACGTTCTTCCGGCATCATTTGTTTCTGGTGGTTTCTAATGAACTGCTACAAATAAAACTTATAAGGGTTACGTTTTGCATTTGCTAAAGAATATTATACTGATAGAGAGAGAATTGTAACTTTTGTCTAAATTTCTGAAACAACAAACGTTAAAGAAATATTTCTTAGATCAGAGCTAAGGAACATACGTAAGCATATTTCATAAAAAAAGAAGAAGTATTATATACTGGTCTATGCTTTCTTTGCGTAGCAGTCATACTGTTTGAAACTAAAAATGTAACTTTTGGAATCTTGCATTTACGTTGTCGCTGAAAGTTATTTGGCTCATTCATTAGAGTCATTGCTCCCACAACTTTTGTATTTTTTTTTTATCCATTTAATGAATAAGTACATGTTTCTGATGTGGAACCTACTATTCTAGAAATTGGTGAAAAAAAAGAAAAAAAACTTTTGAATCTGTTAAAGAAAGAAATTATTAGGATTTTTGAAAAAAAATATGATTATTGTATTTGTTTCTCGATAATAATGATAATTTGCCTAATATTTAATTTATTAGATGCCTTAATAAAAACTATAACAAAAATGTGTTATATTGTATGTATATTAACAGAGTCTCACAGTTCACCACTTTCGTGGTTGTGGTCAAATTCGTATGCCGTTGTAAGTATACTTCCTTATCTCACCACCTCACGTTGTTTATATTTAAAGCACTTGCCTATACTAATTATACAGCCAGACACACAATAAACAAAAGTTCTGTTTAGCGAACCCCAGAGTATGGATTCGATGTAATTTGTTACACAGAATCTAAATTTCGAAACCGCAGTACGATCGACCGTCTCAATTTTTTCGTTATGGGCGAAAAACTTTCGCGATTTTGGAGAGGGAGGGTACACATTTCTCGCCCATAAAACAAAATTGACACGGTCAATTATCCTAGGGTTTCAAAATTTGGATTCTGTGTAAAAAAAAATACATCGAATTTATACCCTGGGGTCCGCTGAACAGGTTTTTTTTTTTTTTTTTTTTATTTATTTTTATAGCTGTGTTATGTGTATCCTCCCTATCCAAAATCACTCAAGATTTTCGCCCATAGAAAGGAATTGACACAGTCAATCATTTTGGGGTTTGAAATTTGGATTCTGTGTAACAAAATGGATTGAATCCATACCCTGGGATGTGGTGCACGGAACGTTTTTTGTGTAACTGTGTTATTCTCAAAATTTTAAAAAATAAATAAATAAATAAAATAAAATAAATAAATAAATTATCTATCACAAAATTAAATGTTTATTTACATTTAATCTAAAAAATAATTTAGGACTAAATTATTTAGTTCCCATTTTCAATATATAACCTACACAAACAAAATCGTCCTGCCCCAATTCTTAAGTTACTAAAAATGTAGCTCTTTCAATCATGATAGTATATACTCACATACAAACTAATAATTAACTTAGAAAATTGCTATATATATATATATTTTATATCAATTTACTAACTAACTAGAACTTGATACTAATTTATTTTCACACACTCATATTTCAGAATCAATATTTAGAAGGCTTGGTCCCATTGTACCGAGCAGCTACAGCAGATGAACTTAAACTGTGTCCAGGAAGGTGGAACTATGGATCATTCTTCACTACTTTGCTGATCGAATGCAGAAAACTGTTGCCATGGTTAATGGAAAGGTTAGTACCTAATAAGTTTAGTGCTCAGAATGTTAAAATGATAAGCTTAATTATTAGTTGTATAGTGAAACATATTTGTCTTAGTTACAGTCCATTCAGTGAAAAGTGTCTAACTTTAGACCTTGGGTAACTTTAAGAAAATAACTGTATTTTGAAACAAACAAAACAAAACAAAACAAAAATTGTTGTGTATGATAACATACATATTTCTATTGTATACATGTGATCGTGTATTTTATAAATAATGAAAAAGTTTCTAGATTTTCGAAAGATCGTATACATAAATTTGTCTCTTTTACTTTGTGATTTATTTTTTTAAAATTTAATACGCTAATTACTTATAAAATAATACAGTACACTCTTTATACGAGAGGATGCTAACAATTTTTGCCTCCAAAGTCATAAAAAACTACAAATCACAGAGCCAAGTATATACTATCAAATGAAATCTTACATCGTGACGGAACATATAGCTTCGATGCTGACGCCCCCTTTAATCCCCCATTCATTCATTCATTCATTGAAATCTTACACAATTCTCTGCAAGATTTTGTACTCATTACACCAACGATAACAAGTCTTTTCATTCTGTCGGCGTAGAACTCAGGATCATGTGAGCGTAATCAAGAGCGAACAGCAGTCTCAAGCTCTGCATCACAGGTGTACTGTGTGCCCTTCAAATATTCCTTCAATTTTGGAAACAAAAAAATCATTAAGGGCTAGATCAGGGCTGTAAGGTAGGTGGGGTAGCACAGTGAACTTCATGGTTTCAAGAGCAGCTGTAGTCATGTGGCTTGTGTGTGGCCTTGCATTATCATAATGTAAGAGAACATCCACTTCTTGTCGAACTCTGTTGGCACGTGCCCTTAAAAAAATCTCAGTATTGGCACATATGACTCAGTTTGTACTTTTCCCGTTGTGCAAGAATTCACAATGAATAATACTTCGGGTATCCCAGAACACGCTCAGGAGCAACTTTTTTGCTGATGGCACTGTTTTGACTTTTTTGCGTCTTAGAAAAATTCCATAGAAAAATTCCATGGATTGTCTTTTCAGGGTTATAATGATCATGTGACTCATCACCTGTGAGAATTCTATGCAGAAATGCATCACCTTCAGCCTCGTACGCTGCAGAAGTTGTTGACAAATGTGTAAGTTTTGTTATATTTCTTCTGTCAACAGACGAGGCACCCAAAGGGCATACATCTTGCGGTAACTTAAATATTGAATAATGTGTGCCATCCTTTCACGTGAGATGCCAAGGGTATTGAGCAGTTCCTGCTGTCTGATTCTTCGATTCCGACGCATCAATTCATCTTCATCAGCACGTTGTTTGTGATGATCATCTGTCACACTCACTGGTCTTCCTGTATGGGTTCATCGTCAGTGATGAGGTGCCCGGATCTGCGTCCCTGGTCTTTCGGGCCCAGCGCCTCACTGTACTCACATCAACACATGCTGAATCATTCGACGATGAATGTCAATAGGTGGAACACCCTCTGCTCTAAGAAACTCTATCATTGCCGCTGTTTTAGCCGTATATCCAAATATGCTGTCATGTTTACACCTGTAGCTTCCCAGAATATGGTCAAACTGGCCGCAAACTTGGAACGCCTCAATGTCACAGACCATCAATCACACTGCTGCCCTCATTCGACGATTTCTGAAGGTACCCCCCCCCCCCCCCAAAAAAAAATAGCAGGCAAAGATTATCACCATGCACTCGTATTCATAACCTTCAGTCTATGACGATAAATGTAAGTACAGTTCTCAGTTCAACGAAACGTTCGGAACATTCATCCTATTTCATTTCCTTTCCATTTCCTCTAATTGACGGGAGGCCCTTAGTTGTGGGTTTATAAACATCTTATAGTTACCTTGCTAAGAGGATTTACCTGCAAACAGCGGGAAAGTATTGAGAATATTTTGATATCGATAACCCTACGTTCTAAATACTGTTCTGAAGTATTTCTTGGAATAACATGATGTACTTGATAGCTTGTTTTTCTATTGGAAATTTCATATATAGATAGATATCTACTCCTGTTATGCTGGTTGAATCAAGTGTTCCCAAATACGAATGAGTTCTGTCTACAAATAATAACAGTTCTTCTTATCTGCAATTTCTTTCTCGCAAACCACATTTGCCTTCATGTCCTTCATCTACTACAATATTAGGTCTTCCATTATAATTACGCCAGACCATCTTGTCTATCGACAAGTTCTTGTGGTTTTCATAAGTTTCCTACACTACTCCAGTTTTTCACCCAGCGATCAATGCATACATATTTTGAGCACCGAATCCTCTTTTGTCGTAATACTACTGTAAATGTAAATAAAGTTGAGGACAACCCGGAAGAATTTAGATAAATTATACAACTTTACAGAGCTACACTGAGTACTCACTGAATTGCTTCACCTACTTAATACTTTGTTGGTGCTCCTTTTGCTCAGAGGACGGCCTGGAGACAGTGTGACATGGATTCTGGTAGTTCCTGATATGTTTCGACGAGGATCTGATACCATATATTCCTGATAGTATCTCACAATGAGTTCACAGATGTTGTTGCAGGCTCGTGGTGCGAAGAGCTCGTTCCACAACATCCCATAAATGTTCTATAGGATTAAGAGCCGGTGAGTTAGGGTCCAATTCGTATGCTGCGGCTCCTCGAATGTTCCTTAAGCCAAGCAAGTACAGTCCTAGCTTGGTGGCACAATGAGTGTCGTCCTGGAAAATGCCGTCTTCGTGCGGGTAGAAGTGTTGCATTGTAGGGTGTACGTGATCCTGTAACACCTACAGTACACAACTTATGTCTCACTGTGGTTCATGAACACCAACAGTTCCAGTCCGTGCCAACAGAAGCAACCCCAAACCATACATCCGCTCCCACCTCCTGTACTGTTGGCGCCACACACACACACACACACACACACACACACACACACACACACACACACACACACACACACGTCCGAGAGGAATAGCACAAACCGTGGTTTATCGGGCCAACACACCCTTTTCCAAGCATCCACGATCTAATTAGCGTGTTCCTGTACCCAAAAGCGACGAAGTCGGCGGCAACTGATAGTAAGGAGTGGGTGACGAATGTGTCGTCTGCTGTGAAATTGCACGCGTGCCAATATACGCCGTATTGTTGCATGGGCCATGGGTGTTGTGCATCTACCATTGTATTAGTTCACGTAATTCCCGGACACTAATGCTTCGTTTGGCTGTCACGAGTTGTTTGACCTGACGCTCACCCCACGTTTTGAACTTCTGTACGCTCCTGTAGTTCTGTCTCTTGGAGACGGTTACCCGATTTTCTTCCCACTCCTTATACACCTTCACTATACAGGGATGGGCACATCTGACAAGTATTCCTGTCTGGGTTATTGGCGCACCTATTGCTCGGATACTCACAAACATGTCGTATTAAGATGCGGATAAATCCCGCCCACCTCCCATTATAACAGTGTACCGTCTGCAAACATGTAGCCTCGAGAGTGTTCTTTCTCTGCAAAACTACAAGTTGGGGTGGTCATGTAATCAGCTCGGCTGCTGGCCAACTTCCTTGTGTCGAGAGGTGGTCGTAATTCAGTGAGCACTCATTGTCAGTGTATAAAACTAATTGCGTTATACTTCCCATAATTTTAGTTTGGTTCCGGTTTACATCAATTAACCTTTAATGCTTACTCTAAGTTTATTTTTAACAATGATGTCATGTAAAATGTACAGTGTAATAAGATGTAAGAAGTAAGGCTTAATTATTAACCTAGTGTGTGTAATTTTCACTATTATTGTTTCTTTTACTTTTGTATTCATATATAAATGACGTGTCCACTTCATATGCATAGTATTACAGTGCTAAATGTATGAAAAAAGGACGAAATAAAAACAATACAATACAATACAATGAACAGTAAAATCTACGCTATTTGTTTCTGAAATCACAAATAAGGTACTGCTTTATTTGTGAAGAATTATAGAATCACATACGATATGACATATTACTTTTATTGCAATGTGAAAGATATTAAACAATATATTGTTAAAAATACCCACATTTCTTCAATGTACCATAAAAGAAGATATTAAGGAAAATAAGAATTTGTGTAATTTTATTATAACGTTATGTACTCTTTCTTTGGAAGCTAATAAAGGAATTAAAAGATTAATTAGAACCAACCAGAGGATGAAATTTTAACATAGCCAGAATTAAATCAATATACGTTATTATTATTGACTTAAAGTCGAAGAATGCAGGAGAAATGCAAGTAAAAGATTCGTTGAGAAAGACTGCTGACAGTTTTCCAGAAAAAAAAAGAGCCGATTTAAGGTCTGTTCGAGGGAACGCTGCAATCGGAAGACGCGTTTGGACTAATAAAATTAATTGGAACCAATTAACTAGCAATCATACTCCACGCTTGAAGATACAAGATTTGTAGAGAAAGTGGCTTTGCTGTTCTTAATGGGATCATAGAAATGGACTAAAAAGTTTCTTTTAGCAGTTATCTCGCCATTCACTTCACCGATGCAGAAGCTAGAGAGTGGAATAAAAAAAAGACTTGTATTGGACGTAGATGACTTTACAGCGTCCAGATTCAGAAAAGATCTGTTACGTGATTTCACGATGAATATATAAAATACTATATTGAATATTTTTCCAACCTAGAATAAAATTTTTGACATGAATCTGGATCCGAGATTGGATCGAGATCAAAGTATTTTAGGTCATCCCTGGCATTTATCTCTCTTTTCTCTCTCTCTTTGTATCTTTATCTCTTTCTGTCTGCCTGTCTGCCTTCTGTCTCTCTCTCTTTCTTTTTCTACACACACACACACACACACACACACACATATATATATATATATATATATATATAAACGCTAAAATTTTATACCATCCAAATATCGGCATTGGACATAGCCTGTGACATCATAAGGCTGACAGTGTTGACAAACCAACATAAAGCTTATTTTTTCAAATAGCACTACGTCAGGTTATTACATATTTAAAATCTACATGTTAAACGAGATTTTGGTAGTCTATACAACAGTAATAACGCAAATAAGACAAATGGGGCAATGCAGCACATCTAAAGTACTTTAGTTTCTAATACAGTGATCATGATATGAGATTTCAAATGAATAGAAACGAAGTTACAGGCGATTAAAATTTTAACTTTTTTTTTCACAAGCCTTTTTTTTCTCGAGAAACTGCTTAGAAAAGCTTTTCTCGAGTATCTCATCCAACTTTAATAGATGTGATCTTAATACCGATTACAGTAAATTTGATATTTCAAATCTTTCTGGAGATGTGAGAAAAACTGTTGAAGTTTCCAACACTGCTTAAAATTACATAATTCCAAAAAGTTATTGTAATTACACCTACTTGAAAGTTTGTTGTAATGTTATAAAAGCAAAGTAAATTTAAAGAAAAACGTATTAAAAGTTCCCACAAATGCGCCATTTTAAGCAATATATCAAAATTTACAATTTTTACATATATCTCGAATGATTTGAGACATCAAATTTCTGTAAACGACAGTATGATCTTTATGTCTATTAGCAACCATGTACGTATAGTAATTTAATGTGATACTTATCGATTCAGAAAGTAATGCCTCCAAGGTGATTCATTGATTTGTGTATGACAGATAGCACCGATACACATTATTAGTGGAAAGCTTGCAATCTCAGCTATAAATGGTGGCATCATTTTTCAACGTAGTCCCCATTACAGGTAACACACTTGCGCCAATGGGAAACAAGGTTTTTCATGCCGTTGGCGAAGAATTGCGGTGGTTGGTGGCGACACCATTGTCGAATTGCTGCTTCCACCTCCGCGTCACAACTGTAGCGTTGGCCCTTAAGATGATCCTTAAGTTTGGGGAAGACCCAAAAGTCGCAAGGCGCAAGATTCGGACTGTAGGCAGGACGAGGCAGAATGTAAACAACGCTTTGCCAGCAGATGGGACAACTTTGAATATTTTGGCGGAAGAGAGGACATATGGCGGCATTCCATCGACTGGCGCTTCGGTTTCGGGTCGTAATGGTATATTCACGACTCTTCGCCGGCGAGGAATGTTGCTGGGCGCACAACCTTCCGCAGTCAGAAATTCAATGACAGCCCGCTGTTTGAACCGTACGTCACCCCTGAATGCCGTTGATTGCTCCATTACTCTGGAACGAGAAGAGATAGGAAGACGAAGCAAGTGACATTCTATAGCTTAAACATCAGTGCATTAATGGTAAACAGTTCAAAATGTTTGCAGTATTATTGGCCAAGTAGTGGACTTGGAGGCGTTACTTTCTGAATCGCTCACGTACATTTTCGAAATAAAATCCTTTGAAAAAAGTCAAATTTTCAATTTCTTGTAACATCGTTTCTACTTTCTCAAAATAAGCCATATGATGACCGTCGTATTCGACATTAAGGTACTTTAGGTTATTGTGCCCCGTCCATCTCATTTGCGTTATTATTTACTGCAGAACTCTCCAAACGTTGTTTTTTTTCTTCTTCTATTTTTGTGACAATGTAGTGCCCCTAGTTCTCAACACTGCATGACAAATGTGGTATTGTATGTTTACGTTTTACATTAAATTTGAAACATGTAATAATCTGAAGTAGTGGCATTTGAAAAAATAAACTTTATGTTAGATTGGTAGCACTGTTAACCTTATGGTATCACAGAGTATGTTAAACAATATCCCCCTTGCGGATACTTTCATGGTGCAAAATTTCAGCCTTTTTTGCATTAGCTTAAAAAAGTTATAAGGGCGTATCAAGTTAAATGGTTCATCATATATATATATAGTTATATGTTTACTATTTTTCTTTTTCCATCGAACCCAATATATTATAGTTTTAGTCGAAGACGTGAACTTACACTTTTAAGTGCAGAAAAGCAAATATAAAAATAATTTTGATTTTGTCTTATCTAAAGTAATGTAAACAGTTCGTATAAAGTACTCCATAAGCTTTGAACGAATTAGTATGCAAGAAACTTGTCCAATAATTGCGTATTTGTTTCATAGTTTTTCTTAGTAAATAGAATATATTGAAAATCATTACACTCTGTCTCTTTACTTTTTTAATTAACGATCAAGGATTCTTTTCAGTGCTGAGGTTGTATAAGACATTGAATTGCTTTTGTCATGGAATCCAAACATCTTCCACTCTCTTCCACACGAAAAGCAAGAACACTGTCTATCAATAAAAACAAGATTAATAATTAAATATTGTCGTTAAACAACAAAATACTGCAATACACAATGTCAAGATTTAAGTTAGCATATCATTTAAGATTAGGATTATGTTATAGTTTAATCCATACCATACTTATCTTTTGCATAGTATAGCCTGAATGAGTTGAGATAGAAAATACAAAATAGTTCCTGCTCTAATTCAAAAATTCCTTTCTAAAATTCTAGAAAATTATATATACACACTTCTCTGTTTTTTTTTTTTTTTTTTTTTTTTTTTTTTCAGAAACACTCAAAATTCTTTTAAACTTGAAATTAAGGTTTTATATTCCACAGGTCCAGACTTACATCACCTATGTTATTAATAATTGATTCTTAGTATTTTTATTGTATTATTAAAATCTTAGATATATAATCTCTTAGTTGTCCTTATCCATATTATGATTGCCATGACCTTCAATTATGTTATAATTAATAATATTATACGTTATTACATATATTTGTTCACATAATTCATTAGACAGACCTAGATAATTTATTTGAAGTTAATGAATATTAATATTCATTGTATTTACTATGTTATTAATACAGGAGTTACATAAATGTGTTACAATATTTTTGGGGACAGATTTTGGGGACATCAAAATAAGAAAAAAAGCTCATATGGCAGTGGTGCCCACCCCCCCTTAATTGTCTATCCGTAGGTGTTCTTCCATGAAAAAAAAAATCTTTTCAATTAATTTTTACACTCCCTCAACCATATTTATATAGATTTTTAACCCCCCCCCAAATATTTCAATGACGCAGTTTGCGTCATAGCCCCCCCTTGTGGGCACCCCTGCATATGGACCTGTGGTCGGAAGTGCATAGTTTCGTAGTTATACGGTGCCCAAAACGCGAAATTAGTGAACCTAAAAAGTTCATAGTTAGTATCGGACCTATCGTAGTCGGGTAAAGACATTCTTTCACGAACTGGTCTGCCGTGTCGCGACAAAACGCAGTAACTTGAGTTACATTGTTTTGTCGCTATTTTTGAATTTCACGCACCGATATTTATGTTCACCAGGCCCAGCATTGAGCTGAGTCAAATACTTTTGAAAATATACCAAAGAGAATTTCGATGTAAGTAGGAAATTAGCCGGTCTGTAGCGACTTTACGGCTCTTTTTCTCAAAACTGCTCCGACAAAGTTACAGCGTTTTGTCGCGACAGGGCAGTGCTATGATGTGACCTATCCAAATATCCGTGTTTAAGAATGCTTCAGTACTTGCACACCAATTTTTACAGGTAGGTGGTGAGTGATCAAGTACTCCCAAAGAGCCTCTCTAAAAATGATTGTGAAAGTACCGGGGGTTCTGAAAGATGGATATTTGGATAGTTCATATACTACTTCTTCAATGATGTCTTGACCCAACTACAATAGGTTCCATAATAGTGGAGCTATGAACGTTTAAAGTTCACTTATTTCACGTTTTCGGCACCCTATAACTACGAAACTCGGCACTTTCGGCACTTTTGACCACAGGTCCATATGAGCTTTTTTCGTATTTTGATGAAAGGAATCCGTTCCCAAAAGATTGTGACATATTTATGTAAGACCCTGTATAAATAAGAATTGCAGTTGTTCAATGATATAATTCAAGATCTATTAATCCTTCATCACTTTTGGAGTACTTCATCATATATCAGTTGTATGTGCGTTTCGTTGTTTCTTTGTTTAATAATTAATAATATATGAGTCTTATTTATTATTATTATTATTATTATTATGAATTTAGTTAAACTTTGTAAAAATAAATAATCATAAAAATTTTTTCAGTGTTTAAACCATTTCTTACTGTAATTCCACCATCTTGCATTACTCAAAATTATTAACCTTATTTTTATTGATAATTACCTTCCTAACAATTGAATAAGTTTGTTTATTGCTCATATGTGTCATTCACAGCGTAACGATAGTGACCGTGAATTGAGATATACTAATTATATTGCGAATCATTTGCTTCCGTATACAACTAATGTTCTATAATTGATACAAAGGATATATAGATGCTACAGCGAAAATATTTTCAGATTTACTGAAAATGGTGGCAAGGTGGAAAAGAGATATGTTTCAAGTTTCCGAGATCTAGCCAACCAATATGATATAGTCATCAACTGCACAGGACTAGGAGCAAAATACATGTGTAATGATCATAAGCTGGTACCAATTCGTGGGCAAGTGTTTAAGGTAAGTTACTATAAATTTAATTTTACAGGTTCTAAATTATCACAAAATTAAATATTAAGTTAGCCAAAAAGTTCGTTTGATTTTCAGTAAGTTGGCATTAGTAATACGGTTTAATTTTCTCCAACTTAATTGGAAATAAGCTTTTTAAAATTGTATTGTGACAGTTGTCTTAAAGGGTTATATGCTCTCAAAACTTGTCTACATTGGTTCAGTTTTATGTAGCCATTATAAATGTCATGAGTGTAATGTCTTCTATAAAATATACCAATGCTTGATAGCAGATACCATTCACAGTTCAATTAACTGTGTTGAAGATAACATATACCATTCATAGTTCAATTAACGGTGTTGAATACCCGCACCATCTTGTTTTAACCCATTGATATATGGAGAACTATTTTTCTGTTTTCTTTGGAATAAGCTGGAATTTTATGTGAATAATAATACCTGTTACCTGGTTTTTGCGTGATTATTAGCTTGATCAATATTTCGACCACGTTTTTCACTGTGGCCTTCCTCAGGATAGAAAGTTCGCAGTTTGCAGGATAATACAGGTTCATGCGAGTATTTTACAGTATGTGGCAAAACAAACAGTACTAAAATTTGCGTACGGGTGGCGCTCAGATGCAATGTGGTATGAGGTGTGAGTGCCACATGTATGCTCAGTTGTGTGTGGACTAGCGTAGTGTGAAGTTGGTGCGAAAATAATACTCACAACAGAGAAGAAGGTACTTATTGTCGAGCAATATTTCCGCTCACACGGTGTGGGGCAGCGTCTTACTGCAGAAGATTAGCGTGGACATCTACTGTATTGCTCTGGAGTGTTAGTTATGGCATATGAAGATGAAGATTTCAGCAGCAACATATGGTTCAGTGATGAAAGCCATATGTACCTTGATCACTACATCAATCGACAATTGATTATTGACCCTGTCTTGCATGATTTGTGCGTCTTTGACATTACGAAAAATCTGTCGTTATAACAACAATGGATGCAGCAAGACGGAGCTATTGCCCACACTGCTCACAAGAGTTTGGACATCGCTTGATTTCCTGTGGAACGGATTTTCCTTCCCACTCCCCTCACCTCATGACTCCAGGTGCTTGCATACGGGGTATGCTGAAAGAAGCAATTTTCTGAACAGATAACTTCCTACCATTATACCGGAGTTAAGAGAGAAGATTCGGTCATTTACTTTGTCATTCCAACAAACTGTGTTCATTAACATGTTCATCGATCTACAGGACCGCTATGAAGAATATGTGCGACATAATGTTCAATATTTTGAACACATGATGTACAGGAATGATTCCTTGTAAATTTACAATATGTGTTGAGTAACATTTAGTTGACATCCATTTGACAACCTTTCTTATGTTTTATTATGTTGTACAACTAATAAATAAATGTCAACGATTTGATTTCAGTACCATTTGTTTTGCCGTATACTGTAGATTTGTATAATTTTCTCCTTTTCTTTTCTTTCGTATCTAATTTATATCTTGAAATGAAATGAAATCTTTGTTTTACGTCCCACGGTTATGCCGGTTAGGCTAAAGGAGACGGTGATGATGAGTAATGAATGAAATGGTGGAATGAAGAAAGTGGGAGGAAACGGGAGAACCCCGAGAAAACCCACGAGCACGGTGTTTGTCCACCACAAAGTTCACTTGGCGGGGGCTGGGATCGAACCCAGGACCTCAAGCACCAGAACGCTCTACCACTGTAATTTATATCTTATTAAATAAATAAATAAATAAATAAAAAACACCGAATATAAAGTTTAACTTCCTTCATTAAACATGCAAGTCCATTTAATTGACTTTTACTAGACATCATTTCCAACAAAATTGCGGAAGATTGTACACTCAATGACAAAACTTCTTTTATACTATAGACAACTTACATATACTTCGGCATTTTTCTGATATAGTTTGAGACGAAAAATTCTATATGTATGAAGCGCAAAGAATGCTAATCAATCCACTTTGCTTGACTTTTATGTAAAGTATAGACAAATCTAAATTAATGGAAGAATTCAGAAAAGTTAGAAAGGAACAATAATTTTTTACAACTCCGAGGTTTTACTGATATTATGCATGTATAATGTGGTCTTCACTGATTATCAAGACAACCTTTATCGAAATTTAATCAGAGTAAGATAAAAAGGATTGCACGTAAAATTTAACAAATTTTATTATTCACATAGTACAATTGCATAAAATGAAATCTACATTTAACTTGAATTTTAGTAGATTTGACTTTATTGATTTTTACTTCAATTTTATTTAAATACCTCATATTTTATGAAAATTAAGTTTTGTTGTATATTTAATAGTGTTTGTTACAATATTGTTTGTTTTAATATTTAATAATCAATTTCATGTATGTGATATTAAATTCATATATAACGTAACTTAGTTTTGAAGAGAAAAGGGACATTTAGCTAGACTTGATCAAGAAGTCAATATAATCACATTATTAAAATTTCAGTACATTTGAAAGAGAACAGAATAAATGGGGAATTCAAAAAGTAAAGGCACATTTGAGAAAATCTATACTTACTCTAATGATAGAAAACTGAAACATACTTTATATTTCGACGTATCCAACCTGGACTTCAATACACTTTTCCTAACGTTTCACAAGTTTTTTGATTCCGTCAGAAAAAAAGTTTTTCGGCTGCATCTGTAACCAATTTTGCACCGCAGCAATGACATCTTCATCACTTTCAATTCAAGATGGAATACACTGAACCACGGCTGATGTTTAAAGTATTGGCGATTTCGTCCACTGTGATTTTTCGGTTTGCTCTCAGCATACTCTCAACGACATTCACATCGTCCTCAGTAATTGACGTCGATCGCCTGCCCGATCTTGTCTCGTCACATACAGAAGTTCTTCCCTGTTTGAAGCGCTTTATCCATTCGTAGATCTTACTTCGCGATAAATAGCTATGACCATACTGTGCTTGCATTCGACGAATAATGTCTGCAGGTTTCACACCTTCCGCATACAAAAAGCGAATCACTACTCTCATTTCCTGCTTGTTGCAGCTCGCCAATGGAGCTGCCATGTTTAACAGTCTCCTACACTCCAATGACTAATGCAGGAATACAAGCGACACGTTGTCTCGAAGTGTTGTCAACTACACTCATTCAGCGCTGGTTACTAGCAGTGTTGCCAATTCCTGGAAAGAGAAATTGCAAATGTGCCTTTACTTTTTGAATTTCCCTCGTAATAATTTTCCATATAAATCAATGGAATAAAACTTACACGCGTAGGTACCCAACACTGTACTAAAATACAATTTGGTTTGAAGAAAAAGATAAATGCACACCTATAAAAATGGGTGAGTACAATGAAAATATAATAAAAATACAATAGATAAACGTGAAAAACAAAAGAACTACTTAACTAAGTTAAAATTCACTAGTTTATCTGTGTTTCAATTTTAAATTTTTAGTCCATACTTCGATTGTCTATGCTAGAATCTTCGACAAAACACATAATAGGAACACATCAAACATTTAGAAACAAGAGAATTCACCTGTTTCGGGTTCCTCAAAATATCTATTTTTAAAATAAGAAACATATTTGGATCATTCTACAATTGCGTTAAAAATCCAAAAGAGTTAAGTTTTACACAATAATTTTATCAGTGAATAAGGTTTTATTTATTTATTTATTTATTTATTTTTTTTTTACAATTTTTTAGTCTGAGTCACATTGTATAATTTTACTATTTCCCAATACTGAGGAAATTGAATTGCCGTATTTAATGATCAAAAAGACAAAATATCTGAGCATTGGTGGTGACTTTTCAACAGATAATTTGTTGCATTCATTGTATATTTAGAACATTTGAACTAGTAGATGATAAATCGAGGAAGTGACAAGTACTCGTATAATCACAATTAGTAGGAGAAGAAGTTCGTAAAAATTTCTTAACTCATCCATATTGTGTATTTCGTTGAAGAATGCAGCATAGCCAGACGAAATATAAATTTAAAACTTAAAATTGCAACACAAATAGGTTAATGTATTTTAAATTGAGTTACTCGTACATGTTCCTTGCCTGAAGTTGATATTCTGATTATTAAACTGCACGTAATGTTACGACATTAATACTAGAAAAATACCTGAACACAAGATTTCACAAGATGTGAGCTAGTTACCAAAAGGAGTCACTTTACAGTGCTTCGTTCTTTATATACAAACGCACATTTTAAAGTCATGAAAAAACAACGAAAATAGCGTGAAGTAGTACGTTTTGAGAGGACAAACGGAAATAATCATTGTTTACTTGCTCACTGCAAATCGGAGACTGTTATTTTTTTTTTTCGTTACAAACATTGGTTGAGGAGTGCAAGTGGCGGCGTGATGTGGGGAGGAGTGTTTGTTATTTGTGTTTTTTTTTTCCCTAAAGATCTTTACATGTTATTTTGTGGCTCTGTTTTTAACTCACTTGGACAAAACTTGCATAAATTAAATTCTTGTGAAATAATCATAGTAAAAATGAGTCAAATGCTAATAATTCCCAGTAATAATATCTTTTGAATAACAGTTGACAATCATTGCCACTAATGTATAAGTTCTATATTATTTAACAAGTTATTATCAAGTCAATTACTATTTAATATCACCTTCAACTTTGTTAATAATTCAGGCCACCATTGTTCGTGCCACCATTTAATGTTCGCTATTAAAATAATCCATTAATACATTTCTAGAAAAAAATACAACTTCGTGACATATATAATGCAAATGGCGGAGATCTATCTACTTCATTTCAGGAAAAATATAGAAGGACATATTTCAATATTTAATCATAACAATTCCTGCTTATGGACTACTTTCACTTTTATGATCACTGCCGTCAAATGATCATAATAATACTACTGTATTACATACTCTACATTATTACATACATAAGACAATTAAACATTTTTAGCACATTGGAACATCACGTCTGGTGAAACTATGAGCACCGACAATGGTGAATAAATAAATAAATATTAAATAAATATCTATTTCGTCTTATACGATTATCGTTTATTTTCATTGACATGTATTGAACATATTTTTATTGAATTTAAGATTTTTCTTTTTTCATTGTCATTGAAGAGTGTAGAGGAACTGTCGCCTTTAAGCTAAATGAGATGCTAAAAGTTTTGCCTTAGGTTTAAGTTAATTTAATTAATTTAATTTAATTTACTTTCTTTTTACTACTCATATTCTAAACTACACATCAAAATGATCATATAACTCCTTGTAGTTGCTGGTTAAAATTAACTTTTTATTTATTTTGTATGATTTTCGGAACACAAGATCCGGCTCCTACTTATCTTTGTTAATAATATTATAGGTTCTATTATAGGCACTGGAGTTTTATGTTATTGTATTTATGGACTTCATCGACTCTCTCTCATTCTCGCATAGTTTAACCTAATTCATTCAATTATTTCACCGTAATTCAATATTATTTTTTCCTCCTTATCCTACAGGTGAACTCATTATCTTTTCTTTTATTTAGGTGAAAGCTCCATGGATAAAGACTTTCTTTTATGGGGATTATGATACCTACATAGTTCCTGGAACCGAAACCGTGACTTTGGGTGGAACTAGAAATTACGATAGCTACAACACTCAAGTTTGCAAACATGATAGTGCTTCCATCTGGGAACGTTGCACTCAGCTGATGCCAAATCTTCAGAAAAGTCAGGTGGTTAGAGAGTGGGTAGGACTCCGACCGCATCGAGATCCTGTGCGGGTGGAAGATGAAGTTCTGGAAGTTGGACTGCAAAAGCTAAAGGTATTTTAACACATAATTAAAGCCCTAACTTTAGATCAGGTATTTTGTTGTAGTCTAATTTTAGCCACAACATTTTTAGATTTTAAAAGTACAGTTCATTGAGCGTAAAGTATTTATATCTGGTGCGCCAACAGACTCACGCCCAAGTTCACCAAGTACGATAGCTGATTCTGGTTAGTAGAGGCCAGATGGCGGGCAAAATACCTATTTCTTAATGGTAGAGATATAATAAAAATAAACGCACTGAAGTTTATTTGCGGATCTGCTTCAATACCAACAAAATTTATTTTGCCTATTTCGCTCTATGTTACCTACATTATAGCTCTGATGCCTAATGTTGTCTATTCTTTGCATTTTCTTCAAAATGAGGACGTCATTTGCATAACTACATAGTTCTCGTGTTCAATAAAGACTTCTGGCGCCTCCTAGAAATTTAAAAATATTTTTAAAAAACCTTTGCCTAATTTGGAAAGAATGCCCCCTTAAAAAACACGAGTGAGTTATTGCGGTTAACAAAGACTTGGACAAATTAAAAGAGAATTGAACAAACTCAAAGGTACTAATCGACACGTTTTTTCATGTTTTAAATATGCTTCGGCTGTTTCCGTGTAAGATTTTGATTTCAAATTTTTCGATTTAGATGTGTGTTCTACGATCAAAGTCATAATTGGCAATTGATAACTTGATAATGTATCCCTATCATCGTGAATTAATGATTTCTTATGATTGACTACCAAAATGTATTAAATTAAAATGTACTTAAAGATTTATCTACTCATTCGAAAGTAATCAATAATTCCTTCTTTGGGACTGTTGCATAAAAAGTGCTGTAAAACTTTTAGATTACCTAGTTGAGGGACGGATGGATACAGCTAGAGAAGTGATAAATATATAAATGACAAACTCCTTAAAGATTAATCCTATTTCTACAAAAGCACTTATTCTCCAACAATTAGAATAAAAAATAGTTTTGCCGGCTTATTGCAACAATTACAATTTGCCAATAAAAATCTCCAAGCAACAGATGAGCGAATGAAGTCAGAATAGGTAAACGTGAAAATTTCTTGAGCGCTAACTACAATAACTTCATACACATCTAATATACTCACTTCGATGAAATCAAGACCATCAAACACCCTGTTAGTCTCTTCTACATCAATCACTACGTGTTTATCATCGAATCGATCTTTAACATCGTTGAAACAAGAAGAAACTGCCGCATCTATTCAGCTATTGAATAGGACCAGAATTGAACACAGAATATGACTCTTCTCTTGTCGTCGCTGGTTACCACTGTTCACAACTTGGATACGAAGGTTGATTTCTCATCCAAGAATAATTTATGAACCTATTAATACAATATTATGACCGTGAAACGGTGGTTGCTACTACCATCGCTACTGAAAAACAGCTTCATGATACGAAGAAAAAGAAGGTTGTCCATCCTTTGCGATATTCCTTTGTATATAGGCCATTATCCCCGACTGAATATTTGATGAGTATCCTTGGTGAAACATTACTGCTTGGAATGGGATTTGTTTGCCCACATTTTCACTAGACCAGTTAGAAGACCAAGGTCTTCATATACCTTCTCTGATCAGCTGTATATTTATTATAACAACAGTGAGCACTGTGTTGGAATATTTGGCAATGACTGGCATGGTACAGTGTCCCTTTTCACTGTCCAGGACTCCACGACACTGTTACTGTTGGGTGCAGAATCTTCAATACTGGACCAGTTGCACTGTTTACTTTCATGGAGTGGTCAATATCTAATTAGCTGCTTGGAATCAAAATACACCCAATCACTAGGGATTTTGATGTCATTTGCCACTGAACTCTTGATGTTATAATTTTCAACTTGAGATCCAAAAGCTTGCTGAGTTGTGGCTTAACAAAAGATGTAACGATTATTTAGAAACTGGACATATCTGTTATCTGAAAACAAGTCATTCCAGATATCTGAACAGAGCACATCTGAGACTGAAGATGATGCCTATTTTGAATATTTGAGCAGCAAATCTGATTATCCGTTAGTAAGCGTCGGGGTCGATTTTGTGTCAAAGCATTGTTTCCTCGGTGGTGAAAATGGATATGTAGATGCCGAAAACTATTTCTACCTCGAACTGATTTAATCATCCAAACAGAAGAGATGCTGTATTAACTGAATGATATGTCGAAAAGTGTGCCCATGACCAGAAGAAGAAAAAGACTGTTTCATATGATGATCTACGTCATGCGATGACCATGTACTTATAGATATATTTCTTCCATCCATACACTGCTCGTTGTAAGAACAAAACGTTGATACATGGATTGGGACAGCTCTCCGTCTTGCCATCCTTTTTAGAGGAACAGTTTAACGACCAGGGACTGCCTTATGTTTTTCCGATCGGATTCACATTTTATTAGACGCATTCAGCAATGGTGTCATTGTTCTTGGAAGCGACTGAAGAGGAACAACGCCTCTTTCTGTGGCTATGAACCGCAAAGTGATTGTTAGTTGCAGCATCCTGGAGTATGGTCCAGTTGCATTGTTCTCTTTCCTACAGTGGACCATGTTCAACTATCTAGTGGGGCTTAAGATATATCCTATAATTAGAAAGTCAGATGGTATTTGTCATTGTATTGCTGTTATCGTTATTTTGACATATATATAGTATTTGCATTGAACAAACTTAGATAATTAACCAAGTATTTTGTGCTCTCCTACATAATCTAGGAATTTAGACTTTATTTTGTTAGAAATTAACAATCTAATAATCTGTTATTAAGTATTTTATTTTGTACATTTTCTTTCTTTCTTTTTCTGCAGATTGTGCACAATTACGGTCATGGTGGATACGGTGTTACTACAGCGCCTGGTACTGCGAAGTATGCAGTATCACTCGCTAAAAAGCTCCATAGTGCATCTCCTACTTACCAATCGAGTAAACTGTAATAGCAGTAATACAGCAGAAGATAGTATACAAACACTTTAGTACATGTTAAAATATTAATTATATTGTTATATGTATTGTATGAGTCTGTTGAAATACATGTAAATAAGTATTATTGTTGGAAGTTGGATTTTCTATTTCTTGATTTGTTTCCTTGTTCATGAACGAAACGGAAGAAATGCATTTGAGGGATTTTGTTTTTTTGGCATATCTAAATTTTTAGACTACATTTTAAAGAATCCACTACGCTTCCTACTATTTTTTGTTGTGTGTTCGTAAGTAGCTCAATAATTAAATTCAATACATGACTTTTTGAAAGTAGGTCAGCAGGCGCACACTAAGAAATTTTTGTTGAGAGGGTCCAAGCTTGGTGGGGGGAGAAAAATACTACAAGCCACTACGTAGACGTAGTATTGAACGGGTATTATTCTGCACAGGTCGTTAAGTCCGAGCTTCGAGGGGCAAGCCAAGTGGAGCGAGCAATTAAGGCGATCTACGGTCAATCCAGCGTCCTGGATTACCTCGTTAATATATTCTCCAATTGAAGTAGCAAAATGAGGAGGTGCCCCATCTTGTTGAAACTAACATGTTCCCTTAACTCCTCGGGTTTTCAAAAGGGGAATGGACTAGTTTTTTTTAGCATATCAAGATATTGATGTTGGTTAACAGGTGTGTCTACACCAGCCCATATCATGACATGGAGAGGGTTATTCTCAACTTCAACATAAAAATAAGTGTTTTCATTTGATCAGAACACAATATTTCTCGCTCGGAAGTTTCGGTATCTGGCACCTTCAAAACTAAAAATCACATTTCCACGTTTCAGGATTGTGTCAAACGCCTGCAGAAGTGCATCACATGCCTTCTTCCTTTGGTTTAAGTCATTGTCAGATAATTCTTGAACAAATTTCCGTCGATATGGATGTAATTTTAAGTCATGTTTTCATGTGTTTGCACAGAGTTGACCGGGGTATACCAAGTTCCGCGGTCCGTTTACAAGTTTATTTCATTCGTAATGTTTTAACTGACACCGTGACTTCTCTGCGTTATTCTTCTCTTGTTGATGGTCTACTACTTCGTGGTTTATCCTTGATAGTACAAGCGGTACGAGACAATTTTGGTCAGTACACTGCACTTTTTGAACACAGGTTGCCAATTGGCTTATCTATAGTTGGAACCGACGAGAATGATTTAAGAAGGGCCGCCATTCAAAATTTCCTTTAGGATCCAAGATGGCGGCTATTTTACAAATTGGCAACCTTAGATCGAAATGTTGTTAATGTTGGCTAATTATATCGTGTTTGGAGTCGTTCAAATGTATTTCTGACTCGTACAGCACGAATCCAAAGTTGAATTGAGGACCAGACATTAATGTACACCAAATTATTAGGCCCTATCTTCGTCTTCTTTTCTAATGTATAAAGCTACATGAACTGACTGACTGACGATTGACACGATAAGTTGAAATTTTGCATGTTTATTATTTTGAAAGAGAAATCAATAGTAAAATGGTAAAAGCTATATAGCTTATATATATATATATATATATTTTTAAAGCTATGTACACTAAAAATTACCATGTGATTTAAATAGGTAGTGGTAGTGGTACGACCAATGCTCGAAGTGGAAAGAAAGCAGAGGCGGTGTTTTATTACGATTTTGACTTGGCATACCGGCTATCTAAATGTTGAAATGCAGTAAGGGTATGTTGCCTAAAGATTGCATTTCTATTTACATTATGACTGAAAAACCATTGGAGAGCTTCTCTGTAGTAATGGGAAGGGGGGGAATATGGAGACATTTTGATCCCCCACCAACAACTTTCTGAAAAAAAATAAATAAAAATACCCCTTTGTGTTGTGCTATAGAGAATTATACATGAAAATGCTGATAAACAGAATGGGGATATTAAGAATTTCCTGCAAGAAAACTCACGGTCCCTCCATTCGACTGTGGGGTATTTCAAACACCCGAAGGTTCATTCCCCACAGCAGACAACCCCTAAATCAGCCCATACTCAAAACACTGCATTTATTGCAACCATATGGTCCAGCTAATCGAATATTAATGAAGAAAATTTTAATTTTTAAGTAAACCTCGTATAAAAGCACTTTTAAAAATTTTTCTCTCAGCAAACAGACGAATATGCATATATATATATGTGTGTGTGCGTCGCGTCTGCGACAGAAATCTTGGTGATCCTCTCGTCTCTCCAAATAAGGTGCTAAAATTCAGCACAGGGAGCAAATTTCGTTTCCAAAAATTCCTGCCTATGGGTTGTCATAGTTATTTTTAACTGCGACATCACCAGGCTGCATTGTGAGCCTGTCCGCTGTGTAGAAACGCGAGAAGGAGAGAAAAACTTACTGGTGCAACTAACATGACAACAACGTGCGACCACTTAGTGTCAAAAATAATGTTTCATTTTAATTAGTGCAACGTATGTAGAAAATGTAAAGGTGACTACGAGGTGGCAATTAGAAACAAATTTGTCTCACGTTCGGCCCCAAAGAGGAACATGATATGGTCGCTAGTGAATAAATTGGAAGAAACAGAATCGTTTCGGAGTGAGACAGACAAGCATCGGACTCCGCAGGGGGTGGTTGTGGAAAATGTATGCTATCGACTCGTTAGGTCGCCCAAAAAATCTCTTCGTCGTTTGTTTCAAAAAAACGGCTATAGCTATTCAACATGTGATTTACGGGTATTACCACTAACATTTACTTTCTATTCTCACTAACTTAATTTGTATTCTGCAATTTTGCTCTAAAAATCCAAAACCTCATTCCATTGTAAGTTACACTTGCGAATATTTGCTGTTTTTCTTGAGACGTGGTCGATATTACCCCGGACGAATTTAAACCAATAAACATAGTACCATAAATCTCCCATTCATCCTTGATAATTTTCCACAAACCCCATGAAAATCGGACTTCAATTAGAAATTTTAAACCCAAATGAAATCAGTGAGTTTTTTTTTTTAAATTAGCCTGTAGAAAAACATGATAGGAACCACCGAACTGAGGGATAAAATTTACAAAAAAGCGCCCCGACTGAAATGTGTTAACTGGACCGTTTCGGCGCTTTTGACACCTTTCTCAGTAGATCTCTGCAACTTACGTACACTTTTCTAACTTGTTAGAATTTTACTTTGCTATATTTCGTGTGCACGGTATAAAAAATCAAATAAAATATAATGTTAAAAAAAGTATAAAAAAAACTTGTTAGTGTGCTCATGTAAATTTCTTGCACTAAAATCACCTTTTGAAAGTGTTGTTACTGTGAAAAACTTCTTTCAATTGTTTGTGTTGCGAGGTTTCCTTGTATGTTGTTCACGTTTTGGTATTTTGATTCGTGTTACTAAACCTATTTCTGGATTCTGTGAAGTATGTTTAGCTTACGAAATGCCTAATATAGATAATTTTCTCTTTCACTTCATCTGTATGTGAATATTGAACTTCATTTGAGTAATAAACATTATTACTTTCATATTGAAATCCCACTGAAAGCTCCCCTTGCCCAGATTCAAACTTCGAATCCTTGTTCTGATGAAAAGTCATTCATACACATTTCTTTCAATGTAAAATGACGATCTATGTAACACTTTTGAACTACCCATTATTGTGTCTAAATACGGACGTTTCGAGATATCTGTCACAGCAGTATCTTAATTTCATGCGTCTCTAATGAGTTCTTTAACTCAGTTTCTATGTTTCTTTTGGTCATTCTAATATAATATTCCCAACAATCACAATTTGCTTGATATACTCCTGAATGAGTCCATTTATCATCATCATCATCAACAACAACAACAACAAAAAGTGTACAGACTACAACTTTTCAAAACTTACCGAGAACTTTATGCAAAAATTTTGCTGCAGAATCGAGACTCATCCCTCGACACGATCCTGTCATTCATGAGGACTCCATGCTACCCGAGTGCGACGCTACTCCATACGCTTTCGCTTATGCACTGATGTTATTGGAAAACTACGCAGGGGACATAAGGTGTTCTACAGAGTTTATTATTTTGTTTGGATGGCAGTCATGACAGGGTTACGTAATGCTCCACACACAATGCGACGATTCTTCCGTGTTGTGATCCGTGGTGATCGACCAGAACCTTCACGTCATGCTTGTTGTTTTCGTGCATCCACTAGCTCCAACATCGGGCCAAAGTTACAACAGAATGTTACACATGATTTTCAATCGCACGAAATGTCCAGTCGGACTCGTTGTGGCGCATTTCGAACGCTGTCAAATGCTGGTAATTCTGTCTAATGCGGCGATAAGGTATTATGTGTTACTCGACTTTTTTGCACTGTGTTGTTTCTGTTGTTCCTGATTTTTGAATCTCTGCACATCCTCCATAGCGTTACAAATTTACTGAATCACAGTTGACTTGACGATTCCTTCCTGGCTTTTTTTTTTTTTCACTGAGTGTTATTGCTGGTGGTAAGGCAAGGCTCCAAAATTTTTACAATTTCTCTGATTCCTAAGTCGTTGAATTGGATTCATTTAGAGCCTTTTCTGAATGCATTCGATAGCAAGATTGACCGGAGTGGAATTATACACGTGCACAACGTCCAACGTCGTTCATTTTCAACCACTGACGCTGACTAATCAGCAACTTCCTATTTTAACTTCAACACTGTTATTTATAATATATTTGATTTCTTTCGTGTTTAAAAATAGGCCTATAATTGGATAACCACTTCGCTTTTCTATAAATGGAAGTTATTAAGTTCCTATCAGGAACTATGAATCATATAGGGACGCCTTTATGCACTTTCGGTAAACCAAAAATTAGTAGCAGAAATAGGGAATGTGTTTTTAGACTCTTAGCTAGTTCTTCATCTATGACCTACGATTCATCCAATAAGCTATTGACTTTCCGTGTACTTCATTCAAAGAATAGGAACTAAAATTATGTATTTGTTCTTAATTTTTGTGTAATCCTATCTGTCTAAATCAGTAAACGTAACTTCTTTATCTGATTTTATGACCAGCATTCCGTTGTATTCAACCAATCTTTTAAACTCTGAAATTTCAATTTTCTTAATTTTGGCCTATGATATTGATGCTCTTTTTTTGTTAGAAAATTTTGTATAACCTGCTTACAGTCTGCTGTCATACGAAATAGTCGAAGACAAAATTCTAAGAAATGAGCTGAATTGCACGTGAGTTGCCCAGACTGCTGAGGAAGGTGTCAGGGAACACCGAAACAATACAGTTAATAGTAAATTACTTTATTGTGATTTGTTTTATTATTATTAACATGATTATTGTTTGGTTGATTGGAGTTGAATGTGTTTCCAACATCAAGGCTATATGAGACAATATTTACTGTTTAAAGCAGGATTCGAACCACTGCTCGGGTTTGTGTCCGAGGCAATTGACCCCAGCAGGTATCACACCCACAGTATATACGATTATTATTTGAACATATGCTAGTTTTTGATCTGATTCCGATTCACTTTTCGCCCCAGAAAATAAGTAATGAAGCAAGATACGCAAAACAACTTCTAAAAATTCAACGGGTTTGTTGGTAAACGCCACCCTTTATCTGAGCTATTTTGCAAATTGTGTATATACCGAAATGAATCGTCGTTTTGTTTACCGCATATCATTTGAAAAAGCACCATTTATTTGATAGCACTTAGTTTTATAGATAAAACCTTTTTTAACCTCTAGGAAGGAAGCATTCATACTCCACACTTCATTCCTCCTACCAATTCATCTCACTATTATTTTATTAACAGTTTAATAGCATCATTGTTCCTAAGAGAAGTGATTATAGCTCCCGTAGCATGTACAGTAGCGTTTTCTAGTATAATGCAAAGGAGCACTGAACCGCGAAATTATTGAAATTGTGCCATCGTTCATTTTAATATTCACTGCATCTCACCAAGCACCTCAGAAATATGTTTCCCAGCTTACCATTCGTCTTCGAAACATATCAAATCAAAGTAATGAGTTCGTTCGACAATGTATCTCTACTCTCATCCTAGTATCAATTCACTCATGAGCACCTTCGTGGCTACGCGGTTAATGTACGCGCCTTTGGCGTGGATGACCCGGCTTCGATTCCCAGCGGAGCTTATGCGGTTCGGATTCCACGTTAATCAGTAGGTTCCGTCTCATATAGCCTTGCTGCTGAAACGGACGTTAAACTCAAAATCAAATCAAATCAATCAGTTCACTCAATGTTTAGTTTCTGCAAAATAATGAAGTCGATTTGCCTCTGGAACATTAAGACTCGACATGGAGAAGTGGCAAGAGATGAAACTATGTGCCTACAGTATCAGAATGGTTTAACAGGTTGCGGCACGTAAAACGTTCATAAGACATCAGAAAATGAACGTAATCAATGATTAAGCAAATTCAACACATAAAATGAAATGTAATGTTTTGAATATGAATACTCACCTTCACAGTAGGCGCTGAAAGTGTTCTCGACCCTGAAAGTATCCTCCGTATTTAGTAGATGTGGTCTGTTCCTGGGAGTAATTTGAACAAATCCTGTACGCCGCAATTTTTCAATCAAGTCCTGTATGGTGCTTTTTCCTGGCGCAGACAGTTCTGGAAATTTCTCGTGAAACAAATTCTTTGTTTTCGCAAAAGATCCAGTACGAATGAACGCATCAATAATGACAACACGCTCGGTTATTAAGTACGGCATTATCACTTCACACAACGAGGCTTACTTCTCAACTTATTTGAACACACTTCACTGGCTGCGTCTGCAGCTGCTTTACATGTGCACCTGCAGGTCAAGTGTCTTGTCACAGGTTCGACACGCCATCTCTTGGTAGAAAGCTGAAAATAATTTAATTGTAGCCAAAAATGCAATATACCATATTACGACGGGCCGATTTTACGTGCCGCACCCTGTATAAGAACAATAAAAAAATATTTTTATTTTTATTTCTGAAAGGTAAGAGAAGTAATTCTCTTACTGAACTGAGCAAACCCTGTTTTATATCTTAGTTATCTTAACTGGGTTTACTAAATGTCCAGTGTTTCTTTTCTCTTGTTGTGGTATCTTCAGCCCATTTTAATTTTCGTACTGTATCTGGTGCCTCATTTAATATTAGCTAAAAGCAAATGTTCCATTAAAAGCAAGTGGAATTTAGTAATAGTTACAGAAGTAGACGTCTATCTCAAAACTCGATAGAGTTTCAGATTTGACACTTATAAAACAGCCAATATTATTACCTGTGTGGCGCGTCAAGGAGTATTATTTTAGGATTGTAATTCACAAATTCACTCTTCGCATATTCTTATAGTCCTACTCTCCGGAGTTGAACCGCTTCTTAATTCAT
This sequence comes from Thermobia domestica, assembly GCF_964235325.1. NCBI lineage: Eukaryota > Metazoa > Arthropoda > Insecta > Zygentoma > Lepismatidae > Thermobia > Thermobia domestica. The sequence continues at coordinate 128,418,476 of NC_137471.1, forward strand.
GTTTTGGTTATTGTGTTACGAAAAAAGGATAACTTCAGCACTTAAGGTCAAACTGAGTAGATTAGTATGCCTTTTATAGCTTTTCTGAAAATTGGAAAACTAAACCCAGAACAATTTATGATGAGCATATAGTGTCCGTCATCATTTTTTGCAATAATAATGTTTCTATATCTATAAAAGTCGACTAAACGGATGTTTTGTCAAGTGTACTGACTCGAATGAAATATCGATACAATAACACTAGGTATAAGAGTTTATAGTTTTATGTGATTCATCATGTAGTTCCATTACTTCACTTAATTGCCTAGTTTACATATTGCCTGACAAACAGCCCGGTGGCCCAGTGTAGGCACTGGCATCCTCAGCGATATGCCTCTATTTTTTCTATTGTTGTTTCTCTCTTTCCTTTCTTTTACTTTCATGATATACCTACTGTCTATTATATCATGGAACCAATTCAGCTTATGTCTTCCTCTTTTCTTGCTCCCTTTATATATATACTTTTGGTTATTGACGTACGTCATTGCAGGTTACCCAGTCACTCAATTCGCTGAATCTTTATACGGCTTACAATATTCCTCTCTTTTTATTAATATGTCTAACTCCTCATTGTATTTTATGCATCAGATTCCATCTTGCCTTACAGATCTATATATTTTCCTTAGCACCTTCCTCTACGTAGAATGTTCTCAAGCTCATCTCATCTTTCCCCATATCTCTGCCCCATAGGTCACGAGTCTTTTATAAATCAGTACTTTGGCTGTTTCAGAAACTAATTTACTTCTCCGAAGACAGAGACTTGCATAATAAGCTTTGTTTCCCACTTGTATTCTATACTGCATATATCTGTATTACACTAGACTCCTGAGCGTCCGGCTTACGGCCTTGTTTTCTTTTATTGTAATTAAATGAGGAAGGCAAGGTGTTGCATTGGCAACATTGCAAAGACATTAGAAGTGGGCGTCTGCTACAATCCTTCTACATGTCGTGTGCAAAATACAAGTTGTAACAGGAAAAGTGCAGGGTTCTGCTCCTTGTTCATTCTTTCGTCAGTATGTAACGGACCTCAACATAGTACGTTTGCCGCTGTACCTGATTATAACTGTATTCGTACAGTACAGTTCTGTATTCGTAAATTGTTCTTGAAGTATGCTTAATGTATTTTTAGGACTTTTTCAAAAACTAAAAACTGTAGGTTTTGACTCTTATCTTAGGGCTACCTTTTCACATCTATATACTGTAAAATCAGTTTGAGCCAATTTTCATAAGAATTAGACCTACGATTTACGTTAATGTTTTGTTTATGTTTCCTGCATTTAAGTTTTGCATTACAGAATTTATATTAAAATGTGAACTGTTTACAAATACTGTACGTATTCTTTAACTTACTTTATCTCTAATAAATTCTTGAAACGTGCAGTGCAGTACATGAACATTTATAAACTACCAGCACAGAGCCAAATAAGAAGTGAGGAAATACATAACTGTATTATAACAGTGAGTTTTGGTATAAAAACTTTGTCTTTTGGTATTGGTGGGGCAAAGAAATTAGTTCATAGAACTCCGCCCTATCCGGCATTTTTGTTATCCGGCCTTTCCTTCCACCCCATTACGCTGGATACTCGGAGGTTTACTGTATATACCGAGTCTATTGCTTTTTATTCATCCCATTGCTTGTCTATACTACCTTTATCTAAATTTAATTAGGGTTCTTGATTCTGATTAATTTCTTGAGTTGATTTTAACGTCCCGTTCAGCAGCGAGGCTATATGAGACGGGACCTACTGATTAACGTGGAATCCAAACCATATGAGCTCCCGTCGGGAATCGAACGCGGGTCTCCTACGACAAAGATGCGTATGCTAACCGCTTAGCCACGAAGAACTAAATTCGTATTTTCTTTTCTATAAACGTTTACGTCTTTTTACAAACAAAGAAATTGTGTGCAAAATGTTGGTTTATTTTATGGAATGCTTAGATTTACTTAGGTGTTTTGATAATTCTGAAATCGCCTGATTCTTATCTTAGAGTCATTAATATGAATAAGTTTCTCTTCGGCATACTTCGGCAAAGAATTTCTTTTCTTTTCTTTCTTCCTTTCTTCTTTTTTCTCTCACGCGGATGCCTTTATTCTGCGTTAAAGTGTTAATCAAATATCTGAAATAGTTCCGTGTTATTGTTATTATATATTTTGTGTGTAACTGATCTAGACGAAGTATGTTTATCATTAGTAAGCTTTTGATAGGGAATTTATGAATATTTTTTATTAAATAATACAAGAGGCGTAAGATTGGGTCTTTGGTCTTAATATTGAGGTTGCTCTTCTAGTGTCTTAATAACCTAAATGCCAGCTGCTACTGCACAATTCTCAGTCATAATAATTATGTGCTAACAGAATATCTCCATCAACTAACAGGAAACCTCACGTTATCTCCACTATATTTATTCATGCTTCCATTTCTTCTGGCTGCTACTATTTCTGATAATAATCCGCAATCAATTATTATAAAATTATTCTAACTTTTACATTCAATATCACAACTACTTCAACACGAAAAGATATTAACAACATCGCGAAATGTAATCTAAAAATTCCGTTTTCTTCTTTATAGTACAGTCACTATTTTAAAAACATTTATTATCCCTCACGAATTGAACTCTACATGCGGAACGTCAGTGAACCTCGTCACATGTTTTGTGGGTACACTCGGATGATTTTATCTCCATCTGTCTGACCCTGAACCAGTTTTCCTCTCTATATTCAAACGTGGCGTTTTTTGATTCCTTGTCTCCAAATAGCTAATGCACACAGTCCCGGATTTGTACCCTGGTGAGGATACGAAGCCTCACATATAAATCGTAGGAATGGTTTGGATTCTACTTCAAGAGGTAACTCCCAGTCAGCTATAGCCTTGGCACTGAGGACATTAAATTCCGACAAGTCAATCAAATAAGGGAAATGTATACTTGTAAGATTCTCTATGGTGAGTTTCATAGTTGTCAATTGAAAACTAAAAATAGAAAGACATATCAAGATTCAATATGGACAAATATAACCTAAACCGCGGATTTGTGGTTATAAAATATCAACCAGACTATCTACTAGGGTCAGTCAAAAAGTCAATTGCACTACCTCAGAAAATAAAACAGGATAGAAATTTTACAATAACTTTGTTTGTATTGTAAAGTTCCATTCACAATCTACTTTTCAATGTAATTACCTCCATTATTTAAGCATTTGTCGAGGCGTGGTACAAGTGTTTCTATGCCTTCTGCAAAGAAATACTATCCAATGCCCGGTAACTATCTCGTCATCCGGGTGGTATCGTAATTTTGAAACTTCGGCTTTCATGGAACCAAACACATGGAAGTCACACGGTGAAAGGTCTGGGCTATAAGGAGGGTGATCCCACACTTCCCACCTAAACTTTGTCAGAAGTTCGCACGTTTGTTGTGCTGCATGAGGTCTTGCACAATGCCTTTGAACAGTTTATTTGGCCGTCGACTTTTAAATGCTGATAAATTTCAGTGCAACCACACCTTTTCGCCCACAAAAAAAAAAAAGCATCACTGCACGCATTTCCAATTTGGACGCACTTGCAGCTGTCGAGACATGTTTACGACTGATTATCAGAGCACTTCCACTTGCCTCGTGAAAGCCGCTACGTCACACGATACAGCTACGTGTCTGCAGTGTTACCACACAATTTCATCAAAATAGCCTTTGACTGAAAATATTTACAAAAGAGTGCAACTAACTTTCTGACTGACCCACGTATTTATAGAAGCTATAGGGCACGTATTCATAAGAAAAGTGACTCACCTTGTGCCTCCATGTTTAATACTTTAATTGAATATTTTCTTTCTCTCTGGGAACGTCACCAGCACCATTTTTATTACTTATCGCCAGATTCTTACTCTTATATGTCATGCAAAAATTCTTTAACTTACAAATTGGCTAATTCACTAACATCTTTCATTTCTGACACCACACTTTTTGAATACTCCATCAAGAATGGCATGGAAGTCATTCCAGACATCATATCACTAGTTAATTTACATCTATCTTCGCTGGACGTCAAAGCTGTGTTTAGTTCAATACTAATCAATTTAGCTATATCCTGCACACAAAGGAACCTAAGAGAAACAAGGTATCCGATCTCATCATTTACGAATTCATAAAACTCCTTTAACGCTGTCTCGACAATAATTATCTAATTTGAAGAATATATCCACAACCAAAAAGATCTTGGGATGGGAAACCCATTTTCTCCTCTACTTAACTATATAGTTATGGATAATTCAAAGAGAAAATTCTTAACAATGCGAAATACAAATACCCGAAATATTTTTGGTACATACACTATCTTCCAAAAAGTCACCGGTCACCCCACATCTTTCGGAATGAAGCAAATCGTGACTTACCTAATATTGGGTAGGGCCTGGATCACAGCATGTATCCTTCGAGGAAGACTTTCCATCAGTTGCTGATAGGTATCAGGTAAGATGGCAGCCCACTCCTGCAAGGCGGTTCCAGGTGCGGCAGCTGAATTTCGACGAGTTGGTCTGGACCTTAAACGACGCTCCAATTCATCCCACAGATGTTCCACGGCGATTGAGCAGGCCACTGGATCTTTGTGACCCTCACATTGTTCCCGTAATACCACGACATAACATTCGTAGCTTTATGACAAGGGGCATTATCATCCTCATAGTAACATGGGTTCATTCCAAAGAATTTCCATAATGTGGGAAGCACTGAATTGTCCAAAACGTCCAAATAATTTGCACTCTTCGTGTTACCAGGCACAACAACAAGTGGGCCTAGGCCGAACCAACAAAATGCACCCCACACCATTACACCATCACCACCAAATTTCACTGTTGACACAATGCAGTCTGGTAAGAAGCGTTCCCCGGGCTATAGCCACACCCACATCCGACCATCTGACATGAAACACGTGTGGCGTGATTCATCATTCCATAACACATGTTTCCATTGGTCTAGGATCCAATTTCGATGAGCCTTACACTATACCAACGTCCTGTCTTGGTTCGTTGGAGTGATGTGTGGATTGTGGGCAGCTGCTCTACCATGGAAACCAAGTGCATGCAGTTCTGTCCTGACAGTGCTCAGTGAAACTAATGTGCCCGATGCAGTGCGAAACTCGTGCTAGATGGAAGATTCAGTTTGATGGCGATTGCTGGATACCAATCGTTTCATCACTCTCCGGTCCCTGTTCGTCAATTTCTTGGGTCGGCCGGGCCGTTTAGGAACACTGGTGACACCGTGACGTTTCCATTTCAGGATTACATCACCCACCGTTGGTTTTGGGTGGCCAAATTGGGCACTAATAGCACGATTCAACAAACCCGCAATATGACAGCCGATGATGACTCCCCTATCGAACTCACTAAGTTCTTGTCTGTGCGCCATTCTCAGTCAAATTAACTCCTCGTCTGACGCACCTTCTGCACCGAAACAAATGACTAGCGTCCTGCAGGTTGCTCTGGATTTCTTACGGCAATGTCCTAGCAGACTGACAGGTGACTTTTGGTAGATAGTGTATGTTGATAATTTTTTGATCATCTACAAAGATCAGAACACCTTCTCACACCTAGCCAAAGAATTCAAGAGCATTCGCAATAGTATAAAATTCATCACAGAAGAAAAGTCAGAAAACACCATTAATTTTCTGGACATAAACATTTATAGGAAACACAACAAATTCTTCACTTCGGTCTACGAAAAAAATAAAAAACCTAAGATTTTTTTCACAAAGAATCGGCACATTCCCACCCCATCAAACAGATTATTTGGAAAAAACTTCTTTTGAGAGCAATCAAGTATTCTACAAAAGAACAGAACTCAATAAAAACATTGAAACACTGTTTGATTAAGAAAGAAAAATGGCATTGTCACACACACGCTAGAAAAATGAAAAAGTTCAGCATGGGAATATTATTTAAAAAAGAAAAAAGAAAAAAAGAACCACGAAAGTTGACAAAACATGGGTTCCTTATCTCTCTGGCCAGTCTTTTCTGGAAGGTTAAAGAAAGTAAGTAGGCAGTGCCTTTGAAATTAATTTCTCGTAAAATCTGGTACCACTTTCAAAAGTTTTTCATCAACATACAAAAATCATTTTAAAGATGATTTGGTTTCAGGGATCTAATATATTTCGTTCGAATGTAATGAATCCTATATTGGTATCTTTCCATTTTATGCAACTTCACCGTTAAGATTCAGTCTTATCAAGGAACCTAAACAGGATCTCAATAGATGTTTTCTGAGGATATTTTACATTACTTCAAACATTGGAGCTGAATACATTGCCTTCACTTGGAGTTGAATCGTCAATTGAAAATTATTTCACAAATTCACACTTTGATGCCAACAAAAATTTAAACTAGCTTTCAGAATAAATCTAGTTGGCAAACTACACAAGCCACAATAAATGTTCAATGACAGTCCAAAAATTCACTAAATTTGCGAAATGTTAAATCTGCCAATGGAATTAGTGTTTACAACAGCCAAAAATGAATTGAGGAACATCCACATTGAACATAAATTAAAGACATATTATGGAAGTTCGCTGTTAATGTAAATGGTATTTTTTATAAACATAGAAAATTGACGTGAAATACACAATTATTAACGGTAATCAATGATCACAATCAAGTCATTGAATAGTTTGCACTAATCGTTAATTAAAGAAAACAAGATTTACAATAGGAAATGTACGATGTTGGTTCAGCATGCTCCGCTCCTGACCCGTTTCTAATGAAAGTAGAGACTTGTAATTTTATACATAATATTGAGCATATTAGACTAACATCCACAAAGTTTCAAGAATTTACAACAATTTCTCTTTTTGTTACAAGCTGATGATCACTAAGAAGTGTAGCCACATTTGAAGAAATAGAAAAATCAGAGGTCCGAGCAGTGACAAAATATTTACTCAAGAAAAATGTAACACCGAACAACATCCATGCAGATAAGGTGGGAACACTTGGAGACTCTAGCCCTACATATGACCTAGTGCAGAAATGGTGCCATGAATTTAAATGTGATCGGTAGACCTGTAAAGATGAGAATGGTAGTGACCACATCAGAAAGGATTACAAAAGTGCATGACATGATTTTAGCAGAACGGTGAGTGAGTGACTGCCATACTCATGTGGCATCTCAACTGGCAGTGTGCGTTCCATTCTACATAAACCTTTGTTAATGAAAAAGATCTCTGCTCGTTGGGTCCCGCGAATGCTGACGGCCGACCAAAAGAGCACATATTGTGTGGCAAGTCAGAACCTGTTACGGACAATAAAGGCTGATAAGAGATTTGTTACAATGGATAAAACGTGGGTTCATCACTTCGATCCCGAATCTAAACGCCATAGTATGCAATGAAAATACCCCAATTCTCCACCACGAAAGAAATTCAAGGTTCAACAATCAAAGGGAAAAGTCATGGCATCTGTTTTCTGGGATACAACAGAAGGAATTCTTTTGATAGATTATCTCCAATAGGGAAAGACAATCACAGATGTTTATTTTGCAAACTTAATTGCACAATTACATGTTGCATCAAGGAAAAACGCCACGGAATGTTAGCCCATTGCGAAAATGCTTCCGCCCACACCTCCCAAGTTACGGTAGCTGTAATTCATTCAGCAGGGTCTCTCATTGTCTCAGCATGCCCATTATTCTCCAGACCTGGCCCCAAGTGACTTCCACCTGTACCCGAACATGAAGAAACGTATTCATGGAAAACATTTTGCCAGTGAGTCAGAAGTGACGGATGTTGTGAATGAGTGATTGCAGGACCAATCAAAAGATTTTTTTTCCGCTGGAATTGAAGCACTGGAAAGCTGATTGGAAACATGTGTTCATGTTGCAGGGGACTACGTTGAAAAATAAATGTGGTTTGGTTTTCCGACGGAGCATGCTGAACCACCCTCGTAAAAGTAAGGACCGGTTATACAATAATAAAAATGGTGCTGATATTCCCTGAGAAAAAGAAACTATTCCATTCTAGTAATAAGCACAGAGGCACAAGGTGAACCACTTTTCTTATCAAATAGGCCATTTTTTTTCCTCAAGAGACAAACGGAAAATCTAGAACGTAACATCAAAATAACGATATTTTTTAATGGCTGAATTAAACTGTAATTTTAGGTTAAAGTGCTAAAATTCAAAACTCAAATTCTTTAGTAAGTTTTACATATAAATCTATCTACCTATATATCACAAGTAGAAGTTGATTTTACAGATTACAATATCCTGGGTTCCATTCGATTCTTGACTGAAGGATTCATATTTTTAATATAAGTTACAATAGTGGAAAGCCACGCGAAACATGAGGTAATCTGTAGGTAAAAGCTACTTAAGACGAGCATACCTTTAATAATATTAAACATTAACATTGTCATTTATCTTGAATGCATAGTTTTCTTTATATGCAACTTACTATCCGTTATCACACTATTTTGTAGGCATCGTCATGCTAGTATAAGGACGAAACATGGCTGAGTATTTAAAATAACTACGCAGTCAACGTAAATAACAATTTTATTATGCATATTTTAATTTTTTATACCTTTACTGATTTTAGGCTGTACTTACACAATCATGGTCCTCTTCGTAAAATTTGACTCCAGGTGCCGTTGAATCTTCCTCCAGGTGAAGTTGGCCGTACATTTTCCCTCCTGCTTTTGCAACCGGGCTGGGGACCGGCTTAGGCGAGTTAAAAATGTACTGCAGTCACCTCTGCAGTTTTCCTTAAAAATAAAACATACATTAACGTAACACTAAATGGAATAGAAGTCACAAAAGAATATTACTTATATTTCATTTATATGTATTTTTTATTCATAGTTTATGTGTTTGTTTGTGTTTCGACTCTTGTTTTCGGTGCATGTAGTTTCATGTTCGATTTCCAGTTGAAATGTATTCTCTATTCTGTAGCACATAGCTAGACTAAATCTTGCAAAATGAATTCAGATTAAAGAACATTAACTATTCATTCCTGTTATTGAATTAGTTTCATTTGATTAATACTAAAAAAGTGAAATAATAATAAGATACAAGATCGGAAACCTTAATAATAATTCATTAATTCATGCTCTCAATGCTAGTACCGTACAACCGATCATATTCTTTTGTAACATCTATTTTCCTTATAGACATAATGTACTACATACCACGTATTATGTAATAATAATAATAATAATAATAAATATCAACTAAACTGAAAACTCAAGACGACGGCCGCGAACATTTTAGATTTAAAATTATGAAATATAAAAGAGGTTTCCAATATATACACAGAGATCGCGGTATATTTCTAAGATTCTTTTCCTTACTTGGGAAGTTCGACTTCACATAAAGAATTAAAAAAATCATATCATTGTTTATTTTGATGGTTATGTTTATTTTTATGGTGTCTAATTATTTTAAAGTAAGAGGTAAATGTATGGCTAGGGGGAGAGAAAATTGAAGACGTTAAGACGTTCCCTTATTTAGGAAGTCTAATTTGTTGGACGGAAGAAGTGAAAAGGACGTAAGTTCCAGAATAGCGCACGCTAAACAAGTATTCAATAAGAAAAGAGGACTACTAGCATCAAGAAATGTGTCGTTGAACGTTCGGAAACGATTTATTAAGACTTTGGTATGGAGCGTGGCGCTTTACGGATCAAAGACACGGACATTGAGAAACCTGAAATATTCCAGCTGGAAACATTTGAAATGTGGTGTTAGCGCAGAATGCTCCGCGTATCATGGACCGAAAGGAAAAGGAATGAAGACGTAGAAAACGAAGCTGATGAAGAACGACATATCATGAAGATAATAGGAAAAAGAAGAAACAGCATGCTTGGCCATCTTATTCGGCACTCCGATTGGATTATCGTGTTAATAGAGGAAAAGGCAGAAGAAAAACCAGGAAGAGGAAGAACAACGATAGAATATCTAGATGCAGTTACGAAGAAGAGACCTTATAAAAAGTATAAAACAGCTCTTCCAAGGGAGGGAAAAGTTTTAAAATTGCATATTGCCCACAACCTATGACTGAGGAGAGAAAGAAGAATTATTTGAAGCACACATTGCAACCAATCACCAATTCTCAATCATTTATTATCCGTCTCCACTGGCTAGTAGCTAGAGTGCGCACCTTTGATACACGTGACCTCGAGTTCGATTCTCGGTCGGAGGACTTTGAAATTTGATTGTTTTACCGAAATTTGTATTGCACCTTATAGGTCTACATCTCATACAACCCCGGTATTGGAAATGGATGATAAATTCCAACCAACCAATAAATCAACGGTTTATTAACTCTCAAATTACTAGAAAATGTGAGTTATAGGTTTGTCTCGGATCACAAAGAACCTAGGTAATCGCTATTTATTATTATAATTATTATTAAACTTAATCTATTACCAGGTTAAACATGTCTCTTCTTTCCCCTATATACTAGATAAATGCTATGTTGATATCTTCCTTCTTTTTCGTTCCTGGAAAAGCCACAAAATACAAACATGAAACAATAATAACAGAACGATTCTAGCAAAATAACGCTTAAGAAGACGTTTGGTTAGAATATTTGCTAAACTACTAGTTTTAATACAATCTTTTAACTATAGTACCTTCATAACTATTTGATAAGTAGTGAGTTGGTGCACAAGTAATGCAGGATTTGGGGTACCTCAATTTAAACCATGACTGTGATCCTAGTGATGTTATCTATATATATACACCGTGTTATATATCGTTCAACAGCTTATGTGTTACTTATTTTAGATATACACCTCGTAGAAAGTATGGATTGTGTTTTCGTTTTGATGTATTGAAACCATTTCTGTCGAATCTACCTCCACGAATTTAAACTTCAGTGTAGCATGCATAAATAACTGAGCAGCGTGTCAGCTCTGTCATCGGTATTTAGCATAAGACAAAGTAAGTCCCCCGAACATTGGTTTAATGCTGATGCAAATTAAAGGACATCCAGACTCGGGGACAACGATGCGAGAAGTTATACGGGATTTCCGTCGCACGATATTCGAGAAATTATGAAATGAGTAAAAGATGGACACATTCGTAGCACAAAAATGTACAAAGAATCGAACAAATTGGTACTTTTAATTAAGAAAAAAAATACTGGAGGCTTTCTAAATACAGCTGTGAAGAAGAGTACAGAAATTTACCTAGGTTGGACGGGAAATCAATAAGAAAGTGTTAGAAATAGTGGACGAGAAAAGTACAATTTAGAGGAAGAGAAACTACTTAGGACATTCACTGAGAAGGCATTATATCAGAAGCTAAGGCGAAGTTGAAAAGAGAGAGGGAAAGAGCCTACAGCTGATGGACGGTATTAAAAAAGAAAATTAATACGACAAGACGAAGAGATTAGCTGAAGAACGTGATGCATGGAAGCTTCTCAGCTGCGGCAAACTACCTGTAGTAATGGTAGAATCTATGATTATGAAATAAAATGAATGAAATGATATCTTTCAATTTTATGTCCTACGGATATGCCGGCGAGGCTCAGGAGGCAGTGACAATGAGAAATGAATGGAATAATGGAATGAAGAGTGGGAGGAAACGGGAGATCGCACACGGGTTTGTCCACCATAAAGCTCACTTGGCGTGAGCTAGGATCGAACCAGGGACCCCTTGCACCAGAGGTGAACGCTCTACCACTGAATCTATGATTATGATGGTAAACGCTGCTCCTGCACAATAAAACAGATTCGGTTTTAGAACGCGTTGTAGATCTTGTATGACATTTCGCGCGAAAGCTAGATTGCGCTTCTGCTCCTAAACACTTTCTAAAACAACTGTTATACCCGAAGATCATGGCAATGGTGTAGTGATCTTTAGATGGAGTGAACTCCTCAATCCGCGCGAATCCATCACGATTGAAAATTATCAGGAAATTGACCAAATGCATCAAACTTTCAACGCCTATGGCCAGTATTGTTGAACATAAAAGGCTCAATCATGTTAGTAACAATAGTGCCGAACACTTATTAGGATACGAAACTCAACATATCGTCCAACATATTCGTCAGACCTCTCGCCCACTATCACCTTTTTCTACACTTGGACTGCTTCTTGCACGAACACGTCTTCAATAACCAAATCAAGAATGCGTTATGAGATTTTATCAGTTCTACAATTACAGACGTTGACAGAACTATGTTGATAATGTTAGTTTTTATTTCAATAAATTTCATTCAGTTTCATGTAAGTTATGGCCATTTGAATCTGTGAACCAAGATCCAGCATTACTGTGCATTAATCTAGTAGGAAATTAAAGAAGATCAGAATACTTACGATATCAGTCATCAATAAATATATCTTTTAAATAGCTTCTTCCTATGAAGAACTCCAGATCAAACTGAAAAATTAGTCTCAGCGAAAAAAGATTAATTATTTAAATAGCCAAGGAGTAAAGCAAGATTATTTGAAGACAGAAACGGAACAAAATGAGACCTATAATCACAATATGTCAATTGAAAGTTTTACTGAACAAATACACAAAATATATAATGACGAACATAGACGGACTCTCAACATGCGGCGACAAACTCCTTATGCAAACTGGGCAAACCCCAAAAGACTAGACTGAAGATACACAAAACACATTTGACTTTAATAATTATATATGTAGGCAATTAACGATGTTGTTAACTAATACACCACAGATCAAAGATAGAAGCCAGAGAATAGGTTTTCATTTGACAGCAAAAGAGCATTGTATAAAACCAATACAATGGATTGACAAGTGACAAAATTTACTAAACTAAAGTCTTTTAAAAGTAACATATAAGAACATTATATTATCATATTACTTAGATAATTTAAGCAATGTGACTAGAACCAGATTATTACTTATGATGTTGAAAACATTCTACGTGAAAAATTACTATTATTACAACCTTATAAATATACTAATACCCATAATGACCTTATCAATATTGGAAACCAACGAATTATAAACATACTTCTAGAAAGGTAATCGACAACTTGTAAAATTTATCTTTTATTAAAACAACACATGTAGCCCTATTTACTGATATGCAATATATATATGAAATTTGAACAACAAAATTACCTCTAAATTACCAGTTTGCTGAAATGAAATGAAAATTTAGTTAAACAAGCTTATTGTGTTATTCTTCAATAAAAAGAGAGAGAGGGAGGGAGAATATAATTTTTCGTAGATTATTTACCATCTAATCTTACTTAAAAACACACACGCACACCCTAACTTCTTAGCATTCTTGAGCAACCCACATCTTACATAATTTAACCCATTTAACATTGTTTTAAAAAAATAAATATTCTTTTACTACAACGAAAGGAGAAATAGCATATACCTGGAATTAATTGCGATTTCTTCTAATTCTACAACCCTATGAAGAAAAAACGGAAAATCCAGTTCATTCATTGACAAGACTACTTTTTTTTAATACTAATTTTAAAAGTTCGCCAAACAACATTATACCAAATAACTCAATTTTACACTAACATATTTTTATATCCGTTGTAATATTACTGGATACATTTTCATTTACAAGAGTTATGCGTCTCTATGTATTTCAACATTATTTCCTATTTTAGTCTAATGATTTTATGGTAACCTCTACATTTATCTACCTACCTACCTCTACACACACATATTGTATATATATATATTTCAAGACTACATCCTATTTTAGCCCGAGTGAATGACTCTTAAAATTTAAGATTGCCTCTATATCTAGCTATTTACCAACACACTTACACATTATATATACGGTATGTCTTATTTTAGTCCTAATGAACGATTCTTACGATTTATTACCTTTATATCAGCCTACCTACCTACCATGGGCGGAGTTAGAAATTGTCTGCTGGGGGCAGACCTTTTTTTGCTGGGGAGGGGAGCACGGTAAATACAAATGAGAATTGAAGAGTCTTATAAGTGGCATTTTTACTTTTTGTCAAAAAGTTGGGGGGCAATGCCCCCCATAACTCCGCCCATGCTACCTACACATACTATAAATATAGATGTCTATTTTTTCAATCTCCATGTTAATAGTTTTCGAGTATCAAGCGTAGGACATATCAAGTGTAATCGTAGTGCTTACCAAGTGTGATCTAATGCTGTAAATCGCTTTCTCTAGGTTTCAGCCACAATTTGTCATCGAATGAATAAGCTCTACAGCGAAAACTTTATGAATGATAGTTATGTGTATGAGGGCATAGAAAGTTTTAAAAGGGAAGTACCAAGGTGAATGGCAAAGGAAGTCACGGGCGGAAATTGATTAAAGACGTAAATTCAAAATTTCTGAAATGTCTGCTGACTCGGCCTTGAAATTTTCGGAACGCTACGAAGCGAAAGGGGAGGGTTTCCTGGACAAAATTGTTACGAGAGACAAGACATGTGTGCAGTTCAAGATTATAGAGATGAAAGTGCACCTCAAAGCTAACAAAGGCTTATAGTGACCATAAGTAAGTAAAAAGGGAAAAAAATCTACTTTGCGGAGGGCATAAATTCTTGCAAAGATATGATAAATACCTTAATTACAACGGTAGCTATGTAGAAATAGCACAGGATTGCTCCTGTGTGATATATCAGAGTGTGCTATCTTGAGTTAGCAACATTAGAACAATATTTAGCAAGTGAAAAATAAAGTGTTGTTCGAAGATTTATAATTTTGTTAAGTGTATTAAGTTTGGAGCACAGATATGTATCTTGGTCGGCATTGCCACAATTTTTACTTGAGTATCGGTAAAGTTGAAAACAATGCAGAGTTTAAAAGTTTCGTCAAAATGATTCAATGAAATATTCGTACCGGTTCTTCATAGCAAGTTAAATGAATTTACAAATGTGCTGAGGATTGTTATATAAGTTGCAGGATTTCGTTGAACTGAAAGTAAGTTTTGAATTCAGGTAAAATGGACAAACAAAACAGATTTAAGAGGTAAACCACCCGTGATTCAGTAAGAAATCCATACCAGTTCCCATCACGTAAAGCTGTATTAACAAGATAGCATTGTGTAGATATATAATTCACAGGCATCTTTTACCTGACAAGGTAATTTAAAGGCAGTAATTCAAAATTTATTAACATTATTTCTACAGCAGATGAGAAAATGTAGTTCCACAAGCAGTGTGATGTTATTAAGAAACAAGTACTGAGAATGACAAAATTTGGTCGTTGAAACGTTTACGCCAAGTTGTTATATGAGTACTTTGATGACTAGATTTATTCTGATGAATTTATGTATTCATGTTCTTATTTCTACTTTACTAGAGATTGAAAAAATAGCCCTCCTGTGTGCATATATAGCAACAACGCTACATTAACAAGTTACAAATCAAAGTACAATATCTTCTTAAGATATTGTTTACATCTTTATAAGTACAATAAATATTTTGTATTTACCTTTAACATAAAGTGTTTGTTTTCCTTTCCAACAGAAAGTTTATCATAGACTATCCTGCTTTGCCAGCTTAATTTACTTACTTTACAAAATTCACTGTTAATATACATTCAATATTTAAAAGGAAAAGAAAACATTTGAGCTAAGTACAAAACTATATTGGTAATAATTATTAAAGCTAACAAGCAAGTTAGTAACAAAAACATTGATATATAGTATATACAAAATGAAAATGTAAAATGAAAACATGAACAAACAAAACAACACATTTAAATATATAATTACGCAGTAGCATAATCATATGAACATTTCATAATTATCTACTCATAAAATATACAAAGATAATTATTTAGAAAAAAACATAACATGACATATATATATATTAAAATATTTACAATAAAATTACAAACATAATTGAAAACATGACATATAATTATTATTTTCTCGTTTTTATGAATATTTCAAAAATATTACTCTCTTACGCTTTCATTAAAAAATTAAAAAATACACTATATTAAACTTGTTCAATGCTTATGAACTAAACTTAGTTAAAAATATACTAATTATAACTATATTAATTACCTCTTACCTCTAGTGGGCCCTTCGCCCCAGGGATAGCTTCATCATATGAAGAGGAGCTATTCCTGGACACCCCCTTCGCCACGAGACACTGCACAACTATTATTAAGCAACAGCCAACAGATAGTAATAGAATTTCTAATTTCTAATAAGCAACAGCCAAAAGATAGTAGTAGAATTCACTAATTTATTTTTTTTACGAAATAATATCTATCAGACTACTTTTTGATGTTATGCTTTGAATATGAAACGTATAAATGCAAACTGAAGAACAAATTCTTTTTTATTGTCCAAAGGAAACCACTATCTGGTTACTGGTTTTCTTTATTTACTTCTAAATAACTGCACAAACTGCCTCGCTGCAACAGATTTCTACTGAACACAATTCAGTAGATATCATTTTGCACGTGTAGGCGTCCCACAGGAAGGGGATTTTATTTATTTAAAAAATATATAATAAATATGTACATTTATATGCCACTGCTTGACAAAATTACTGTGTTAATTGAATGGAGTGAAATTATGTTGTTTTTTTTTTTTCATTCATGATATTATTTACCTATGTAATGTTGACTTTCTCATTAACTGTTTATTTTGGATTTGTGAAGATTAAGATACGTAATGCATCATTAGTGCTATAATAGTTAAGACGCAAATCGAAAAATCAAGAGACACTTTATGTATGAATATGAGTTAATAGGACGTATAAGAACTTATGCAACCATTTGAAGACAAAGAAATATCTGAAAGAAGACGTGTAAACATAACCGAAGCTATTGGAAGAAGGAAGAAAGAGATACGAAGATTATAATATGTTCTAGAGATTTTTTAGAAGAAAGAATCATATAAGTACCAGAGAATGAATGAGTGTATAATTTATGACTCAGGGTTGTAATGGAAGAGAATTGTACCACTCAAATTTCACCAAAATTTGATACATATTTCAGAACATGACTGTTTACAGAAAGAACCAAGACTACTCTATTTAAGGCTAGGGTCAGACACGCCTCTGTTTTCTCCATGGAAGCAGAGGTCAAACTATGACGACACATGGCGACAACTAAAGGGACAAACACACACACATACACAAATGCAAATTAATGGGAAACATGTGTGGCTGAAAACAAGAATTTGAGAAGCGTTTCTGTTAGAAATTAGTTTGTTTTGTGATTGTGTTATGGGTTGTGTTTTGTTGTGTATATTTTTTCATTATTCTCATATATTCATGTGTTAATGCTAAGTGAGTGAGTGCATGTCTAATATCTAAAGAAAATGCCGTCTGAGTGTGCTGTTTCAACTTTACTGATTTTATTTTCTCTATTTTGTTCTCTACATAATGTTTAAGTAGAGTCAGAAGATTTATGAAGTTAGGGAACTATTTCGCCTATTGTGCATAAATGTTTGATCTCTTATGTTTTAGTTATTAATTTTATGTTTCTTTTTTTATTTATTTTATTTTATTACTTATTATTATTATTTACAAATAAGTATTTTAGTGGAAAACCACGTGAAGAAACATAGCCATTTCGCCTATTGTGCATAAATCTTTTCTTTTGATGGTGATTCCGAAACAATTATTGCAAGAAAGCTTGCAATAGTTATTGGGAAACATCAGTTTCTCTGAAAGAATCTAGGAAATTTAACAAATAATAAAAACACTTTTTACTGTTATCAGAAACTATTCGTAAATGGCCTTTTTTAGAAAATTCTAGCTGTCACATGCTTCTTGTAGCTTTAGTAAAAATTGTATGTACATTGGTTTTTATTGTTATTATTATTATAAAGAAAAGTGTGTGCTGTCATGTTAGAGATTATTGAAAAAGCGACTAATTTACAGCTCAGAACTAACAGTTCAATTTATTAAATGTAAACCAGACACATAACACAGAACAATCGGTTACTCTTTATTGGATAAAAAATCATGGATCTTGGGAAGTGTTTGTAATGGTAGAGTGATAGAAATTCAAGTTCTTAGCAATATTAGACTTCGGAGACACGTTCTGAATATTTGAAATTAACAGACCTGTTATTAACAAGTCTGTTAAATTAACAGACCCTAGAATATTTACGACAAATTGAAAAATCATGGCCTAAAGTTGAAACAAACCCAACTAAAACTAAAATGAACATTGAAAATTGGAAAGTAAAGCATAGTGGATAAGTTGAGGTATTAACCCATTATAAAAAGTTAGTTCAAAGGGGGTACATGAGACATTGTATACATAGCTATCATCCCAGACTTTCAAACTTGAAAGATTAACTGGAAAAACATGCAAAATGAAGATAAATAAGAAGAAAACCAAAGCGATAAAGTACACAAGAGCAGCAGAGGAAGGGGCAAACGTATGGCTAGATGGAGAAAAAAATCGAAGGGTTACCTTATTTAGGAAGTCTAATATTCTCGGACGGAAGTGAAAAAGATGTAAGTTCCAGAATAGCACAGGCTAAACATGCATTCAATAGAAAAAGAGGACTGCTAACATCAAGAAATGTGTCGTTGGATGTTCGTAAATGATTTATTATGACTTGGTATGGAGCGTGGCGCTTTACGGATCAGAAACGTGGACACTGAAGAAAGCTGAAATATCCAAGCTCGAAGCATTTAAAATGTGGAACACGGAAGGCAGTCTCAGCTTGTTTAATTTATTACAACAGTGTTTATTATGGTCTTTAATCAAGTCTAAGTAATGGAATATACACATGAAAATCAAAACAAAAGAAGTTCAACAAAAATATGTCAATTAATTTTAGTAAGCATTTTTTAAAGTTTGTCAAGCAGTGTAGAATTTAAAAATTGTCAAGATTTACGAAATATGTGGTTCATTTCTATTCCAAGCGTAATGACTTCCATTTTTCAACTAATCTAATATTCATTTAATTACAACAAATACTTTAATTTTTTTATTCTTTAATTAACTGATATTCATTTGAAATCTACACTATACTATATTTCTACAATCTAATTCTAATGTTTTTTGGAATTAACCCTAGAGTACAATGATCATGACAAAAGATGTTTCCATCTAATGTGCCCTAATCATTCAAAGAGCGCCATAGAACACGTAAACATTCTCATGAAATCTCTTTGCATAGCATAATTTGTCGATGCGCACGAAACAGGAATTTCAATAAAAGAAAATAGCTTTTAGGATGACCTACAAATACACTATAGTGAAGAAGCATCTGCAACTTCAAGCATGACAGGAAGACATAATATCATGCGAAATACCGATTGATATGGTCAATTATATTTACAAGAGAATTACAGCGACATGACATTCAGGATTATTTTGAGAAGTCGATTTGGAAGATATACTACATATATTGATAACAAAATCGATGTTTGAGAAAGAGGCGAAAAAGAAAAAGAAATGTGCCAAGAGAAGGTTTATCAGTTTTCATAAAACGTTACTGTCACATAGTAAAGTGTGTTCAATATAAATATATACAAACTTCTAGAGGACAGCACCTGTCTCACGTAGTACATGAACAGGCGGTAGACCTGTCAGGATGATGAGCCAGTAGTGTACCAACAGATACAAGAACAAGTGGTGCTATCGTGATCCTGTTTGACGGCGAGGATGACCTAATGTGTGTACAAGTTCTACGGGACACAACAAAGCACGGGTAAAATGTGCACAGTAAAACATTTTACAGCGGAAGGAGTACCGCGTAGAACAACCTACGACATCATTAAAAGATGTAAGAATGGAATTGAGTGACCATCCCGAAGCGCACAGAGCAACAAAAAAGCATGATTAAACTCAAGTGTGGCCACTTGTTGCAAAAATTCGATGCTCGTGATTTCATCTTGGATGATGAAGCCTATGTTACATTGTCCCATGCCTCTATCAATGGAAATGACGGTTTCTATACATCTTAAATCTCTACAGTCCCATCTAGTGTTAAATTTTCCAAAAAGAAGAAATTTGAAGAGAAAGTGCTTGTTTGGATTGCTATGGGTCCTAAAAGTGTTAGCCAACCGTTGTTGTGTCGATTTGGATTTGCTATTAACGTCCAGATGTACCTGGTACAGTGCATTAGGAATAAACTAACACCGTACATACGTGTCAAAAATCCAGTCGAAATCCGTTGTGGAAAAGGAGCAAAATACATGTTGTGACGCTTAGCAAGTGATTCATTTTCTCCTGATTTGTTGTACTTAGGGTTAATCTTTTTTCTTTCTTTTTTTTTCTACTTCGCTTGGAATCTATTTTACTTTTGTTTTTCAGATTTCTGCATTACTCAATATATTTTCTATTTCTATATTATATATCTGTTCTATACTACACTACATTCTACTTTCTACACAACTGTTCTACTTAACACTACTTTCTACCTACTTTATATTTTTTTTACTTTTTTTATTTTTTATTTTTTTTTACTTTTTTTATTTTTTTATTTTTTTTACTTTTTTATATTTTTTTATTTTTTTTTTACATTTTTATTTTATTATTATTATTATTTTTATTAATTTCTATATTGAGTCTATAACAGTGCATATGTATTGTGTAAAGAGACAGTTGGAATATTAGTATTCTTAACTTTCGATCACTAAGTCTGAGATTTGATACTCGTAACCACCTTTAATTTTTAAAATAAATCAAACCCGTTTGGAAGTGTAGCACCATCATGTGTGAATACATTGACCTGACTTTTTAACACTATGTACTAGATAATTTTATAGTTCTCTCTTGTATTTAAAATCTACAGTCGCTGAAATATTTACTTAATGTGACTGAGAGTCAGTGTGTTTGTCAAAAGTCACCACAAACATTCAGGCACTTGTCCAATTATGATGCTGTTTAAATTCCTCCACACAGAATTCGGGAAGGTGGTCTTTGAACCACTGTTGTACGGTGGCCTTCATTTCATCATATGTGAAATGTCATCTCATCAAAACCTGTCACCTTAGTGGCTTCTTCAGCAGACCGAAGATGTGAAGGTCCCAACGTGACAGGCCAATGATATAGGAAGGATGACTCAACATTTTTCACTTGAATCGTTGGAACAAGTCCTGTACTACTGTCTATACGAAACTTACATGAAACAATTTGAAACATTCTTTGATCTTCTGAGGTTAAGTAATGATGATTTTTGTTTTCTTGAAGAATAGAAGTGTAACAATAATCATTAAATACTGTTATAAACTCAATACAATATAAACTTCATGCAGAAATCTTCCTACTACAGTGATACCTTTGAATAACGGGCATTGATAGGACGTAATTATTTGTCTGTAAATGAAAGTTGACAGTTACAGAGAAGACATGTTCCAATTGTTGGGGGAGTAAAGCAGGAATTCGTTTTGTAAACAAATAGAAGTATCATTGAAGAGATGTGTTTATGTGGGGTTGCAAGGGAAGATACAAGTACCAAGGGAAACAGAAGTAGTGACTTTTTCAGGGAAGAAAAGAAATTTCGTGTAGAATTCTTGGTCTTATAATTGGTTCTCCACCATAGAAAGTGTTGAAGCAGTAACGCCAGGAAGCAATTTAGTTTGGATAGATGTACAGGAAAATGAAGAATGTTGTGTGTGGTGGTTCACCAATTTATTGAGATTGAATTTGAAAGATGTTTTGTAGAGAAGAGAATTTCTGTTTCCTTAGCGTGACCACGTTTTATTTTTAAATTGAAGGGAGCATTTTTTGTGCTGAATATGTATAAACTGAGAACAATGAGCTTACTAAAGCATTAGGGGAAAATAAGACTGCTGAGGCTCCTGTCCTATTATAATACAAACAGTTTTAACGGGATTAAAAAAAAAAAAATCTGTCCGTGTTATGGAGGTGTCCGTTATTGTGAGGTTTCACTGTATTAGATTCTACAAAACGACTTGTTGAGAATTAGCAAAAGCTTACTATTGAATTTTGAGTAACTACAATTACTACATAAATTATATACACATATATATACAAATCATCCTTTGGTCTAATGGATGTAATTTTAGTTCGTGAGGAACTGGAATATTCTGAGGCAAAAAGATAGGTAATAAAGATCTATTTAATCTTAACATAATACTTAACCCTTCTGCAAAATGACAACCTAAAGGATTGAAAAAGATGAAATATTTCTCAAAAGTCGCCGAGTTGAGAGTCCGTCAAATTACCCGAAATCATAACTGCAGACAATTAATACAGAAAATCCGAGACACAGACGTCAAAGAGAAATATCGAAGACTTACAAATACATAATACAGATAAGGACATTAAAGCGAATTGATAAAACGAAAGATATATTATGTTTAGAAATGCTTATCTTTTTACCTCAATTCCTCTTTAGAGGAAGCACTCTCGCTCTTCGTCGCACCAAGGAATGCAGCAGCAGCAGGGACAAAAATAAAACTTGAAGCAGCGGCCACACTGAGATTCATGGCGAAGATGAAGTAAGTTGGGAGGAAGATCCCTGGTTCCATACTCTCTTTCCCACCTTCTTCTTCTTTCCTCTCGTTGATCTAAAATGAACAAAAATATAAAAATAATGAGGATTTGAATTATTATATTTTATACAATTTAAATAGCATTATTTCTAATTTCAGTTTTTGTACTTGGGTTCATCTGGGAACTATTAGTACTCATGGGGACTAATGATATTTAGAGGGAGGTTACACGTTGAATACAGTATTATATAAGGCTTTTTGCGTGCAAAATGGAGCTACTGTCTCAAGTCTCTGGGTATATAAGTCGCAGCGTGTCCGGCATAAAATCATTTCACAGTTGATAATTGAAGCTAGTAGATGTATAAGTTATGGGATTCTTACAATTAGAAGTAAGTGGATACTTTCAAATATCTAGGATCAGTATTAATAGACGGAAACCATATTCACGAAGAAATTAAATGTCGACTAAAACCAGGGAATTCGTACTTATTCAGTTCAAAATCTATATTTATTTATTATTCAGTTCAAAATCTCTTGTCGTCGCGAATTCTGTCCAGGAATTTGAAACTTAAAATATATAAAATGATAATCATACCTGTTGTGCTGTATGGTTGCGAAACATGGTCGCTTACTCTGAGGGAAGAACGTAGATTGAAAGTATTTGAGAACAAGATCCTAAGAAGAATATTCGGACACAAGAGGAACGGAAAAGGGGAATGGCGGAAACTTCATAACGAGGAAGTACATAATTTATGCGATTTACCAAACATTGTTAGGGTCATCAAATCTAAGAGGGTCAGGTGGACAGGTCATGTAGCCAGGCTGGAAGAAAGCAGGAACGCTTTCAAAGTCTTGACTGGAAGATCAATCGGAAAACGACCATTAGAAAGACTTAGGCGCAGATAGGAGGGCAATATTAAAATGGATCTCGCAGAAATAGGAATATAAAGTAGAAACTGAATTCAGTTGGTTAAGGATAGGAGTCAGTGCAAAGCTTCTGTGAACGCGGCATTGAACCTCCGGGTTCAATAGGCCATAAAGTAAGTTAGTTAGACGTAAGGTACTGCACCGTTAAGATAAGTGAACTTCCCGCAAAACTGCGCTACATTTTACAATTTTATTTCAGTAAAGGCGTAAATATTGCACAGACCTTTTAAGAAATTTGTGCTATTTATGGGCAAGATAAGATAACAATCAATTTCTTTGTGGAAATTTTTATATCCAAGATGCTCCTCACAGTAGGCATCCAATCATACAAAGAATGGGCAAAAGTCGAGTAAGACCGACATATAAGTAGTCATGGCTTCGCTAATGACCTAAACATTTATAATCAAACTACCGTGTTCACTTGCGTAATAGTAGCACTTTTTGTATCATTTTTTAAATGTGAAAATCCAACTGCGACTATTAAAAGAGGAAAACTGCCATTTTCTTATTGCTATGATCAAGACAATTTCGAATTTTGATACGTACAACATTGTGTCAACAAAAAATGGAGGGTGGAAGAAATAGGTTGCTTGATCTCTGTTGACAGATGGGTCACGATGTTACGTGTCAGTAAACACGAAAAGTTCTTTTGCAATTTCGAAGGAAGTCTCGTTCACAAAGAGAAAACTTAAATGAAATATATATAATTTGAACAATATATATATAATTTGAAATAAATAAATAAATATAGACAACTAGACTTGTTTGCCACAAAAAGTTGCAATCTACTGGACTAGGTATGAATTAGTTGCATTTCAGTTCAACGGACAGCATCAGTAATCAGTGCTATAACATGGTTCCACCGTGTAACCAAGTAAACATTTGTATACTGGTACATAAAAGATTAACTCATAAATATTAATGATCATAACTCTTATGGTGATAACAGTAATTTGTACAGATTAAAATATGAAAATAACTTACACCAATTGTCGCAGGGGTCCACTTCAAAGCCCAAACAAGCCGAAAACGGGGCGACAACGCATCTAGCTGCACAACTGATCACACAGAGAAGTCTACTTCGCCAAGATATGGGATATGGATATGGCGGCTCCTGAACTGGGTGTTCCCTCAGATTATCATCATCGACTTCTCGCGGTGACCTCTCGGTCACCTCTTGTCGCTGTTTTCTCGGTCTTGGTTCCTGTCGCCGTTCGTGCTATAATGAAACAATAGAAATTAAATGAGAATAGAGAAGCATTATTTATTATTCTTGAAATTTCATATAGAAAACTATATATAATGATAATTCTAAGCTACTTGCGTTTCGGAAAAAAAAAATCAGTATCAGTGATGTCATTCAGCTAGTTCGCACTGATTCGCCCGAACTGGTTGTTAAAATCACCTCTCCACCTAATAGAGGAGCACTTATGAAAAAGAAAAAATTAGTATTGTTCTTGAGAATCTAATATATTTATTTTCCTTTCCTTTTCAGCTTTCAAAGAGATGATCAACACCACATTAAATAATTTTCAAGTGTTTGTAGATAGTCAAGGTTTTCCTAAAGCAGAAATTCATCAAATCATCAAGGAGGCAAGAAAAATAATTAAAGTTATTGCTGAGAGTTCCGCAAAGCCAGAAGGCATTAGTTTAATAAATAACGTAACTACAGATAAAAGAAACTCCCTCCTTGCTGAAACTCGTATCTCACCTCTGAGAATAACTTCTTGTAGGAAAGCCTTTAGAAGAATGGGATGCAACGCACTGGTAAAAACGTGGTTACACCAAGGGTATTATACACGTGCCGATTGTTGGGTTAAAAAGAAAGCAACATCCGAGTATTCTAAACATCGACTTTAATTCTAGGCTTATCTCAACATCGGCGAGTTTTGCAAACTGAATATTAAAATAAGCATTTGCATGACTTCAATCTAATACTGTTATTAGTATCATTGGAATCAATCAATCAATAAATAAATAATAAATCAGTTTACCTCCTTGATCTCCTCCACGAAAACTTCTTTGACCATCGTCTCACGATCCATCTGCGAGGTCCCAGGAGGAGAGGTGGGATGACTTCGTTCCTCAGTTGGTGGTGGAGTGGTCCGTTTTCGTGTTGCTTCCTCCTACGAAATATAAATCAAGTTATTTTAGTTCCAGTCCAAATTTGTTTCATCAATGACTCATCTTACTTGTAACAATACCCCTGTACTTTTATTTTCTACATAATATCTCTAGTTGCATATAAACATCATTAACAGCTGGGAATTCAATAGTATATATATAAAGTGTTTGTGTCCACAATAAGTACAATCTCCTACTTCAAGTGAATTTTGCCACATGTGTAGTATGATTTCTTCCAGCATATTAAAAACAGTCATTTATTATTTGTAAAGAACGACATTATTTCGTTCATTTCCGTGGATCTATCGATTTGTCTTCTCCATCGGAGTAAATCTGTCTTCAACATTGGGGGGAACGGGTAAGACAGTTCATTTTTTAAGCAGATTTGAGGCTTATTCTGGAAGGGGGGAGGGGAGATGAGACTCATATTACGGTAGATGAATTTGATTTCCGAGGTGAACCTGTTGTGTATTATACAGCAAGAAACATCAATTTCATCTCACTTTTCTTTGTAGTAGACACAAATAGTATCACATTTCTCCCCCCCTCCAAAAAAACACATTTCAAATCGGATTATTGGGGGCACATTTCCCCCAGCTCCAAGATTGAGAGGGATTTGTGCCAATGGTCTTATCTTTGGACAATATTTTAGTTAAATAAAAATAAAAATTTAAGAGTTCATGATAATTTAGGGCTATATCTCATTAGGGCTATGTCATAATGAAAAGCTTAATGGAGGGTTATTTTAACATGTTTTAATTCAATAAGTTCTGGTACAGAATAAATTTTTAACTTTATAAATTAATTTTTTTTCCCTCCATTCTCTCAAAAACTACGCATGACCTTTTAAAATCACACATATCATTTTGTTCTATCGATTGGTATATTTCTCATCTGTGAACATTTTTTTCATTAAACGCTAAGAGTATTCTAGAATTGGGTTAAGGTACGTTTCATTAGTGGATTATGCTTTATTTCTGTGACAGGAGGTTAAAACTATAAATATGGATGACAATTTCACATCTTCCTTTTCAGAGAGGTAGCAGCGAAATAAAAAAAAACTGAGTTAAACTATGTCCTAACCAACTATTAAATTAAACTCCGGAATGTGTCTAAATACCAGCTGTCAATACCGAAATTTTCAATGGAAATCTCCATCTTCTTCAGAAGCTTATTTATTTACATAAACACACACTGCTCTTTTCAATCACCCTTTATAGTTTCCATCACATAATTAAAAAAATATATATATATTTCAGCATCACATCTAACATTGGATAGTTTGTAGCAAATATGGTAATTTATAATACATTAAGATTTCTGTTTCAATTAATTATTGGGGTTTCATCTGTGTTGTGAGAATTTTTTCTTTTTATCTGTGTAGTTATGTTTCCTGGTAATATGGTGAAAAATAAAAATAAAATCAATTAGTTCAGAAAAAAGTTTGTATTAACTAATAAAGCTCAGCTGATAATATCACTTTCCCTGATAGCTCGAAATAGTAGATATGATTTGCTTCAAACTTTTCAATCTGCAAAGAATATTTGGGTCGTGATTTTCTTGATGCAACGATCCATTATACGCTGAAGAAGATGGTGACTTGCATTGAATATTTCGGCATTAACGCATAGTTACACGCATTCCTGAATTTAAATTAAGAATTGTGAGCGTCAATTTAGTTTCTTCGGAAGTTCTATCTTAATATCTTCACATAAACAATTTAAACCTTTTGTCACAACTTTTACGCTTAGAGTTAGTACAAAGAGAAAAAATAAACTTATAAATTTCATAATTATAAATAAATAAAAATAAGAAACTTCCTATTGATTAAAAATTAATTTCTATTTTGTTGTCTTACCGTTCCGCTTTGTCTCCGCCGGAAGATTAAGCTTCTTATCCTGTGGAACCTGGAAAGTCTAAGATAAAAAAGTAATTAGAATTCGTGTGAACATAAATACAATTTAGTACACTAACAAATAATAAAATAAATTAGTTTAGTGTAAGTAATTTCAATTAAGTTTTTGAGTCTTATTACATCATTAATATAATTCTCAGGTTTCTAACAAGCTGGGCATGAGAAATACTACGGTCGCTAAAAGTGCATAACCCAAACCATTTTCAGAAGAATATATATGAACAAATAAGACTTTGAAGTATTACCTGGAACGGGGAGGCGGTCGAACAACTGGACCGTACACACGCTTAGTTCTTCTGTCTTCCATGACGGTCGATTCTCCAGTTGTTTCTTCTTCCTCCCTGTGGCTGCCAACTTCCTCCTCGGTGCGTGAGTGCAGTCCATCCTCCATTTGAGATGCAACCTCAGCTACACCTGATTCCACCAAATCTTCTCCAGCTGTAATGGCCTGTGTTGCCCGTCTCTTGAACTGGAGTAAGCGCCACAGGTAACATAGACATTTGAAGAAAATGGTCAGTGGCGATTCTTCAGGAGGAATACCACTG
This sequence comes from Thermobia domestica, assembly GCF_964235325.1. Classification (NCBI taxonomy): domain Eukaryota; kingdom Metazoa; phylum Arthropoda; class Insecta; order Zygentoma; family Lepismatidae; genus Thermobia; species Thermobia domestica. The sequence continues at coordinate 128,446,378 of NC_137471.1, forward strand.
AAATCGTGTTCTGGTAAGTCCACGATGTTCCATGGCATCCCCACCTGAATCGTCTGCCAACTAACCACGTGGGGTGTAGGTACTCCAGGCATTAAGGTACCTGGAGTTGCTATTATCAGCAGGCTTCTAATGCGTTCGGCTGTAGAAACGCTAATAACGGCGAAATATGATATAGGTGTATACCCAAGAATCATTCTCAGCCATGGTACAGACATGGACTGAGGATGTACAGGTAGCACTGAGGTTGACTCAAAAGGAGAAAAAAAGCTCTCAACACTACTCTCTGCTGTTAGATCCTAATTCAAAGAAAGAGAAAACAGAGGTAAGTCACATTAACTGGATAACCATCAATAATATATGTAAACACAATAGAATTCTTTTAAAAAAATCTAGTTGGACCAAAAGATAAATTAGAATACGAGCTATGAGTAATCACTTCAGCTCACGAGCTGTTGCCAGCCTGTGCATCTTCTTCCGATGTGATTTTATCGGAGGCTGAACCTTGTAACTCAAATAACTCTCCGAGTGTCTACACCTGTACTCCCATTTGTAATGGAAACCAGGGCTACGCCTATCGAAGACATACATAGCAAAGCCGGAAAGAAGTGACAACTGAAAAACAAATATTATTAAAGAATTTTTGAAAGAAATGAGAAGTACAGTGGCGTATGTAAGGGAAAGTTCCAGAATGGATGACTCAATCGTTTTTTTCCATCACGTAGTGGACATTCTCTTTACAGGTGATAGTGTTGTCTGCTAGGTTGGTAGTCTGTTAATTGTTTATAGTGGGTAACTCATAAGTGTCTAGAGATTGTATTGTTCGTACCGAAGGCGTGCTGTTCTTTTTCTACTCTCGTTGAAGGGCAATAATAGTGACTATGCTTGGGAAAAGAATTTGTACAAATAAGGATTCTGAGTGAAGAAGGCTACAGTACTCGCCAAATTTCTGCCAGATTGGGTTGGTACAAAAAACAGTTGCCAGAGCAATAAGTAAAAGTAAGTTCCAAACCACTGGAAATTATGGCTCGAAAAAGCCAAAAGGACGTCAAAAGTGCACAACTAAGTGTGTGGATCAGGCCATACTTTTGGCAGGAAAGAAGTCACCCAGAAGATCAGCCAAAGCAATCCTGGCTGGTTTACTAAAAGATAGGAATCTACCTAACCATAGGACAATCCGCAGGAGGTTATTATGTGCCAATTTCAAATCCTATAAGATTGCCAAAAAGTCGAAATTGCCGACCAACAACATTGCCGATCAATTGACATTTTGTAAAAAGTATCAGGGATGAGCTACTGAACAACAGAAAAGAGTTATACTTTTGGCAGAGACCCAAGTATCGCAATTTTATACCTTTTGTAGATACATACGATGACCTTCTAATACAAGGGATTTTCAACGCTACATCATTCCCATTGCAAAGAATGCTGCTAAAATCATGGTCTGAGTGTCATTTCTGCTAAAGAATTGTGGTTCATGTCTGAAAGGATATTAATGAATGGAACTGTCTTTCTCGATATGCTTAACGAGTAGTTACCAGTGTTTATGGAGATCAACCAGTGCACCCACTCCCAACATGATGGAGTTGTTGGGTAATTTTAAAGCGGAAAGTGGCTGAACGTAACCTCAGTTCAGTTTCTCAATTAAGAAAAGCCATAAAACACGTCTGTTACAGAAATTTCACCAGAATACTGTGAAAAATTGTATCTGTCCATGCCTTCTCGTATCTAAGCAGCGTTAAAAAAAAAAAATAAAGGTTTGTACACCAAATATTGAACTCGCTTTCAAGCGTGTATACTTCACTGTGTTTCTATCACTGAAATGTATCCTTTGTATGTGTTTTTAACCTGAAATGTATCTTTATATCAATGTACATCCGTGTTTAAATGAGAATATTCTTGTGTATTCATAAGCATGATACTTATTTGTGGTGAGTCATTCTTCTGGCCAATATATCGTGTTTCAAAACAACAAGTACAACGTTTGAGAGGTGATTCCTAACACAGTTAATAAAGAACATTCATATGGACCTATGGAGAAAGTTGCTTAGTTTCACAGCTAGGACTGCCTCAAAGTGAAAAAGCTACAATGCAACAAGAGAAACCATGGAGTGGTGCTACATATGAGTGTAAAGGAAGCCACATGCCATTCAATAATGAATTATTTCAGTAATGTGCGAGGTGTACGCAAGGGATTCCCTCACAACATAAATTCCAGACATGCTACAAACAGAATTTTTAGATATACTGTGACTTAAAAGGTGCATCTAAGTAGGCAAAAGGTAAGCTTTGACAACAGTAAATACGGAATGCGTAAGCCGGACCCGAAGTATTAGGGAACCCCAGCTCCTCGGTTCCTCGTGTTGGGAATAACGTATGCTAAGGTGAGATGTGCCACAGTATATTTCACGTATTTTTTTTAATACATAAGCGTCAAATGATATATCACCTTCTGAGCGTTGACGGTATTGTTTTGAGCACCCTATATATATGAAAATCACACTTGTCCTGAAAGTATATGAAATAGAGTCCTTGAATCCCCCCCCCCCCGATTATATTCTGCGTATGCCACTGGAAAAATATATTTAACAACTACAGAATATAATAAATAAAATGTTTGAATAAGAATTACATATTCATATTAAATACAGTGAACCCTCGGGTCCCTAATTTAATCCGTTTCGTAAGCTGTTTTTGAATAGTTAATTTGAACCTTTTTCAGTTGGAACAAATAGTTAAGGGAGGAGATAGAACCTATTCTTGGGACGCTGAAGTGATTAAAAACTAAAATTATTTTTTTTTATTGAAATTAATGTAAATATACACCACAATTGATCTATTCTGGCCGCAGAAACATGCTATGTATTTTTTTTTAACTTTTTACCTTTTTAAATATTTTTTGTGATGAAGAATATAAATGAAAATACTCTTAAATTATCCTAAACTAGATATAATGAAAACTAAAATACAAAAAAGTGCAAAGAAATTTTTGAACACCACACAACGACAAATAATGTTTATGACGAATGCTTGAAAGCACTACTGATAGCGTGCATATAAGTGTGTGTTCATAGCCCGAAATATCGTTCGTGAACCGATTTTTGCACGAATAGAGGGATTCGTGAAATGTGGTGCATTGTATTAAATAAACGAAATATTATTAAACAAACAAGTTTCGTGTGAAACTACTGTAGATTCCAAATTATACAAATTTAATTGTTAAACTTGAAGTAGTACCTCTATAACTACTGGTTCCAACAGAGGAATAAGATCAAAGATAAGACCTGTTCCTCCATCCATATCAAAAAGCCATTATTTGCTATCTCTTACTGCTTTTGTTCTATGGAGAGTCCTATTAAAACCGGAAGTACTTGTAAATTTCAACCACTATCGGTTTTCGTAGTGTGTTGTTGGTAGTGATAGTATATTCCCTTGAGACGATGAATCGATTGCAAAAAAAAAAAAAAAAAAAAAAAACTTTGTCGCTATCTATTACTGTTTTGGTTCTATGGCGATCAGCGTTGAAACCGGAAATATTAGACTTTTACCACTTCTGATTTGAACAGAGAATTAACAGAGGTGATGGAACTTATTCTTGTACGCTGAAGCGATTGAAAAAAAAAAAAAAAACTCTTCTCGACGTCTTTTATCGTTTTTGCTTTATTGAAGACAATATTAAAACCGGAAGTATTAGTAATTTCAACCACTTGTGGTTTTAGTAGAGTGTTGTGGGTTGTGACGGTGTTTTCTTAAGACGATGATCGATTACAGAAAACCGCTTGTTGCTGTCTATTACCATTTTTGTTCTATGGCAACCAACGTTGAAACAGGAAATGGTTATCTTCCGGTTTGAACAAAGAGTTAAGGGAGGAGATATAACCTATTCTTGGGACGCTAAAATGATTGAGAAAAGTTGCTTCTTGATATCTCTTACCGTTTTTGTTCTGATATCTCTCGACAGACGGACGGACATAACTGTTGTATAAGACTCCGACATTTATGCACAGCATAGTATGGAAGTCTGATAATTCGTTCATATAAAGCTACATTTATTTTCGTAAATATTAAGATAAAATTACAAAGGTACTAAAGCAGTAGAAACTTTGATGCAGACATACCTCAGAAGCAGTACTCCAGCTACTGCTGCTAGAGTAACGTCTGTCTCCAGTGCTACCTTCCTCACTCTCTTCTGTCAAATCCGGGTTTATATTTTCTTCGGGTTCTTGTGTCAAATTCAGGTCCTCAAAAGAGTAAAAGCTGCTAACTGAACTTGAGGTCTCTTCCTAAAATAACAATAATAATAATAATAATGTAGAAAATTATGTATATATTTAAAATTCTACAGCGTTAACGTCTACTCAAAGTCTATACTTATTTTTTTAAAGTTAATCTGTATTTATTTATTTAAGGTATGCATATAAACTTTTACAAAGACAGCTGCCTCCCTTTAAAATATTACCATAGTATAACAACACTGGAAACACCTTTGTCTAAGCTTTCTGTTCGTGTCTATTAAGCTGGTTTGATGCAGTCTGTATGTATCTGGGTAAGCCTGCGACAAATGTATGTAATGTGAAGTCGTCATACGAAACACACGTATCGAAATAGAGCAATATCCTAACACTAAGCTTTATTACAAATTGGATAAAACTTGGATCGAAACGTTGCAGATACGGATGCAGAAGTGTTGACGGTGATACAAGGTCAGAACTTCATTGAACGTCAAGGAATGAGGCGCACATGGGGAAATATCGTTGAAATTTGATAAACATATAACTCGACAGCAAATGTCTCTGATTTTTTAACGAACAGTAAAAGAGCCAATAAGAAAGAGTAATGTAAGTATTTGGTGGCTACTGCAGTACGGAGACAACACCTTTCTAAAGTACATTGTGGCGGTCGATCAAACCTGACGTTCAAAAGTTTCGTACAACCACTTCACACTATATGCATTTGTCGAACGTTTACTCAAATACAAATTGCATAAAACTGATTTAAACAGGCTCTAATAAAAAGCTTAGACAAAAGTATTTGCACTGTTATCATTTTACGGTTTTTTTTTAGGTTCAATTGAGTTGATTTTGAGTTTAACGTTCCTTCCAGCAGCGAGGCTATATGAGACGGGACCTACTGATTAATGTGGAATCCGAAACACAGAAGCTCCCGCCGGAAATCGAACCCGGGTCTCCCTTGCTTAAGTTAGAGTACTTTATAGGCGCATCTTGTAATATTAAACCTTAGCCGCACCAATCACTTACATCCGTAATAATGTACTTAGAAATTTTAAAAATGCGAGTAAGTAACTTAAAATAAATTTAAATATCTCTGACAATAAAATTTATCATCTAATTACCTGTGTACAAACATCTATAAATTTTATATGATTAATATTTTCACAATTATAAATAAATGAATAAATAAATAAATCTTTAAGGTTTAACAATTTTGTTTTAACAATTTTGTTTTAAGAGAAACTGCCTATGTTCAAATATATCAGAGAAAGAGCTTATCTATATTTGTACACTAACTGTTAAATATTTGAATAGTAATCAAATATTCGGGATCTCAGTGATGGAACGGTTACCTCTCGTGATATGAGACCCAGGTTCGATCACAGATCATGTGAACTTACGGTAGATAACATCGTGTCCATAGTTTCACGTTTCCTATATTTTCATTCCACCAATTCTTACATAATCATTTAGTTTCATTTATCATCCGTCCTTTACCCTAAAGAGCATAATCATTGGGCGTAAAACTAAAATTCATTTCAGTTTTTAAAATGATAACAATAATAATAAACTTCCAGTCTAAATATTGCATAAACAAAAACATGTATTATTTCATTTCATTTATTTTCGTATCAAAATTTACAAGCTACCAAGGCAACAGAAACGTTGTGATAGGCAACAAAATCTCAGAGAAAGAGTATCCAAATTAATGGAGTAGTGAATTAAGTTACGGGTATATATATATATAATACGGATATCAGGGAAATTTTAGCTCTTCAGATTAACAATCGAGTTAAGCAGACGAGTTGAGTTGAGTTGATTTTGAGTTTAACGTCCCTTTCAGCAGCGAGGTTATATGAGACGGAACCTACTGAATCCGAACCACATGAGTTCCCGCCGGAAACCGAACCCGGGTCTCCCACGCCAAAGGCGCGTACGCTAACCATGAAGGAGCTCAAGGAGACAACTTGAATAGTATAGTAAGACTATCCAAGGCTTTGGATTGATTATTTTAACAAAAGACACACTGACCAAAGCTTAAAACACACTTTATTTTAAATTATAATTTGTAACGGTTTCGGATATCTAACATATCCTTCTTCAGGCAATATCGAAAAATTGAATAGTATGTATCATTTATTGAAAATAATAAAAAGTGTATCAAGAAAAATCTATTGACGATTCTAATTGAGGTTTGAATTCTTAATTTATATGATAATTTTGGAGAGACATTTTCAGGAAAGTCATTTGTTACTTCTCCTTTAAGTTATACTTTCGGAAAGACTATACACCTATCATGCAGTAGTACAATATGTAGCATCGCCGTATTTGTTACGATTATGTTGCATAGCTGTTAATACATCGTGCACTTTTTCTTCGTTGCGAATTGATGCTCTACAATTTTCCCATAGTTCTTTATCGATCTAGTCTCCGTAAATTTCTCAATTATCACTCCATGGAGATTAAGAACCTGTGTACCTACAAATCTAATGGAAAACTGGTTTTTTCACTGTCACCATGCTCACGACGTAACATCATTCTGAGCTCACTCGGCAAGACACGGTCTCAATCATTCAAAGGCGATGAGCAATAATGAACAGCAAAGAGATAGAGACATCTCGTCTCAAGGTTACCAACCTGCTCACAATAAAGGATTACCAATCTTTGCAGAAAGCATTACTCGCAGCACACAGAATACAGTCTCTGAACATATAGTTGTATAGTTACTTTTCGAGCATATGTTTATACATGGTTTGTACGATCCATTTATTGTGGAGTCTATCACAATATTTAAATTTACATATGATTACCTACTGCAATAGTCACCACACACACAAAAGAACCATATAAACTAATTTTAAAGAAAGATAAATATAGCACTAACATTTTCGCTTAATACATTTTACCTTATTATTGTCATTAAATCACATATCATACAGTCTTGAACAATCTAAGTGTACTGACCTCAGCATCAGGTGGCACAAGTTCCATTTGCAACTGCAGAATGGATGTCCCAATATCCAACCTGGTCCTGTAGATGGTTTCTCTCAAACGCTCCTCCTCCTCTGTCAATTCGTCCACGAACCTGATGCCTTTGACGATGAAATCGTCAATCTGAAAGAGGAAATAAATAAACAGTGTGTACAAAACTTTTGGTTTATAAATTATAACACATATATATATTCTTTGCGGTGTAGTACTGCCTGGCTCTCAATTGATTGGTATCGGTTTCTATCCGAGTTCAACTTATAGTACTTTGAGACAAGTATTTTCTTCTTTCTTGCCTTCAAAAAACCACTAATTTATTTCCTCTTATCTTTTAGGTCGTATTTATGTCTAACAGTTTCTGACACTATTATAACACTTAGTATTTGTGTTACTGTTAACAGAAATCACACAACAGCAGACACAGTGCATATCAGTTATTCCCAATTACTTCAGAGTTGCGGACCCTTTTTGATTTTTACGGCAATCTACAGACCCTACACCAGTGACGTAACTAAGGGGAGGAACGGGACTTGTGTCCCGGGGGCAGGATTGGGGGGCGCAAAACTGGGTAGATATTTATTTTCACTACAAGGCAAGGAAAGGAGTTTTAGCAATTAAAGATCATAAAAAAATATCTCAGAAACTTAACAGGACAACAACGACTCATCAACCTGAGGATCATATCCATAGAGCATAAGTACCTTCAAAGCTATCTTTTGAGAACATTGTAAAAACCTTTGCAGCCAAGAGAGTCCGCAAAGTTAAATTTTAGTTCCTGCTTTTTGTGTTTTGATTTAACTTACATCGATTTAAGAGACTTGCAAATGTCCGGATATAATACTCGAGACAACAGCTTGACTGTTTGTCATAATTAAATATTTTATTCTAAAGCAACAGACTGTTGATTCATTCTACAGATATACACATTCCGATATGATTCCAGAAACATTGTGATTTTCTTAGACTATTTGCCAGTCAAATACTAATTAGTTTGGTGTTTTATCTTGTACTAAAATTTAAACTCTAGTGGAAGGACGCTCCCCTTGCAGACTCTACTATATGGAAGTGGATTGGGTGTCAACTGACAATATGTTTACCATCTAAGAAAACAGCTCCTGTTGAGGACGGGAAGGCTAATAGTTGAAGATGTCCGCAACCTTAGAAAAGTTTCACATTGTATCGTGGGAAAAACTTTGACAAATCACGTTAGACCCTTCGACAGCTGGATGAAGAGAAGATGGTCTCTCGGATGAGAAGAAGGCTTTTCACACGGTAAGAATATGAAGGGGTTCCTTATCCACTTTGCTTCAGTGACTTCTGTCCGTTTTCGGAACTGAAAGATACTTTGAGACAGATATTTTCAGTCCAGAAGTCTCCTCGAAACTGAATTTTTTCCAGTGTCTGAAACACACCCTAGAGGTAGCGACACACAAAGATTGCAACGACGTCTAGAAGTGAACGGGAATTATCCTTTAAAAACTGACAACAGCATATATATCCTTCTCGAAAATAAAAACTGCAAGAACTATGGGGAAATGGCATGTAATTTTGGTACGCACCTCATATCGTAGAACTTTTATTATATGTACTCTTTTAAAGGAGGATAGACTTATGGTTTACATCTATAAATAAATGATTTAATTATTGTCAGAGGAAATTGTACATGAAACGAGAGAAATGATTGTCAGAGTTCAGGAAAAAGCTCTATGAAACCACAAACATATTTGAACTCTCAAGGATTAGTTTACGCTGTCTTCATGAATGATTTGGAGATGCAAGGTGTATGAGTACGTTATTCCCAAGAAGTTAACCATTGGAAGAGGGATGTGCAGTGGTCAATGGAGAAATAATTAGCAGGGTGAACGAGGATCCATATCTTTTGAACAAGGTGATTGATTAATTACTGGAAGTTTAATGGGAACGTCAGCAGCAAAATTATTTGTTCCAATAAAGGTACGGCCAATGACTGACACTTTCTGTACATTAAAAATTCAAAATAAAACTCTAAAAACTGAAGTTTAAGTATAAAATGACAAACTAAGAGATTAAAAGAAACTATAAAAATTAAAACAGGGGAGGTGAAATGGCTAAAAAAATGAATGGCAAAATTGTAAAATATATATCAAAAAAATAAGTAAAAATAAGAATAACAATAACATGTAACAGGAAAAATTTTAAAACGGAATTATTCTACATAATCTGATTAACTCCTAACGTTATCTGAGGTCTGAGTATTGTGAACATTCTACTAGAACCTGCTAAATATTCCGTGGGACGATACGATCTAGTCTACACAGTACGAAAGGCTAGCATCACGCACTGAATGAGTGAGATGAGTGTGTCCAATACGCAAGCGTTTCAGGCTAACTTGATCATGGTGTTTCCTGTACAATCCAAACGACAGTCGTTCCTCACCCTGAGTATTGGAAGATTTCTTCAATAGAACAGTTATTCAAAGAATGGAGATTCACTTCAACTAACGAAATCAAGACTATGTGACACGTATTCTGAAGGAGATGACAAAGATTCCATACGGGACCGTTGTGACAAGTGCCATGAATGTTGACAGAAGTACGTCACTCTCCAAGGTCATTACTTTGAAGGTGGTGCTCTGCAAGAAGGTGTATGGTATGTGCAACTAACTGAATGTCCATTCTTTGCACGGCGAACTGCTTCCCTCGCTTCAGAAAACACACATTTCAATGAAAATGTAATGATGAAATAAACACAAAATGCTCTATTTTCAGCATAAATTTTGAACTACTGATATGAGGAGTTAAGCTGGAACATACATACACACACATATACGGTACATCCGTTTTTATATATAGCGAGATTACTTCCGTTACACCTGTTATGTATGCATTCATCACCATGTTTTAAGTTACGAGGTAATTTGTTAGGGAATGTTGTTAAATTTATGAAAGACGTAACTCCCTTCCTACCCCATCCTTAGGAAGTACTTGTAGTGTATTGCACCCATAGATTTTTTTTTTAAATTGTAAGTCATATGTGTGCTAAGTTTGGATTAAATATGGTCCAGGTGTTCCAGAGTTAAGCTGATACATACACACACACATTTTTATTTATATAGATAAAAGTCTTTTTTTTTTTTCTTACTGGTACTATTCTCTAAATTAATTATAATGTGAATCAGCTAAGTCATTAAATGGATTCTAACCTGTTTGTTAACATTGCTGGTGCCTGGCTCGTGGCCCTCAAGCACACGCCGCAGTCTCTCTCCTTCTGCCACTACTCTTTGGGTCGTTTCTGCCAGTCGTCTGCGAGCAGACGAAAGGTCTTCCAACACTTGATTAATCTCATCCATTGCTATCCTATCTGTAAAGAAAGGTGACAACACGTTAGGAATATTTTGTTCATCTTGGAACAACATGGGAACGCAAATTAGATTTATATCTTGCGCGAGTAAAAATCATGCAATTCAATAATAATAATAAAAAAAAAATATATCGGAATCTTATTTGCGCTCCTGTGTTGAGTCTTATTTCTAGAGAAGTCTACCAGTATCTACAACATCCGTTAGTGACCTTTTTTATTTTGCGTTATACCATTTGTTATAACAGTTACTTTTTGTACAATACAACTGCTTGACTGATGACTCAAATGTTAAGTTCATGTCGGTTTCATGACTCACTTTAAAGGTACAGCAATATACTTTAGGGTGTCAGAAAATATCTGCTATTTGACTGTCTTTTTAATACTAATATTTATGAATAATTTAGTTTTGTTTTGAGATTACATACATTGTTTATTATTATTATTATTATTTAAATATAAAATAAAGGTATACTATTCCAGAAATAAATGTAAAAAATTAAAAAAAATAAATAAATAAATAAATAAAGATAACCTGTCTTCACTTCTCTTTTAGGAATAACAGATTAAAATGTTATAGTCAAGTAACTGAAATGATGAACAATAAACTTACTTCATTTATAATTTAAACTTTTATGGATACTAGGAAATTGGAGGGAATATTAACAGTAGCTGAATTGTTAACAGTTTCTATAGGATAACTTTTTTTATTTCTTTAGCAGATGTTATTAGTTGATAATCGATAACGTTTTATTGATTTAGTAACTGTTATTATAATTAGGTCAGTAACGGAATGTTTACTACATCTACTTTCTTCATCATTTTAGTTTGTTGGGCTACATCCATAATCAACTATTCACTACTCACAATCTACGTTTGTATCTAAAGGATGCATGCCCTCTAGAACCTGCATTATCTACAGTACCATGAACTACTTTACTTGTCAATTTATTTTAATGCAGGCTTTGCAACGTTATCTACTTCACTCACAATGTACAACGAATTCAAGTCAAGAAACAATGTTAGAAAGCTGTCTTTATATTGATAATTTCGAAGCTATATGTTCCATTTTAGTGGTAAGGATATGTATAGTTGTGTGGGGTCTCAACCACATGCACTAGTACACAAGAAAACGAACTTGGATCTTCCAACTAAAAGCGAAAACGCTAATTATTTTATCATGAAGCACTTTTAATAGATTGCGGTTGCTCAGTGGTAGAGAACTCACCTCTAATGCATGAAATTCCTGGTTTGATCCCAGCTCGCGCCAATTAGGCTTATTGGTATGGTGGACAAACACCGTGTCATGGACGTTTCAGGGGTTCTCCCGTTTCCTCCTACTTTCATCATTCCGTCATCTCGTACTTTATTATGATCACCGTCCAACTTAGTCTTGGAACATACTCGTGGGACATTAAATTAAAAAAAAACCCTCTAGTGTCTTTCCTCAAGAATTACATTAGAATATATTTCCAGTAGAAGCTACATAAAATACTTCAGTTTTCATATTGGAAACATAATTCTTTGTAATTTTGTTTCCAAAGGAAGAAAGTAAACCTAAAAAATCTTCAGTGAAAACAAATTAACAAGTACATTAAAAAAAAAAAAAAAAAGTTCTGGTAATTTTTAGAGATACACGTAAAGTGCATAAATCGGCTTTTGACAAATTTAACGCATATATTTTATTCATTTAATTATGTATTTTTTAAATTAAGTTTTAAGAGAGAAATATTTATTGAAGAAATAAGGATAAAATATCCAAAAACTATCTATATTTCGACAGTATTATTTAAAAATTTTATATTTATTACCACTTTATTATATTTATTATTTATTATATTTATTATTTATTATTATATTTATTATTTTATACTATTTTATAAAAACAAGAAGTTTGACTTGAATGAACTGCACATGTAAGTCTACTGAATTCTAACTACGCTACTTGGCCAAAATGAATTATGTGGAAAGCCTGGAGTACATACAGCAGATGGCACAGTGCTAAGATGGACCAGCACTTCAGGAATTAACATTCTGATGGAGATCTGAGAACTGGAACAGCTTATTTCACTGAAAGCATTGATGGTTTGATTCGGAGATATCAGCGTGGACTTGTAACGGAGACATTGGCTATCGAAGGCGATGAACTGGAACAATCAGAGTCAGTAATTTTCGACGTTTGTGATAAATACCCCCCTCCCAGCTTTCGATGATCTTGAAATGTAGCACCCTTCCGAACTTTGGACGATCGCGACAATTACCCCCCTCCCATCGTTATATTTAATTTATATGATTAATTAGAATTAAACTTATTAACTAGAATTAAGCATAATAACTTATCAGACTTTAAAAACAGTAAACAATGAAATACAATATAAAAAATCAGATTATAAATAAAAACAGTATACAAAATTTAAAATATCTAAAAATAAGGTTATATAATAAACAATATGTAAATTGTAAAATATCAAAAAGTGTGAACAAAATTATTATAAAGAATAAATACTCAAAAAATATATAATACAGAATTCATTAAAACATCATTTCAAACATAGGTAAATACACACAAAATAAATAAATGAATAAAAATTATGTATAAGATGAAAAAATAAGTATCATAAAAATATCATAAAGAAATATCAAAATTGGAAACATATATAATAAAAAAAGCTGCTAAGAAGCATGGAGATTTCATTATTATACACACAATTATCGACGAAAGAAAATATCGTGTTTTATAGGAAAATTGTATATACACATAAAAATACATCCAAATATTTTAAAACATACAGAGTAATACGTAGGTACATGAAGTATAAAATTTAAAATGTGAAAGATGTCTGAAAAAAGATTGTAAAAAAAAATAAAAGAAATATTGTAAAACAAAATTCAAAAGAAGAATAGTTAAGAATATGATATATTAAAAAAAAACTAAAAATCAAGATTATACAAATATGTAAGAATATTATAATTAAAAATATATAAAATTTAATTATAAAAATGTTATAAAATAGGTAAAAAGAACCAAAATAATGTCAATAAACATAAAAAAGGTTGAAATGTAAATATATACAAATGTAAAAGAAATTATAAAAAATAAAACAATAACTGAAAAGAAACAGAGAAAGGTATGCATTATACATGAAAATACACAACTTGAGAGAAATAATTTATAATAAAAAGATTCAAGGGTATATTACTACGAAAATTAAATTTAGAAACAAATAAGAAATCATCAGTTTCTCAACTTACTACTAAGGAACCTGTATTGAAATGGAACCTTACTCCCAGAATACAGAGTACAAGTTTCAGTAAAGTGGGTTATCCGAAACGCTGAAAAGAAACCTCTCCTGAACAGTGAACTACTTTGAACAAATAATCATAATAAATACAGTTATGCATATTTGTAACTTAAATTTAACGTGATGTTTTAGTGATTACAGAATATAAAAATAAGATAGAAATATAATGCAAATACAATAACAAGAAATGGAAATAAAGAAAGAAATACTGTAAATGATTTAACTTAGAAAAATGGACAGTACGAAAAATTTCTAAATTGGGATACCAACAAATCGACGCCTAACTAAAAGAATAACAGACAAAAAGGAAGAGCAATATTACCAGACAACATTAAAATCAATTTGGAAAAAAAATATTAAAAAGGTGGATATTCATGCCATGTTCTAAGTATTCATAGGCATGAAGTGAACGGAGGACATTATTTATATAATGCCCTTCAATGGGGTCTTTTACATTAAGCATAGTCAACAACAAAAGAAAATAACATATCTTATATACAGATTGTATGTAAAACTATTATATTTTCTTTTGTTTCACGCTAGAAAGCATAGAACTTAAATCATAGGCATTAGCCTGAAATCAAGAGGAAGAGAGAGACAAATTGTATTGTACAATTTAGACTATATACAACTTTAGTATATAGAGTATATATATACACAGTGGAATAAACATAAAAATCACATGACACATAAAAACAATATAAAAATAGTATCTATTATATAATAAACAATACAAAAATTTTAATATACCTAAAAGCATTAAAAAAAAACATTTTTCTTTTTAAAGATCTTATTACTTCTAGATTATTTCATTGCCAACCTATTTTTATTGGACACTACAACTCGAAGATGAACCCCATTTTCATATTCTTAACTTTGTACCAAAGGAAGATCTTTTTCCGTCATATCACGACATCGTGTCGTATCTAACTTTCCTTCAGTCATTTTATAATTCTTCCTACTATCATTAGAAGCAGTAGCAGATATAAAAGAATCGGTCAAATGAAAGAAGAGTTTCTTAGAAACACATCACAGTCAGGATATGGGAAAGCTGAAGAAAATAAGATATCAACGATAACTTATAGGAATTCACGTGGGCATGTGTATCTCATGTTACATAACGAGAAAGCCCTAGCAGAGATAGAGGGAGACGCCAGTTATATCGTTATTCAATAGAGAACTGGCAGCCGTGTTGGAACTCATGAAGGTGCCACGATATTCTACGAGAGGGAAGTGAAAAAGTAAAGGGACACCTGCAATTTCTCACACTAGGGTTTGGTATCACTGCTAGTATCCAGCGCTGAATTAGTGTCGTGTGCAACACTTCTATGCTAACATGTCACTTTTATTCCCGCATTAGTCGTTGGAGTATAGCAGACCGTTAAACATGGTAGCTCCATTGTCGATATGCACAAAGGAAGAAATGAGGGCAGTGATTCGCTTTTTGTTTGCGGAAGGTGTTAAACCTGCGGAAATTATTCGTTGAATGCAAGCACAAAATGGTGACAACTGTTAATCGCGAAGAAAGATCTACGAACGGGTAGCGCATTTCAAACAGGGAAGAACTTGTTTATGTGACGAGGAAAGATCAAGCAGGTTATCGATGTCAACGACTGGCGATGAAACGACAGGCTAAAGTTTCGGAAGGCGTGTGCAAGGTGGGTCCCGAAAGAATTGTCAACGCAGCGTAAGGCACGAAGATTGGAGATCTCTCGTAAACATTTCGCCCGTTATCATCGCAAGGGAGATGAATTTTTACAGCAAATCGTTACTATAGATGAAACTTGGGTACATCGTCACGAACCGGAAAGTAAGACTGCGAGCCTGGTTTGGACACACCTATCATCACCAGAAGTTAAGAAATTTGAACGCCAATCATTAGCTAATCATTGATGCGGTGCAAAATTGGTTACAGGTGCAACCTACAAACTTCTTTTCCGACAGAATAAAATAAAATAAAAATTAAAAAAAAAAAAAAAAACTTGTGAAACGCAGGGAGATTATGTAGAAAAATAATGTATGTTGCAGTTTTCTATCATTAGAATAAATGTACCTTTTCTGAAAATTCCCTTTACTTTTTGACTTCCTCTCCTATAATAGCACACATGCTGCAATACGACACACTGATCAAGTCTCATCTAAGACTGGTTATCTATATTATAAAAGAGAACGTACAAATCCTTTGTTCCCTCATCACGCTAATACGGCTGAACCAATTTCTTTTATTTTTGGGGGGTTATTAGGATTTGGACCCTAGATGGTTTTTATCATATCACTTTAATTTTTAATTACCAGTGTCTTCAGATAATTGACCATTCAAGTGTCCATAACGTACAAATCCTTTGTTAGTTCATCATAGGTAAAAAAAAACGTATTTATATGCAACCCGCATGATCGTGTCACTCGGCGGGTTAACATAAATGACAGGCGCTATAATGTTAACATTTACTGCAATTTGAAAGCGAAAAAGTAAAAATTATCTAAGTAACAAAGTTTATTGCGTTCCGGGGTGACCGCAGCGAAGCGGGGTGAACGCTGCTAGTTCTGTATGAAAAGATTGTGTCAAAGAAAACTGTTTCAGGAGGTCATGAAAACTCGTCGGATAATATACAATCTGATCGGGTATACACTTTATTGCTCTCTCTAACACCTTGCGTGGACTAAGGAACAACGTGCAGGAATATTGATAAGGTAAGTTTGTTTTAAATTGTACAGGTAGACCTCATCCTATACACCCTCGCTGCTAATAAAAAAGACTTAAATCAATCGAATTATTGTCTATATCGAGGGCACCTACGATCCTTCAGACTAACATTTTAGCATCAGAAACAAACCAAAGTTGCTAGCTAGTAAGTTGGAATTCAAGAAAGCAGGTTATGACTTGCTTAGACCATTATCATCTTCCATTCTATTTTCTATAATCTCATTTAAAATCCTACATAACTTAAGTTCACAAGAATTACGGAGGAAATGAAGAACAATTATTATACAATAATGCCAGAAAGTAAAATGTTCACGTTGTGTTTCTTAGAATTAATTTTGACTATTTCGTTTGTTAAGGTATCGGAAATTTTGATGTCTATCGTGAAAGAATTCTTGAAAGATATAAATAGTTCACAACGTGTGTTATGCAATATACGAGACATCTAACTTCCAATGAACTTGAATATTAGGACTCTAAACTGGATTTCATCAATGATTAATGCGAAAAATGTTACTCGGGGAAATCTCATAAGCGTATCCTATTTATTTTTTATATTTGAAAACAAAATCGAAAGTTTTCTTGTAATGGAAGATATATTATTCAACACTAATGCTCGAAATAATTCCTTCTAAAATATTAACAGGAGCAACCCTAAAATACGAAAATTTCACATTTTTTTAAAAAAATAAATTTTATTATTCATGAGTACAAGTGTGTATTTTTTCTATAGATAAAAAAATTATTAAACCAACTTTATTGTTTCTGAAATAGTTCAAATAAATGGCTTTTACCTCTCTCTTCAATTTTCTAACTTCAGAAACGTGAATACGCGTTTTGATTCACATTACATGCAGATCGAACACTATGCCTTGATTTCTGAGATATTAAAATCAAGGAAATTTATAAGCTTTTGGTATGAGCTAACGCCGCTTGATCGAAAATAAATAATAATCCCTAAATACTGTCTTATTAATTTAGTTGATATTTCAGGTATAATTTGTACCTTTTTCAGCAACCAAGATACTACGACTGGGCTGTAGAAAATGGAATGTATTAAACGAGATGACAATTTAAGACTACACAATATTGGAGAATTAAAATTTATCAAAGAATGACAAGTATAAAAATATTTGAAACTAAACTAAAAATATATTACAAAATATCAAATTTAAGATATAAAAAAGAAAAAGAAAGAATAAAGAAAAACAAATTAAATTACCGGCTATAGGCCTATTCTAACAGTAATTATCAATCTGTGAATAAAATACTCTAAAATAAAAATAAATAAATAAATAAATAAATAACTTATCAGAGGAAATAAAATCAAAATAATCTATATAAATTATATAAATTGGAAATCGAAAATTTTAAGTTACAATTCACATCCAATCTGTTGGTTAGTGTTTACACTTAAAGGAACAAACCAGGGCGCAAAATTTCAAAATCAGATGCATTGAGAATCCAAAAATGATGGTCGCTAGTATCTCTCACATACACATTATGAGAGGTCCCCCACCCCCACTCAACGGCCTTTGGTTTAACAAATAAATAAATTACATCAGGGAATAAAATTTCAAAACCACACATTTAGATTCAGGATAATTAATTTTGAATTGGACAATTCACATACATGTTAAACAATATCTTACCTTAAGACTTCACGTTTGTGTAACGCTCTCTCTCTGCACTGAAGTACCAGTTGTCGATTGCAATGATAATTGTATCTCACGCAAATATCTAGTTCTTAAGAATATTTTATATATTTATTTATTTTGCAATTTATTAATTTATTTATCACTGACATCATGATGTGACTGGTTGATGTATTCTAGGCACTGGGTTGTCCGCAGCTGTTCTAGCTTCAAACAGTGGGGAAAACGATCTCTCGCGTTGACACACCAGGAGGCAAACCATTTCGATTGAGGGTGGGAACGGAAGGGCGAATTACAACATTCTGAAGACTTCACTTTCCATGTCCGTTGTGAACATTTCATATTTCCTGTTTTCTCTCGCTCAGTGACAATTATTTTCGTGCTTCACTGAAATTGCGCAGCCCTGCGAGTTTAGGCAGAAACCATTCCTACTGAATGCTGATCGCCAGCTCTAAATTCCTAGTCGCCAATGGCGATCTGGGGACCGGAAAGTTTGCGCCCTGAACAAAGTTAATACTATCACGGAGAGGAATGTACGTACGGTTTCCTGCATTTTTAAAAAAATGCAATATTTACCATTATTTAACGTACAGATATTAAAGTACCCTTTTTTTTGTACATTCATCTTAACACGTAGATGGTATGATTAAAAAATAAAGAGGGTGTTTTTTGTATTTTTGTAATTATTATTTTATATATATATATATTTTACATGTACGGAAATATACAGTTTAAATTTTATTACAAATTATGTCATTGCTCGTAAGTTACTACTATGAAACTTTTGAAACTTTTTTTAATAGTCATCTTATTACATACATGATACGGTTAAAAAATAAAAAGGGCGCTTTTGGTATTTTGCAGAATCACAGGGCTATGGGAAACATATTTTGAGAATTGACTCCTATGAACAGACTTGAGAAGTAGTTGCAAAATCGAAAAACACCTATATACTTGTGCATAAGTTCAGTATGTGCACAGGTTGTTTGTTATAAAGGGAAAAGTCTATTACATTTTGTTTTATGTAGCAGCGGTTAAATGTTGGTAGCGTCTCAGTGGTAGAGCGTTCACCTCTGGTGCATGAGGTCCTTGGTTCGATCCCAGCTCGCGTCAAGTGAGATTTCTGGTGTACAAAAACCTGATGCGTGGGTTTTCTTGGGATTCTCCCGTTTCATCCCACTTTCTTCATACCACCATTTCATTTATTTCTCATCATCACCATCTCCTTCAGCCTAGCCGCATAGCTGTGGGACGTAAAACTTACGGATTTCATTTTCATTTTTAACTTGTTGGGGAAGCAATAAATTACACCCTTTGCTTTTGAAATGAGCTCTCAAATCTGCAATTGAGGAGGGGAAGAAGAAATAGTAGTGATATTGTTTTACGTCACACACTTTATTACTCACAAATCGCGAGGCGTACATTTTCCGGCAGTACTGCTTTTGTATTTTTACGAAAATCAAGCATGAAAATTGGTTTATCTTGCCTAATTATGAAAAGGCGGAAAACGATTGAAGCGTAAACTAAGACCATCGACTATGCAACCTTTCCTTAAATTTAACATTGCGTTCCCTCTGCAAGGATCCTTCCGTCTGGAAATCACTGGAAACTTCCCAGTGTTTCGGAGACAGTTTTCACCTTGTCCACCGAGAACAAAAAATCAAAAACATAAACAAGAGAAATAATTATTTTATAACTAATTAATAAGATCATTAACATTTTGTTTGGTCTACAGAATTACTTTATGGAAAGAAACATAAAACTAATTGAACTATCAACATACTGGGTACTTAATAGTTGTCTATCTAATAGCAAAGGAAATACAGACATCTACAACTTCAATAATTCTAATTTATACACCTAATGTATTTATAAATTCAAGCTTGTAATACACCGATGAGTTAGGGTTTCCAGCAATGACGGTGCTAGTTTTAATTTCTTGGGACGGCAAACGGCGGGTAGAGAAAAGTTTTGGATGGCCAGCTATTCTTTTGTATACCGATAAAGGTAGTTCTATATTACGTGACGTACATTACAATACAACATGTCTGGGAAGCAGTCGGGGTTGGATACAGTCACCAAGGGTGTGTCCGAATTCGTCCCCCCCTCCGGTGTCGCCACTAGTTCCTGGATTTTTCGAAAGAAAACAGGATATTTGCGTCCTTGTCCCATAAACAATATAAAACAGTCAATTCTTGGGATTCAACATGATCTTTACTTTTTTCTATCTACAATTTAACAAATCGTTTTTTTTTTCTCGAACACGAACGCGGTTAAAAGGAGTTACCGTGGCCCCATATTTTTTTTAGCTTTTTTGGGTTTAAAATGTAGTTTTCGATGAGCTGTGCCCAATGGCACCACTCTTGATTTCTGGAACCGACAGCTTCAGGGTCAAATTAGGGGTCAAAAGTAAAAGGTGCAATCATTCGGGCAATATGGACCAGTGACTGACTGAGACAAAATGCGGGT
Source organism: Thermobia domestica (assembly GCF_964235325.1). Classification (NCBI taxonomy): domain Eukaryota; kingdom Metazoa; phylum Arthropoda; class Insecta; order Zygentoma; family Lepismatidae; genus Thermobia; species Thermobia domestica. The sequence goes on from NC_137471.1 coordinate 128,467,058, forward strand.
CATTCGATTCGCATTTACACGCACATGAATAATTGATATGCCATTTTACTGAAGATTCTATTTTAATCCCGAAAATTAAGGAAAATCCAAGATCCAAAATTACAGATTTTCGTTAATTTTCGGGAAAATGTCATATCAATTATTCGTGTACGTGTGAATGCGAATCGAATGACATCCATTTTGTCCCAATCAGTCACTGGTTCGCATTTCCCAATTTGTCTCACTTTTTATTTATGAACTCTAATTTGACCTTGAATCGATCGGTTTCAGACATCAAAAAATGATGCCATTGGACACAACTCATCGAAATCTACATTTTAAGTCCAAAAAAGTTGAAAAATACGAGGTCACGGTAATTCCCTTTTAACCGAACCTGGGTCTTCTGCGCCAAAGGCGTGTATGCTAACCTCTTTGCTACGAGAGAGTTCACTGTTTTGTACATATGTAAGAGTACTAAGCAATTCAAGGTCTTTTCTATACCTCAGAAACTGCAGATCTCAACAACTATGGCTATAACTACAATGGTCAGCATTTTTTAATTACCCTCCCTCACCTTCTATTGTATCTTGTAGACGGCGTCCCTACCTGCATAACTATCTTTTTCTAAATTTATTCTTAGTTTTTTAAAAAAAGAAACTAATTTTCATTTTTTACCTTCCATATTGATTTTCTAGGCGCGTCATGCAATCCTAACGTTGAAGAAATCTTGATTTAAACTTAACCTATTTTATGAAGTTTTCACCTATTCAATGTAAATTGCCACCGAAAGGAAATATGAAATAACCACCGCACCACACTAAAAGCCATAAATTAGGCCTAAATCTACAACATGTAAAAGAACACTAAGAAAATACGTAATGCATTTTCTGCTGATTATAGTTGTAAGATATATATAGCTAAGTTTTAATCTACAAAACTGCTGAATCGACTATTAGCTGATTAAATACAGCTATACTAGCAGAAAAGTTGTGCTTTAGATATTACACTAGTGTACAAGATATTCTTCGTCTATATTTTTAGGCCTAAACTACCATGTAAACCTAAGTTCAATAGATAGTTATAATCTACATTTTACTTTTAATACTCAGCTAGCTTAATCTGACCTTTATCAATGAATTTAAACATCTTTTTTCCGTCCGTCGCAAGCAAAACCATTTAAAAAAAAGAAAAGACACATAAAAGTTCACTCACTGATCTTGATTCCGATCCAACCACCATCTTGACGACTTACGACTTACACTGCAAGGATAGTTTCCATAGCATTGTAGATAAAAGAATAACGATATCCGATACCCATTCTTAGATAGCTCTCAAACAATGAAACGCATTTTTGAAATAAAAACTGTTAAAACCAATTGTAGACTAGCAAAGTAAATTATCCTATCATAGCAACAAACGTTATTTCTTTTGATGAGGATTGCTTATGTAAAACAGAATCTAATCATAGTTTTTGTTCACGTATAAAAAAATCGTATTAAACAGGACATTCGATATACTGGGTGTACCAAAAGTTCGGTGTTAAATACCAACTCCGTTATGTGTAAAGATACGGAAAATGGAAAGCATGGAAAGTTGTTGGAAATAGTCAGTATTTAATCTAAAATAGTGAATTTTTTCCAATCGCACCAGCCGTTTGGGCTCCACCTGGTAAACAGTAATGTAGCGTGGAGTTTTGAAATGGGAAGGCTGAAATAACTTATCGGAAAGTGGTGATTCATGTAATATATTATTTTACAGTTGACTGCACAATGCAAGAGAAAATATATAACATTGTTTCTGTTTCATAGAGAGTATTACTGCTTGAAATGAACAAGTAAAAATCTTTTGGAATTAAATATTCATCATTCAAACACGAACTCAAATTATCCACTTCACTCATAACCAGGGGTAAAAGTGCATCTGAAAAGATGGGGGGACGGTAGGTAGTGACATGACTTCACGCCGTTCCCTCTGCCTACCTTTGCCCATTGTAATGTTTTAGGAACTGGGGGAACACCGTACATATTTTTTCGAGGTGGGGGACGCCGTCTCCCCGCGTTCCCCCGCACTTTTACCAATGCTCATAACAAGAAATATCGAAGTGTTAAAACAAAGCATTACTATTGCAGAATAGCGCACAATATTTTATTCTATTACGAGCACAAGTGCACGTTCTTTGCACGGGAAGAATAAGTTTTAACGAAGATCTGAATTTTGAATATTGCAGAAATTTCCCTTGAGAAGCAAAATTGTCGAAAACGATTGAACACTTGTTTCCTTATTTTTAATAATGGAAAGTTCAAATAGCGAATCCAAGGAAAGGGAAATTTTAATATTATGAAAATAATCCGTTCTCCCTGTTTAGACAATGAAACAACGTATTTCACAATGTTCCCTTGGGCCCTCACCATAACAACAATATAGCATTGTTGGAAAACGGATTAGAGGTGTTCTCGATTCCATCGCGTAATAACGTGAACGTTCCCCGTCTCACTTTTTTGTGCCATTACAATCCTCTTGAACATCCTACTGAAGTGGAAACGTTACTTTTTCATTCAACGTAGGGTGTCTTAGCAGTGTTGACTACAAACGGCTGGAGCAATTGAAAAAATTCACAATTTTAGATTGAAATGAAATGAAATGAAATCTTTACGTCCCACGGTTATGCCGGTTAGGCTAAAGGAGACGGTGATGATGAGAGATGAATGAAATGGTAGAATGAAGAAAGTGGGAGGAAACGGGAGAACCCCGAGAAAACCCACGACGAGCACGGTGTTTGTCCACCATAAAGTGCACACGGCGCGAACTGGGATCGAACCAGGGACCTCAAGTACCGGAGGTGAACGCTCTACCACTGATCCACCGCGCCTCCACAATTTTAGATTGAAAAGCGTGAATTTCCAACAGTTCATCTCTCTTAAAACTTTTTCGTATCTTTAATCATAACATAGTTGGCTCATGACCCAGGACTTTTGATACACCCTATTACAAGAGAACGTCATAAGTCTTGCAATATTTCCACAACCCAAACATCAGGCGCGTTGAGCGTAAATATAAGGTCAAACTGACCCAAGTGACAAGCGGACTGTTTAACATGGAGGCCACCACTGCATCAGTATCTTCGGTCAGCTTAAGTGGCAGTGACGATGAGTGTTCAACGTCTGATACTCCACGAGTTTGAACTCGAGCATAACGCTGCGGTAGCAACCCAAAACATTTGTTACCCTAAAGAGAAAGATACAGTGACAACAGCACAGCAGTTCGTTGGTTCCAAAACATTTGTGCAGATTGTAAAAATGTCAAAGATCAGCGCAGGTCCGGTCACCCAGAGTAACAGATTCTGAGATCATACGACACGTCATTGTGGAAAATGCATCCAGCAGCAAAACATAAAAGATTGTCAAACCTACCCGGCACTTCCCAGTCTACGAGTGTGTCAGGGGCGGATCCAGGAAGGGAGGGGGCGATCGGGGCGATCGCTTTTCCCCAGAATAGGAAACTTTCTTATTTTATATATATAAATAAAACCCATCCCAAAATTTGGACCCCTTAAAAGTAGCAGTATGACAACCCACCGCCCCCCAGAAGTCGGTCCTGGATCCGCCCCTGGAGTGTGTCACCTGAACTGGAGAAAACCACCAGGAGCTGCTGAATTGTTCTATTTGAGTTGATTTTAGCTCAGGCCTAGAGTAAAATGGACGTGTACCAAAACTGCTGCAAAATCCATTTGATGTACGTTTCCTGAAATGGACTGTCATATGCAACGAGAAATTGGTTCCTCTGAAATCCGAATGTCGAAAAAAAAAAGTGGTTAAGCAATGGCTAACTTTCAGAACTGGCGTCAAACAGGGCCGTTTAGAGCATAAAGTCATGTTCTGTGTGTGGTGCAACCAGCACATTGTCTTCAACATTGGGGGGGAGTAAGACTTTTGATGTTGTTGTAAAGCGATGCTCAAAATATTTGTGAAGTTGAAAAAACAATCCTGTGAAGGATCAGGGAGCAGAGTTGTCTTCAACATTGGCAGGCGGGCAGATTTGAGACTTATTCTTGGGGGACATCAATTTCATCTTACTTTCCTTTGTGGTAATCGGACACAAATCCTCACATTTTTTCCCAAAAAACGCGTTTCAAATCGTATTATTGGAAGGAACAGTCCCCCCAGTTCCAAGATTGGAGGGGACATTTTCCCCTGATCCCCCTGGGTTTTGCGCCAGTGGGTGGAACTAATAGAGACTAACTCACTTTGAGTTCGTTCCTAACGGTCGTATCATCAATACCGACCCGCTCCGAACAGTTGAAGCGGGTCTATGCTGCACTGCGCCAAAAAATCATGCATTGGTGAACCGAAAGCTCGCCCTGCTGCAAAAGGATAACGCAAAACCCCACTCAGCTAGAAAAACGCAACAAGAACTACAGAAACTTTTTGTCATAAAGTTCTGACCTTACCCCTTCGAATTACTACCTGTTCCGGCAATGACGTCATAGATCGATCGAAAGAAGATCGATCTAATATGTATCTGAGGTTATCTTTGGAAAAACAAAATGAAATTAGTTTAACGTCCTACGATTATGCCCTATAGGTTAAAGAAGACATATCATTTCTGAAAGCGAATAATGATGAAATTAAATTCTGTGCTCCGCCATCGGGAACTAAACCCGGGACCACGTGCACTAGTCACTAGATCAGTGGGAACTTAACCTTTTTCTCTTTCAGATCAATTCATTCCCTCTCATCATGAGCGGTTCTTGGTGTGGATAAGGAACCCAATACACCTACTTTAGTACTTTTGGTATTTACTTAATTTTATTTACGCTCGACAGTAACTGGTATTGCGATGGATGTTTTCAGAAATCCTTCTTTCCTAACTATATCGATAGTCTAGATCTATTGTCTGCATTATCGTCTAAAGATATCATTATCCAGTTTTTTATACTATCTATGGTGGGCAAAGGCAGACGTCGACTTCAAGGACACCTATGAAGTGGTCTCATAAAATTGCGTATTTTTTCCGAAAGAATTTGGACGGTATTACTTGACTTGATATATCCAAATAATAAAACATGGTTGAAGAAATGTTTTAATTATCATTTTATATCGATGTCTTACATCAGGGTGTCTACTAAATGTTCATTTTCAAATTCCAGGTTTTTTCAAGGTTTTCAAGGTTTATTTTTCCTTTTTATCCAGGTCTATTCAGTAGAGTGACATTTATTGTAACACGTATAAGTTAATGCAATTTTATATAGTTCTTAACAAAAACTGGTTATAATTAGAGAATGCATATGGCAAGTGATAGTTTCTTTAAGTGACAAGATGAAAAGAAAAAAACTGATTGAAATGTAGGTTCTCAAAACATTTTACACAAGAAAATGTTTAATTAAAATATCCCCAGAAGACCGGTTGAGAAAAATGTGCAGTAGCTTTAAATATCCTTATGTAGGAATACTATACAGGGGTGAACCTTAATTAAACCGACAAACTTCGGGAAATAATTCTCGGCACCCAAACAAGAAAAAAAAGTCCTTTTAACTCTTCTCCAGGGCGCATAGTTTCCGAGCTAAAAGGTGCCGAAAATGTGGAAAAATGAACTTCCGACGCCTGCATTTCCAAAATTATCCAAAGTAGAGAGTGCTGCTTAAAATCTCACAAAGGAAGTCATATGTTCAGAACAGATAAGACTTCCTTAAAGAGATATTAAGCTGCACTCCCTGCGTTGGATAGGTTTGGAAATATAGGCATCGGAAGTTCATTTTTCCACACTTTCGGCACCTTGTAGCTCGAAAACTATGTACCGTGGAGAAAAATTAGAGGATTTTTTTTCTTGTGTCGGATTCGTGAATCACCTCCCGAAGTTTATCGGTTTAGTTAAGGTTCACCCTGTATAATAGTAAATTTCCGTCAAAAACATTACTTCAAATAAACTAATATTATAGTAGTAGCACGTGAGTGTTGATGAACAATGACAAAAATGGCGGGAAAATACCTTACTCACCGCTAAGTTATGGGATAAAATACCACAAGAGTATTTTACTACAAGCACACCCTTTAAAGTACTCTTGTGGTATTTTATGCTAAGTACTGGTAGGACTTAGCGGTGAGTAAGCTATTTTCCCGCCATTTTTGTCAAACTAGTATTAGTTTAGAAGTAAAAAGAAAATGATCATATATAATACAAATTCTTGACGCAAAGTAGTCTATATTGTTAAACGTTACTGCACATTCTTCTTGGATGGGGACTGGTCATCAGTTACATTTAAAAATTTATTGTAACATGAAAGTTTAAAAAACTGAAAAAAAATATGGAACCACACACATTATATGAACAATTATAGAAAACAGCTTTCACAGTGAGCAGTTTTTTACATTTAACTTCTAGAATTCAACATCCCTTTTAACTTTTTCGTCTGTTCTTCCAACGCATCTACTTCTGCTTCGGCGTCAGTTAGTATTCTTTTCTTCTTTAATTCCAACTCTTATTTTCTTCCTAATGTTTCTTTTCTCAAGCTACTCTGTCTTCTTTTTCACCGCGGTCTTTCAGATATTCATTTCTTCTGCTTGATGCATTCCTCACATACTGGATCATACCCTTTGTGATATTCATGCCACCAGCAACACGTACACCATTCAACACACTTCTCTGGGCAATCAAGCACTCCTCTTGGAGATTTCCAACAATGCACTCTTTGTTAATGGAGAAACTCCTTTCCATTGCTGCGTTGGTATGGAAAAGTACACATCTTATACATGAATGTTTTAAACGCATTGGAGACACCTTTACTTAACAGACTTCCATGGAGAAAAACGTCTAATCTGTCATTTTTGTAACTGAAATTTGACAGTTCTCGTGCTGTGTCTTGGTCTGAACAAAATTTTAAATATTCCCGTTTCACCATATCAGCATTTACAGGTGTTATTTGCTCCTTCTCGACAAATCTCCAGGGCGAGTGTGATACGTGATTCACGACGGGTTTCGTTGGTCATAGTTTCTGGAGACAAGCAATTTGCGGCTCTTGTTACACTGTATTTTAAAGGACATTTTAGCATAAGTTTTTTACATGTTCTTGCAAGAATCTTCTGCATTCTTTCTTAAAGTTCAATATATCAACATTCTTCACTCTTTTAAGCGATGTAATCGCAGAAAATCCAACATCAACTAGATTAAGTGATTTTAAGATGTCCTTATTAAAAAAAACTGACCTCAATAGATGTTTTTGATAAGTTTTAGCTACTTTTAAGACATCATCTTTCACGAAGCGGCTTAAACTACGAATCAACGTGTTTAGGTCATTCCATAGAAACGGTAGTAATGGACTGTCTGTCTGGTACTTAGTGAGGAATTCTTCTAGTTCTACAGATACGGACTGAAAGAACCCTAATCTAGCAGGCAACAGTACATCAGAGATGTGGGCTTTTGCTTTCAGACAAGTTTGATGTTTCAGGAGGTTTTGTTTTCACTGCATCAACATAAAATTTAAAGCACGAATCATAGTTATGGCACGGTTGATAACTAGAATTCTCCACCCACCTAATAGAACAAAACTTAAGAGGGAAAACTGCTGTTCCAGATGCTGCCATGAAATCTGCTCTTCTTGAAGGGAAGTCCTTGAATAAATAGTACAACGCTCTCAAAAACTCTGCCACATTCCAACCAGCTTTGGTATCCGCAGTCTTAAAAGCCCCATTAACAATATGTAAAGAGCACGTTCCTGTCTCCAAAAGCTGTGGACCTTCACCATTTTCTTCACTCAGATAGGCCTTCAAATCACTCAGAAATTTCAAGTTAACGTTGGGGCCATCAAGAGAAACCTAAAGTAACTTACAGATATCGAGACCCTTGTCCCTGAAAGTATTTATAAATGTACTTACCAAATCCTGGGCAGTACCATGTCCGAGGAATACTAATGCTAAATAACGTGTTAAAACTTTATTTCCGTCACTGTGCTAGAAACGAACTACTAAGTCCATTTGACTTTTCTGTGAGATAGTGTTTACGCTTTCGTCGAACGATACTGCAAAAAAAATCACAATTCACATTCAGCGCCTGCACTCTGCTCAAGTCTGTCTGTCTTTCTCAACTACATCTCCACTGAATAAGTTATTATTGGCTTTTAACTTACGCTGTAGTATATAACTTTCTTCTATTTTACAAAAATATACTTATTCCATACCAATCCCAAAAACAATATTTGAAAAATAATTTTAAAACTTCCAGGTTCCTCGTCCAATTCCAGGCTATTTCCAGGTTTTCCAGGTCCAAAAGTAAATTCCAGGCTAATTCCAGGTTTTCAAGGTTTTCCAGGTCAGTAGACACCCTGTACATTTATTTTTTAAATTTAAATATAAATTCAATCCGTATTTTAGGGGAAATATCTATTTACATGGAAACAGGCTGCGGGTGCTGGGAAACAAAGCGTTGATATATATATTCTGATGGAATTTATCAAGAGGGAATTGAAACACCCAATCTCACATCCTTTCAGAACACGCGTGAACGGTCCCGGGTTCGATTCCCGGTGGGGACACTCGATCATCCTGCGTGAGATTTACCCTGGGTTTTCCTCATTCACACCAGGCAAATGCCGTTACGGTATCTAACATAAGGTCCCAGGCTGCTTCCTTAATTCTCCCTTTCCCGAGAGACGTCTTCCCTCATATGTGATAGGTTTATGACCGTAGCTGCAGGTAATGCCCAAAACTAACACGTGATAAATAAATAAATAACGCCTGCCCATAATGTATAAATAAAGCATGATTTCTGTATATACAAGGTGCGACCGAAAAGTCTTGAAACAACTGTAATGTATAAACCACAGACCAATGTCAATATGGACACTTTTATTTTTGGATCAAAAGATCCAATATTTTCAATCAAAAATTTTCTTGTAGGCCTTATAGCTAGAGAACTACATATAGTGTAGCCAAACCCGAACTATCAGTTAACTCAATATGATGTGCTTATTCTGTAGAAAATACGAAAACTCGATTTAGGGGCCGTTCAAAAATGTTGTGGCTCCAGATTCACAAACTAATTATTGGCCAAGATCGCAATCTTTTGATCCATTTTTTTTTATCATTCCTAAAATTCTTGTTATTCTTTAAAACACTCCTCCTTGATCGATGTTCTTCTTGTACGTTCCTTCATTGTCTCCATGGACTGTACAAAAATAGTTTTGGGGTATGTTGCCAAGCTCCTTTGTCATAGTGACCCAAGAATATTGATACGAGCTGTTTCTTTGTTTGTTCGTTTGTTTGTTTTTAGTTACTATGCGTGCCATCTAGCAGTTGATATCGAACCTACGAAGCCAAATGGTTCGTGTAAACACGTAACTGACAAGGGAAGTTCGGGAGAAGATACTCGCAGAGAAACTAAGCATGCCATTTGAACAGTGCCGTACCGTGGAAAATTAGCGACCGGGGCGAGAGTATACGACGGCGCCCTCACCCCGTACATATGAGCGAGGTCGACAAACCAGCCGCGAAGCGCCACCAAGGTTGGCGCAAAGCGTAAGGAAATTTTCAAAAATAGATAGATGTAAGGGGGTGCAAAATTCGGGAGGAAAAAAGAAAAGAAGAAGGAAAGAAAAAAGCGAGAGGAAAATTACTGAAAGTGCATGTGCACATATATAAAGCGAAAGGTAAAAATAATAAAATTCTTTTAAAATCAAGGAAAAGCAGTTATTTTTGAAAATTTTTTGACGCTTCCCGCCAATCATGATGGCGCTTCGCGGCTGGTCTGTCGACCTCACTCATATGTGCAGGAGCGCCGTTGTAGACTCTCGCCCCGGATGCTGATTTCCCACGACACAGCCCTGTCGATAGGAAAAGTTTGAATCCATAGTCGCAGTGGGTTTTGTAGAGTCAACGAATTGTTTATAGAGCTGTTAGATAAACGATCAAAGACAAAAATGTTTTAGTAAAACGTTTATTAATGTTATCGATAACTGCTCTGAAAATGTAGCAGATTTCGTGGAACAAAATTCCCATTTGAAATTAATGAATGAATTAGAACTTCATTATAATTATATGTTTCATTTAGTTAGGCCGCTAAACAGAGCAGTACTGACCAGGCGGGAGACCGGGAAATTTTCCGATGGGCTCTGGACGGTGAATTTTCTTAGTGGGTCTCCGCCTCGTATCGTAAGTAGCGGTAAATGAACAAAAAGGCACACGTCACGCACTCCTCGCATATGGGACTCGCAGTGATGCTAGTTTGAGGGAAATTTCCCGCTGCGTAGAGAGATTTAGCAAATAATTTTTAACCCTTAAGAGATCCGGGATTTTTGGGCTATTTTTTAGACTTTCAGTCAAGCAGCTAGTGCATCGTCACTATTTATCCTAGGATCATGGTTCATACCTCATTCCCTTCAGAATGGAGCTGACTTTCAAATGATACAACTTGCATGCTCATACCATATACCAGGAGCGGGAAAAATGATGTCAAAGGGAAAATTTCGGAGGGAATATTTTTCTCGCACTTTGGGGCCCCTGGAGCGACCCTGCGTGAACGTAGCCATCTAAAAAAATCTGATAAATAGTACTTGGTATACTGAATGTGTGTGCCAAATTTCAAGTTTCTATATTGAATACCAAGGGCGGGAGAAATTTTATCAGGAATTCCCACCATGCCCCAAATTACCGTAAAACACCATGATCTCAGGTAAAAATTTCCTGAGACATCCCTAATTACCCTAGGGTCATGTTTCGCCCATCATTCTCTTCAGAAGAGAACTGCCTTTCAGGCGGTACCATTCACGTGTCCCCATAATGTATCTAAGGCGCGAAAATCCCATGAAAGGGATTTTTTGGTAAAAATTTCCCTTTTCAACATTTAGCCCCTCTGTACCCCCCTGTTTTAACGCAGAAATCTGAAAAAATCTGGTAAATACTACTCGGTGGACTGAATGTTTGTGCACAATTTCAATCTTCTAGGTGTAAAAATAAGCCAGCACAAAAATAGTACCGAAAATGTCCAAAATTCCCCTATACAGAAGTATATTTTGATAAAAATTCACTGACACTTCCCTAATTACCCTAGGGCCATGTGTCGCACATCATTCTCTTCAGAATAGAACTGCCTTTCAGGCGGTACCATTCACTTGTCTCCATCATGTATCTAAGGCGGGAAAATGAGGAAAAACGGGATTTTGGGGTAAAAAATATATCTTTTTTCAACTTTTTGACCCTCTGGATCCCCCCCTGTATTAACGCAGAAATCTGAAAAAAAAATCTGGTAAATACTACTCGGTGGTCTGCATGTTTGTGCAAAATTTCAATCTTCTACGTGCAAAAATAAGCCCGCCAAAAATACTTTACATACCCCCCAAAAAAAAGTATTACACGAAAATATAAATTTTAGATTTATGACGTCATCACCTCCTATGTGTCGACACAGGAAGGTGTGAAACCATCCGTAATGTCTTCTGCAATGCCTCTGGACTTGAAAAAAAAAAAAAACGGACGAAAAAGCTCATATAGGAGAGTTATAACGCAATGTACCATGAAACACCCCGTATGGTACAAATTGTACCATGGGATCCCCAAAGGGTTAAGGAGGGAAAATGGGAGATTTTACGAATATGAGAGAAATTGTAGGGAAATTTAGCTTTTCAACAAATGTTATATTACTAAGAATTGTGACACTATGACGAAAGACGGTGGCATTCTTTCCAGAATCCCACACACAAGGTGACCAACTTTTTTTTACCCCACAAGCTTCCGCTGCCTGGCTTGAGAATGCCATTATACAAGGTAACATTGAATTAATAACAGAATATCAAAAGAACGAATGTATGTTGTGGAGATATGAGCACAGTATAATAATAACAGATACGTAATAATGCTCTCTTTAAACAATGATATCTATAGTAAACTAAAATTAGGGAAATTTTACCTTAAAAAGGGAATTTTTGAGCATTTCCGAGGGAAATTTTTAACTTGAGAATCTAGTATCACTGTATGGGAGTAAGAGAACGAAGGACGATAGCACGTCAAATACCGGCAATACAGCCAACTAATTCCAGACCAGCGTTGCCAGTCCATGATGTTGCGAGGCAGTCCATGATGTTCAGATTTTTTCGTAATTCAACCCTTGAAAGGTTCCAGATTTCCCACTCTGCTTTGTAGGTACTCTTCTGTTAATATTGAAGTATTCAGCTAAATTGAAATCTCAAATGATGCCACAACTTGAAATTAAATAAGAATTTACATTTTACAGCACCGTTGTTTTCAGTATAGAAAATATACAGAACCGGATTGAGACCATTGGGGGCCCTGGAGCGGGAAATACGAGCGGGCCCCACCGAAATTTTTATGATGGGCCCTCTCTCAACATGTTCAAAAGGGTCCATGAATTATATGGGAGTGACTCATGTATTTTCTTTATGTAACTTTTATGGTGAAAAAGTTTGCAGATTTTTTTTTTTTTTTTTTTTTTTTTTTGGGCCTTGGGCCTCCTCTGTCGCTGTAAATCAGAGCCATAGCTAGAGATTCCAAGACGATTAGAATTCGGCGCTCCCCTCCAAAATACTCATCTTACCAAAACTTTTTTTTTAATATATGCATATAAGAGAAGCATCTTTTGTCGTTATGCTACGATAAACTTTAATCAAGCTGCTTGGACAGACCATTGCAACAGCCAAAAGCGATCATTAGTATTATTTTACAGATAAGAGCTTTTTTCATTAGGTTTACATTAGTTTCGTTAAACTTGACAAAACTACCTTTGGTTGTATACAAATCCACTTGAAGAACAGTTATGGAAATTTACAACTATATTTAAAACGTTTCATACTGTCGATAATAAATAAAATTTCAATGCATTAGAAACTATGTGTTTTTAAAATGTTCGAAATGGGTGACAGCATTAATTTCCAGTAATAATTGTAAACTTTTGAAATTTTATTCTGTATGTGACCAAACAAATAGCATTTTAAATTTCGATTCTTTTATGGTAAAAAATATTTTGTGAAATGTAATAGAAATTCAGAAGAACCTTTTCTTTTTTAATTTCTCAATATTGATCGATGGAAAAGAAAAATATGTTTCATGTTTCTCTTTAAAATCCAAATGTAGTTTGGCTATTACATATGTTCGAAATTATAGTAATTATTTAATTTCTTAATGAATGAAAGTTCTGAATTTAAGGCTACTTATTATTGATATACTGAAAATACACTAACACATACGCACATGTTTATATTAGAGACCTGCACGGGCCGAATTTTTCGGCCCGAGCCCAATCCAGCCCGAACGTACCTAGGCCCGGCCCAGCCCGGGCCCGAAAAGTTTTGGAGATTTTCGGCCCGAGCCCGGCCCGGCCCGATAAGTTTTTCAAAAAACTTGGCCCAAGCCCGGCCCGGCCCGATAAATTTTAAAAGATTTTGGCCCGACCCCGGCCCGATAATTTAAAAAAAAATTAGCTCGAGCCCCAATTTTTCTCAAAATTTAGTACTAAATTTGACCTAACCCTCAGAAACATTTTCTAAACTTTGGTTCACAACCTGACGCTTGTTTCCCGAATGGTACCAAGGCCTCCTAGAACTTTGCCTGTCATCGAGAGAACAAAAACTCCATTCCCTGTAACAAAAATCTAACTTAATTGATTTTTAGCATAAAGTGAAGATGGCAATATTGTTTAGCGACAGGCAAAACATTCCCACCCCTTCTTGTTATATTTTGAGTTCAGTGAAGGTCAAGGTCAGAGCTCAATTTACCGCATAATGCCTGCAATCGTCTATAGTGAAATAGGAGCCGCTAAGCAACACAAACTGTAAATAGCTATTGCATTCTTTGTAACATTTTTCACGGGCACACTTCTTCAACGTTTGGCTTTATTCCAATTATAGTTTAACGAAAGTCAATAATTATTAAAGAATTGCAATTGATCGGCCCCAGCCCGGCCCGACCTCAAGAGAAATCAGTGTCGGCCAGCCCAAGCCCGGCCCTGCCCAAAGAAATAACAGTGTCGGCCCGTGCAGGTCTCTAGTTTATATATATATATATATATATATATATATATATATATATATATATATATATATATATATATATATATATATATATATATATATATATATATATATATATATATATATATATATATATATAATGTATGTATGTAGATAGCTAAAAAAAATCACACCACTTGATACGTATGCACAATATGCAGGATGTTAATGAACTATACCGAAAAACTGTAAGAGATGGTTCCTCACATCATAATAAAAGAAAAACTTCATATAGACCTGTAGCGAAAAGTGCATAGTTTCAGAGCTAGGACTGTCCAAAATTGTGATGAAGTGAAATTTCAACAATTCCCTATTTCGAATTCCAGAAAGTGTGGATAGTGGTTCTTATCAGCGTAAAGGAAGCCACGCACACACAATCTAAAAGTGCATATTTCATCAATTGTCAATAGCTATAGAAGGTATTCCCTACAGGGTGAAATTCTCAGATAGTTTTCAATAGAGTTTTCAGATATTCCCTGATTAAGAAGGGTCTAAAGTAAGCAGGAGGTAAACCTGGACAGCAATGGACATCCAATGCTTCGGAGGGAAGGTGGAAGTGTTAGGAACAAGCAGCTCCATGTTTCTTTGTATTCGGAATAACGTGTGATGATATGTATTTTGTCACGGTATTTTCCACGTTTTCTCCACTTATAAGCATGAAAGAAAACATCGCAGCATGCGTTTTCTTGAGTACGAGAGATCGTGCTGCTGACGATCCTTAATACTTCCGACATCGCGCCAAAGGATTCGGTGTTCACTGCTATTAAGGCCTATCGTTTGCCTGCTTTGGACCAATCATAAAGTAAGAGCATATCTCAAAATTCTGTTGTTGGCGTATCTGTGAATTTCACCCTGCAGGAATCTGTAATCTGTACTCCTATTGAACATTAATGAAATATGCATTTTTGGATTTGCGTGACTTTCTTGACGCTGACAAGGACCACCATACTCAGTCTCTTGAATTCAGGGCCTCTTGAAATTTGGGTTTTTCGCGATTTTGGACAGCACTCTGAAACTATGCACTTTTCGCCATAGGTCCATATGAACTTTTTCTCTTATTTTGATGTAAGAAATCACCTCTTACAGTTCTTATAGTTCATTAACACTGTGTACATATTACGTATATATGTCCCGGTGATACAAGTAGTTAATGGTGAAATCATACCAATAAATTCTTTCAAATTGGAAACATTTCATGTCAATGGAATAAGAAAAGATCACTGGTAGTTAGTGACCAGTCTTTGAAAAAGACAAAATTCATTAAATTCTGACCCCTTAAGCCCCTATTCTACCACTTCTTCAAGTTCGAAAATGTTATTATTCCCCTTATTTACTTTCATTTTTAATATTCTCGCGCAAACAACAGCTTGCGGCCTTCTATATCACATCGTCATTAACAAATCATATACAATAACTTTCTTTAAGTAATAAGTAAAAGCTTGTTGTAAGTTATTGAAACGTTTGAGTTGCGATCGAAGCGAGGAAGAATTAAAAATAAAATCTATTCCTTTGCAATTCCACAACAATATTGATTTAAAATTGCGCCAATACTTTTTCGGGCCGACGCGTCGTTTATTCATTTCCAACACTTTTTATTTCTTCTAGCTCGTTCGACACACTCTTGTTATCGGCACTCGGGGCCACGGCTTCGCTCGCCCATTCACCTACCTATGATTCTGCTGTTAATACAGGACAATGGAAAAGTGTTGCATTTGTATAAATTATAAATTACTTCTGATGCTTCATATATGTATTTGTATATGCACGAGAGGCGCATCTGAAAGGTTTATGGCACAAGTGCAGTATTGTTATTTTGGAGGGAAATATAAAGTAATAGAGCTTGTGCAGACGATTACACAGTTGCAAGAGAAGAATGGAAGATTGGGCATTACACCAGATCAGTCAGTGTCAGAGGAGAAATTACTGCCTTAAAAAAGTTTTAAATTGGCACTTTAAGACTTTTCAGCATACTTGATCCGAGTGACACTCGCGGACTCCTTTTATTGTCGGAGAGGGGGCAGTACGTACATATGAGTGGGCCCCCTAGAAAGTACTTTCCCGGTGGGCCCCTGGGTTGCAATACGGCTCTGCCACTAAAATTCGAGGAGGAGGAAACTGTTAAAACGCTACCTACAAGTTTGCTACGAGGGAGGGTCAGAAACTAAGGCTACAAGACCAATATTTCTGGAGTTTCGTCTGTTACAGAGGAATGAAGAGTGTGCGGTAATTGTAATACATGGAATTGGCAACTGTGCAGAGTTTCAGCCACCCACCACTTACAGCGCTAGTTGTATGTAAACAGAAATGGCGACTCGTGTAAAAAAAAAAAAAAACTGGTCTCGAGAACAAGTCCGCTCAGTCATTCTATTTCTGTTGACGAAATATGTAACCGCGGCTCAAATTCATCGGCAGGTGGTAGGAGTTTACGGAGAGAGTGTAATGTCTCGTCAGCATGTCGCAGAATGTTGTCAAAAGTTTGCGGCTAATAGAGAAAACATCACCGACGAAGAGTGCAGTTTCCGATTCTGTTGCAGCAATTTAGCTGGGACATCATCAACCACCCTCCCTACACCTCGGACCTTGCTCCAAGCGACTATTACCTGTTCCCACCTGGGAGGGTGTCGCTTCGCTTCAGACGAGGAGATGAAACACTTCATGACAAAGTGGCTGAACACGCAGTTTTTTTTTAACCAGGAGGGAATCTTCAAACTCATCCCACGATAAGACAAGTGCCTCAACCGACATGAAGACTGTGCCGAAAAGTAACTTATTGTATGTATTATCTGTTGGCTTTATTGGTTGTATGAATTAATATATACACGTTTCACTGCAGGCTTTGTAACCTTATTTTCTGATCACCCTTCGTATTAAAAAAAAAAAAAAATTGACACGATATACTTGTATCAGTAGAAAGAAGGAATTCTATGAATAATGATTTTAAACTGAAACTGTAACCAAAATAGCCGTATATAGTATATCGAAATCTCTGAAGCTCGGGATAAAGTATTTTCCGAACCGAGAATGAGATCTAAGCAAAATTTTATGCATAATAATAATAATAATAATAATAATAATAATAATAATAATAATAATAATAATAATAATAATAATAATCTTTATTTTAGTGCCGCGAACAGCTTTTGGCAAAAATACAGCACTTGGTATTAGAGTATGTGATGGAATAATAATACTACTAAAAATAAATAATAAGAAAGAAAACAATAAAAAGAAGGGTACTAATATAAAACACAATGTAGATAAAAGTCAGCTAAGCAGAAATAATTCCTTGTCAACGCAGTAAAACTTATCAAGTTTTCCATCCATCTTAAACAACAAGAAGCTAAGAACAGCAGTCATAAAATTACATTTGGCTTAATGTTTCTAAACGTCATTGATTAAAAACTATCAGTCAGATCACATAAAACTTTCACATTGTTTGATACAATAAGTCTAAAATGAGCTTAAAGAATTTGTCAATCTTTTCAAAATTTCACATTTCCAATTCAGAGGAACTAAAATCATGGTATTTCTTATGCTATGATTTGGTACTTTAAAACCTATGTTTTGTAAACAATATTCACTGATATAAATGTTATCTAGTACTTTTTGCATGCATACTCTGTCGAAATTTTTTCGTCTATTCATAAGGCTTTCTAAACCCCAATAATCAGTCCAATATTCATAACTATGTGAGTAATAGCTCATTTTCATTTTAAAACATAGCAGTCGAATAAAACATTTTTGCACAGATTCAATCTTGTTTGTCAAAGTTTTAGAAATGCTGTTCCAAATTACCGAACCAAATTCTAATTTTGGTCTTACAAGCAATTTATATAGAAATACATACGTTTTATCTCTTTGAAATACAGGCCACTGTTTAAAAATAAAACCTATTATCCTTCTGGCACCTTGTACAATACAATTTATATGATTAGAAAACTTTAACTGACTGTCAAATGTAATACCTAGGTCTTTAATAATGCTTACTTTCTCAATTTGTACACCGTTGACAAATTTGTGCACCGTTTATTAGTGCTTTCAATTCTCGCGTCATCCATGGATCCTTATATTTTTGTTTACAACCAATTGACTTCTTAGATACATGCTCGTTAAATACAGAATAAATTAAATTATATAAATGGTCAGTGGTTTCATTGACACTGTTACTGCAATTATTTATTAAGTTAATTTCTCTAATGCCCTTGTAAATACCTAGGAAATTTGCTTGTTTGAAATTATATGTAACGTACTGAGGAACGGGACAATATTTGCCACTATCTATAATTTTCCACTCAATCATGAATGGGGGATGGAAGCGATCGACTTTAGTCAGTGGTGGAATGTCAAAATGCATAGAACTGTTATCCAAATTTGTTAGCAACAAATCTAATACTCTTCCCGGATTACTATGGTCATACGACTTGTTTTTTCTGGTTTAAATTTAAAATATTGCTTAATTCAAATATTTTTTCTGCTTTTTTCTTCGAATAATAATTATCAGTTGTTATGTTACCTGAAATCCAATCTATGCCTCCTGCGTTAAAATCTCCTAATATAATTACATTAAAATCTTTCGTCAATACAAAAGAACATATCCAATCACAGCAGTTACTAAAATCTTGAAGTAACATGTCAGGAGGGAAATAAACTAAACATAAAATCAATGGGGTACTGTCAAGAATTAAAATTTTTGCTATAATAATGTCTAAGGATTCGTCAGGGGGACTAAGGATTTCATAAGAATATTCATTTTTTATTAAGAGTATAATAATAATAATAATAATAATAAGTTTTGTATCTGCTTCTTCTTTTGTGGTACTTTCTTCCTGCCTGCCAGATTAAATTTATTCAACCAGCAAAATGTATATAAATGTGTGCATAAATATGCAGCGTTACCTTCCAGCAGCTCCATTAAATTTCCTGAACTGAGGGAATAAGAAACTTAGGCGGGGCAGGGTAAAATGGATTCATACTTAATTTGTCATAACTATCAACAGGTTTAACATTGCATGCTATTTCATTTCAACCTTGAAATATCTGCAGCAGAAGCCAAAAGAACGATGGATGAAGTGTATGGGAAGGATACCATTGATACAAGTACGGTAAGAGAAAGGTTTGCCAACTTCAAGAAGGAATATTTCAATCTGAAAGACAAGCGAAGGAGTGGGAAACCTCAAAAACTCGAAAACGGTGGTCTGGAACAGTGGCGTAACTAAAGACTTGGGTGCCCTCTCGCAGACAGCGTGGAGCGGGGCCCCTTCTGTACGTCCTACTTCACTGGGTCCCCCTGATGGCTTGAGGCCCCCGCAATGCGGGGTCTGCAGGGCCCTTATTTACGCATCTGGTCTGGAAACACTACTTGAAGACTCGTGCCAAACAACGAAAGAATTGGGTGAGAAGCTTAGAGGCGACCATTAGACAATGCATCCGCTGGAAGTCTACACCCTTGGCAAAATCCAGAAAGCAGTAAATTGATTCTACACGGGCTTACAGAGCGCAGTATAGAGTATCGTCTGAACACTTGTGTGCCACTGTATGCTCGCCACAAAAGAAGGTCTTTGTAATGTACCATTACAGTTGAAAGTAATGGCAATTTTTTTACGCACCCTGTACCTAGTAATTTTTTTTTTCAATCTCGGTTTAGTTACACAATTTATTTACTCTCTTTACTTCGAATTAAATATAATGAATCGAAAGGTTTCATTAGTAACCATATTCCCACTGAATAATATATTTTATTTATATTTTGATTAAGTGTAAATCCCATTTTCGGATATATAAGTCGAATAGTTACAAGGTTTACCATTCTGACGTCATACCGAAACATAGTTCTGTCATTGGATATAAATTTTCTTAATTTCAGACCAATGTAGATTTTGGCCAGGTACCTAATCTTTCCCTCACCCCCCCTCACTAGTCCATAGTCACTTTCAGATCCGGTTATATCTGGATTTGCCAAATTTCTATTTGCTTTGTAATTTCCGCGGCTAAAGTTTTCGTTCTGATTGGAGGAATTCTCCTACCTCTGGCTTTTTCGGCGCAATGTTATCAGAATAATCGAAGACACCTTACGAGGCGCAGCTTATAATTTCGCCTACATATCTGCGGTAAAAGGACTAGGATTTTAATAGAATTCAGGTAAAAATCTGATTTAATTTCATAGTTGAACATTGAAGGCTGTGTAGGAGCCCCAAAAAAGGAAAAAAATCTACATTTTTCGTAAAGAAACAATAAGTTAGTGAAACATCCAGTTCTGTTTACTAGGAAGCCATGTTTGCTGCCCAGCTAGAATAGACAGTGAAATAGTGACTTTATTTCTTTTTCTTCCAAATTCAGTTAGGGATTAGGGGAAATACGACCTGTTTTCGTATATTCTATAGTGTATATTTTAAATGTGATTTTTTTTTATTAAGTGTCTGTATGTAGTAGGTTTTGCAATGTTAACTCTCAGAATGGCAGCTTAAGCTAGCGTAAAAGGGCTCCTATCCCCTTTTCCAAATTGAACCAGTTCTAGCGGGGGAATGGGTTAGTTATTGTTCGTTTTAGGGCATTTTCCCCTCTCAGGGGAAGGGTCCCTCCATAAACCTCGTTAAGGTGCCCCCAGGGCATCAACCTTTGGCAATCATTATGTAAACAATTGGTCAGGTCAATTGGACCTAGGGTTACCTTTCTCATTTTGCCCCCCTTTAAGTTTAATAGAGCCGACTGTATATACCAACAAGGGAGTATTTTTCGTCAACATGCATGTAATTAAATGGTGCATGTTTGGTTTAGTTAGTTGTCTTTATGTATAGTACTAACAGTGGTGTATGTAGTTAGTAGTTTTGTGTGAGTGTGTGAATTTTCGGTTAGGACAGTGTATAAATATGCGTTAATTTAGTACCATTTGTCTAACTCGAAGTATACTAAACCGGAGTAAATAGTAAATTTCTGATTAATGAGTACAAGTATATATTTCAGTACACGGTAAATTATGCCTCCACCACAGCGCCATAGTGTCTGTTTTCGGTAGTCAATTGTTTGTTGACATTACGACATCGCATGACTTAGTGATCTAGATTGTTTGATTTTGGACATTTATTTCTAAATTACTTCCCGTGGACATGGTTTTCGGTTCAGATGAGTATACCTTCGTATAAGATAGCATGAGATCTTACTCTACTGAAAATTTCAGCTTGCTAGGTCCAGTAGTAATTGAAATATCTACTGAAATAAAGAATACCTATTTTCTTAATAGAAGTAAAGCCCATATGCTGTTACTGTTTGTTTCAAAATGTAGTATTAAATTCTCTTTTCCCGTGGCTGTAGAAAATTTCCATTGTTGCTTTAGTTTTATCAGCAAATTGGAAATAGATTAATCGTTGACAATTTAACTTTCAGTGAATACACGTATGATTTAAAAAAAAAAAACTGCGAAGTAAATACAATTTGGGTGCTTCGAAACAAAGAGTACGTGGTTCGATGAATGCTATCGTGTAGTAGTTTGAGCGTGATAGATTGTGATAATTATATATATTTATTACTGTGTAATGTAAATATGTGTATGGCCTGTGTGTAAAATGTATGAAATAGGGTGTCTGTAAAATATTACTTCGCGCGAAAATTAGTAGATAATGAATGAATGTAATGATATATTAATAATATGATATAAAATATGAATGAGATGATGACACCTATATTTAAATGGATAGGCCTAGTGTATGTTATGTAGTGAAAATATGAATATGTTTACTAAAAAAAAAAAACTCTCGCGTTTTGACTTCTACACCAGTACATTCATCCAACCGAGTTTGCTACTTGGATAGTAAATTGTAGTTGGGAATTGTGTGTTACTTCGCATTTAAGTACCTCATAATAACAGCCCCGGATCTTAAGCCTTTCAATAGATAGGGTAGCATCATGTGGGAATTACTTCTAAAGGTTGACAGAAATGATAATTAAGAAAACCAACTGCTATATCCTGTGATCATCGAAAAGTACAGGTTTCGGTCATTTGTACCTTTAACATTCATTGTCTCTCCGAGATTTTTTTTTTCGTTGCTTACCTTATTTATTTATTGTGCAGTGTTCATATAACTCAGTTCGGACTATCCGATTAAATCAACTGCTACTAAATTAATATTCATGTCATTAGCGTACCCGGACGTCAACCCCTAGTCCCCTTAAGTATTTTCATGTCTTTTCTTAGTTTAATTAGATGAGGGAAATTAACGACGTCCCAGACTGTGGCATGTCTGCGCGGGGTAGCCATCGGTGATGTTTGGTTATTGAAATCACCGATCCAAAATTCAGTTTATTTTTAGTTTTTTTTTATTTTGGCAAACTCTAATTAGGGATATCTTAGCTATTACTCTAATTTCATTACTATTCTGGAATCTTCTAGTTTCCAAGAGGTCGGATGATTTTTTTTCCTTTTGAAATTCTAAATTAACGCCGTCTCTAACCTTCCGGAGGATTTTCGGGACCCTGCTGGTTTGGGCCGGATACGGGGATCGGATTTCAATCTTACAACCAAACTCTTGTGGGATTGGGATCTGATGGACACGGAACTTGCATCCTTGGCAGCAGGGCGCTCCTTGAGTCTACGTATTTGAGTAGACCACCCTTTTGGCATGTTAAGAATATTTTGGCTATGGATTTTGTTGAGAGCGAAATTCGACTTTTATCTTTGTAGCGTTAGTTATTTCCCACTTAAGTCTTTGGCGCCCCTATTCTTCGTCTTCCTTCTTCTCTATCTCTCTCTCCGTCTTCATTACCTCTAGAGTTATTTTTTTTAATTTCTCAACCTCCCCCCCCCCCCGGTTTCTGAAACTCATGAAAACGTACAATATTCATATCACTTATTTCGATCGTATGTACTAACTGAGACATCGAGGGATGCAATTCGTGGAGGTATTGCAGCACAACTCAGGACCATTTTCGCGATATTCAATCCACCACGGGAGAAATTGACGAGAAGGTACACTATGCTTTCAGATTCCTAGAAACATTTGTTATTCATTGATCGTACAAATTATACCCATTGACGACTGATTTCTGGTTTTATTTCTATTGATTGGTCATATAGTGTGTATGTATTAATAGTTTGGGCCCACTAGTTTCGAATAACATTGATTTTTTTTCTGTATATACATCTATATATGTACTTACATAGTTTTAAAAGTTACGTGCCTGCTCTATTTGTTGTATTTCCACCTCTTATGTCAACTTATTAAATAATACCAACTATTTTTTTATATACGCGGATCTTTAGTAAATTGAGAATGATTATTGATTATCGGGTTTACATATAAAGTACAATGTTGCAACCTTATGAAGAAAAAAAAAGTGAATTTTGATAGTCAGGGTTTTTGTTTATTTTGAGCCAATAAAATATGGATACTTATCGAATATAAAAATGTTATGTAGAATTTAAATGTCGACGAAATATTAAGATGGATATTAAAATGAAATTTATTATATTGACTAATATGAATATATATATATATATGCGAGTATGTATGTAAAGGGCTCGGTATTTACCCTGGTTGTTTTAGGTTGCCATAGATTTTTGACACCCGACATTTACCAACTATTTGTGATATACAGTATTACCGCGTAAATTGTAATAAATGACATTTTGTTGAGTTGTTATTGATGTTTGTGACTATTAAAGTTGAATATCATGTTAAATACTGCATGTAAATAAAACAATTAGCAGGTCGTAAGAAAAGTAAGAATAACCCTAATCCTTATCCAAATTTATTTTGCGAGATCATAGTGAAATCAGTAAGCTACGAAACAGTGTGCCCCTCCAACGAATCCTTCTATCAGTAAACCATGAAACAAATCCTTCCCCTACGATCGGAAACCTAACTATTCAGTGACTAGAATCTTTTGACTACACGATCTATACTAGAAAAAAAAATAGTGATCTTAAATTCAACGAACTGAAATTAGGTCAATAATTTAGTAGTGTGAATACAGGAATATGGAAATATGTTCCCAATGTCTGTGACTGGATTCGATAATTTTTCTTTAATCTTGATAAACTTTGAAATTTTATATCCAGTGCGTCAAGTGACGAAATGAGAAATATAAATATATATGTGATATGAAGCAACTATTTGTCTGTAATTAAAACCAAAACGATTAAATACTCTCATGGACACAAATCACAGTGCGTAAAGAGAGTTGAAAAAGGAGTTATTATCGACGTGAGAACAAAGACTCATAAAATTGTCGAAATGTCTCCTCTTGGGACGGAGACTCAATAAAATGCTACTAAAGTGTTTTTTTTTTAAAGAATGATTAACCAATTATATTTTTTTCCCTTTTTTCCGCAATGATATGTATTCATTGCACTGAATCTTAAATATATTGACCTGTGAATTTTTTTTCCTTTATTTTTGTCTTTCGTCTTTTGTCGAATTCTTTTTTATGTAATCCAACTTTTAATATATCTAGAAAGAGAAATGTGTTATTTGATCTTGTTGAAAGTAGCGGATTTCTGTGCATGCTTATGAAACATTCTTTTCATGTATTAAATTTTTCCTGTTATGTCAAACTAAGTTTTCTTTTATTGAAATGTAATAAATGTCTATAGAAATGTAGTTAGGTTAGTTTAATTCAACTAAATACAACCCGAAGTATACATTGTCCTGTATGAATGTGTGTGTGAGTGAAATGTAGGTTTAGTATTAAGTGCACCAATTATTTTGACATATATGTGTGACTTATTATAATTAATGGTAGTTGGCAATTAAAGTCATTGAATGTCAATACTAACTTAATTTAAGTTGGCTCTATGAAGGAAGTAAAAAGGACCGAAGTAGCCTGAACAAATGATCATCATGGGAGAACTGTGAAAGTCAAAATCTTCGACAAATATGTGATACTCTGATTTTTTTTTTCTTCCTTCCCTCTGTGGTCGTTTCTAACATGCCATCAACTTCGTCGTTCATTTTTCAAATATTGGATATTAGTCTAGAACTTCTGGAAATATTGAATAAACGGTAAAATTAAACTTTCTCATCTATCTCAGAGCTAGATTGGGATAATTCGGTAGTTGGGGTCAAATGGATCTAGATCGGGGATGTATGGGTTAACATGTGTCTACCTTTGATCACCTTAATACCAAACATTCACCCAATAGCTATTGGAAATGATCCCAATTCGATAATTATTCACTTTTCTTTACCATATTTCTCAAAATATCCAGTAACAGTTTCCTCTTTATCACCTTCTTACTTTACCTCTTTCCTCTTCTATCTTCCTTTTCCTTTCTTCATCTTCTTCTTCTATTTTTAAATAAAACTGAAAAGGGGATCGTGACTGGGAATTCTATATGTAATAAACACGGTCATGTATTTATTTATTTTATTTTATTTTCTTTAGAAGTCCGATAAAAAGTTTTCTCGTTTCGATCGAACCTAGTATGTTCGAAATTAAGAAATGGATATTATATTCCAATATAATTAGACATAAGCTGATAGCTTCATGAATATCCCCACCAGGGGTGAAGGGTTCCCACTCACGACTTATTCCGTGCATCACATTTGTTGCAGATTCTTTCTTCCCTCAATCAGTTTTAGATTGAGGAAAACGTGACGGGATTCGTTGTTATGGAAACGGTGGTTTCTATGGCAACGGCCCTTTCCTTTTTTCAGTTTTAGAGTGGCGACCGTGACAGGACTGTTGCCATGGTAACGCATGTTTGCTGTGGTAACGGATCTGAAAATGCTTATTGAATAATACCAGTTATCATGCCAATCAGTTTGAATTGGTGAACCGCGACAAGAATGGTTGTCATGGCAACGTTTGTTCCCATGGCAACGGATCTCAGTTTAAATGGCGACCGATAGATCTGAATTTTTTTTAAAGAATGTCAAAGAGTGAGGTTGAAGGCATGTTGAATTGATTACAACATTGAAATTAATAAGAGAAATTTTATAGTCAAGTGGGACAAGTAGAGTCGTTGGCTACTTTGTCATTTTTGTTTCCTTTTCTAAGGGGGAAAAAGAGAAGGAGTGTCAAAATTTTTTCTAAATTAGAACTAAACGCTAGAAGGGTTTCAAGGAAGGAAAGAGAATGGGAGTCCTTTAATTCATGAATAATACTTGTCTTGATAGCGAATAAGTATTTTATAGTATATGTGTATTTTTGATATATATATCTTGTCTTTTGTAAAGTGTGTCAAAGCTATGGCAACAAATAAAAAAGTTGTTTTGTCACAGGACGAATGTGAAGTCATGTGCACTCAATGCACGTTATATGAAAAAGAGAAAAGATCTCGCGCCCCGCGGAGATTAATAAGATGCACCGGTTGTGGACTAAAATGGATCCATTTTGCTTGCTCCAATTTGGATGATACTGCTGAAAATGCAGAAAAGGTTCAAACCGGCGAAATAATAAAATACTGTGAGGATTGTGAAAAGGACCGAGGCCAAATATCTCCAGCGGAGATATCTGACCTCGACGATGAGGAAAAGAATGGAAATCACAGTGATTCTCGGGATCAGACGGCAAACCCGAAGGAAGGAATGTCATCTGGAGGGTCTGACACGTCTGCATTAATTCGCCAGATGATGGAAATGATGCATGAAAAATTTTCTAATATGAACGAAAAATTCACTAACATGGAAGTTAAAATAGATCAGAATAGTGCAGATCTGAGGCGTGAGATAAATCAGAAGTTAGATCAGAATAGTGCAGATCTGAGGCGTGAGAATGGAGAAATGAGACGTGAAATAAATGAAAAGTTTGATACCTCGAAACGATAGACCGATGCTCGATTCGAGGTATTAAACAATAAATTTGACCAGATCTGTTTAGACTTTGCTTCTTCGATTAGCAAATTGAAAGAGCAAACGTCTACCGAACTAGAGCAGGTTAGATACCAGGCCCAACATTCTACCGAGCAGCTCAGAGACGAAACAAATGAAAAATTAAATGAAATAGATGTAAGGTTTGAGAGCACAAACAAAAGATTTTGTAACATCGAACAAAAGGTTGAACAGCAGCAGGCTGAAATAAGTAAATTAAATGTTGCAATATCCAACCTATCAATAGAAACTAAACTAGAGTCGGTTGATCAAAGAATTAGTCAAATTCAAACCGAAGTAGACAGTCTTAAGGGGAATATTACTAAATTGGAACTCGTCAAGTCTGATATCTCCTATCCTTTTCCTGATGGCGATTCTCCAGGGAAAATTTTCCCAGAAACAAGTAACGTCCAACCGGGAAAATGTCAAGTGTTGCCTGATGCACGGGACACAACCATGTATTGTCCCCCGCATCAGCCAACCTCGAAATCATGGTTGAGTAATTTCGATGTACCGATGCAGTCGAGTGTTGTGACTACAACAGTCACTAGCGTAAATGCTCACTCTACCTTTGGAATGGTACAATCTTACAGCGTGCTGCCAGGAGGGGAAAGGAGATGTGCCGGACCGTCGGTTACTGCCGTGGTGGGTCCTAAGTTCGAACCTCACATGGTCAACACTAATTATAAAACCTCTCTTGGTCATATGGGAGCGTTCAGTTCGGTGACCACTCCGTCGGTGGCAAATCCGGTGACAACCCCAACCGCTCAGGATAACGCGTTGATTCCAATAGATTCTTTTCCTGCCCCGTATAGTATGAGCTCTAAAGTTTCCCTCCGGGATATTGAACGTTTTCCCACTTTCGATGGGAACATTGCTAACGGGTTACCTCGAGTTTTCCTGCGAAGATTGCAGCAATATCTAGATATGTACAAACTTACTGATGGGGAACGCCTACAGATAGTTGAAAAATGTTTGATCGCCGCTTCGGGCGCATGGTTTGCCTCTGTTAAATACCAAATCCGGACGTTCAGTGATTTTTTGATTCTTTTCAAAGAAGAGTATTGTAATGAGCACATCGAGCGGCTCCAAAAGAGAAACTTACAATCACTCCGGTATGATCGCTCCAAGTATGGGTCCCTCTTGGACTATGCTTGGAAAATCATTGAACTATATTATCAGATAGCTGAACATCCCTCTCAGGCCGAACTGGTAGATATTATAGTTAACGCTCTTCCACCCGATGAGTCCCGGGCCATAGCGTCCCACTTGTGCCAAACGGTGCGAGAAGTCACCTCACGTTTAGCTGCCTTGTGCGGCAAGGAAGTTGGTGGTCCAGCAAAACGATACTTCGCCCGACGGCAAAGATTCTAAAACCGACGAAGACGAAGGTAACGGCAAGTTGCCAGACAGATTTCCTGAGTTATACCCAAGCTGGATCTCGTTATCCTAGTGGGTATGGCTCAGAAAACAACAATAATGGCCGGCGACTATTTAGGAATCGGCCCATGTTCAACAATCGCCGGAGTTATCGTCCCTATGACCGTACCAACATGGAATCGAACCCGGATAGGGGCGATAACACCAGGAGGAATTTTAACAGGACGTACGGAAGAAGGGAGAACGGTAATAGTCAGGGCAATAATAATAACAATAATAGTAACAATAATGTAAATCGACCCCAGAATTCAGTCCCTTCGCAAGTGCGTGGTAACGGTGAGCCTAGAACAATATTAAATGGCAGTGATAGACGGGAAACTGCGGCCTAATGTCATCAGATATACTAGTCGACGGCTGAAGCCTTACGAATTGTCTCTGTCGATTTCTCAGTTATAACTTCTGTCCGTTCTATTGCTATATGAACACTACTGAAAAAAAAAGTATCGGAACTCACAATTTTCGAAATTTAAAGATTTTCAATTGTACAGAAAATAAACGTAGTGAATTACTCGCGCAATACCCCAAGTAGATATAATATACTGTCCTAGTGTGACTGGTAACGTTTGAATGAGATGAATGAGTGTGTTAACTTAACAAGCATCAGTAGTTAGTATTCCCAATTAGCAAAAATTTTGTTATTCTAACAAAATTTTGTTAATGGGCCGGGGAAAACTGTAATGTACCATTACAGTTGAAAGTAATGGCAATTTTTTTACGCACCCTGTACCTAGTAATTTTTTTTTCAATCTCGGTTTAGTTACACAATTTATTTACTCTCTTTACTTCGAATTAAATATAATGAATCGAAAGGTTTCATTAGTAACCATATTCCCACTGAATAACATATTTTATTTATATTTTGATTAAGTGTAAATCCCATTTTCGGATATATAAGTCGAATAGTTACAAGGTTTACCATTCTGACGTCATACCGAAACATAGTTCTGTCATTGGATATAAATTTTCTTAATTTCAGACCAATGTAGATTTTGGCCAGGTACCTAATCTTTCCCTCACCCCCCTCACTAGTCCATAGTCACTTTCAGATCCGGTTATATCTGGATTTGCCAAATTTCTATTTGCTTTGTAATTTCCGCGGCTAAAGTTTTCGTTCTGATTGGAGGAATTCTCCTACCTCTGGCTTTTTCGGCGCAATGTTATCAGAATAATCGAAGACACCTTACGAGGCGCAGCTTATAATTTCGCCTACATATCTGCGGTAAAAGGACTAGGATTTTAATAGAATTCAGGTAAAAATCTGATTTAATTTCATAGTTGAACATTGAAGGCTGTGTAGGAGCCCCAAAAAAAGGAAAAAAATCTACATTTATCGTAAAGAAACAATAAGTTAGTGAAACATCCAGTTCTGTTTACTAGGAAGCCATGTTTGCTGCCCAGCTAGAATAGACAGTGAAATAGTGACTTTATTTCTTTTTCTTCCAAATTCAGTTAGGGATTAGGGGAAATACGACCTGTTTTCGTATATTCTATAGTGTATATTTTAAATGTGATTTTTTTTATTAAGTGTCTGTATGTAGTAGGTTTTGCAATGTTAACTCTCAGAATGGCAGCTTAAGCTAGCGTAAAAGGGCTCCTATCCCCTTTTCCAAATTGAACCAGTTCTAGCGGGGGAATGGGTTAGTTATTGTTCGTTTTAGGGCATTTTCCCCTCTCAGGGGAAGGGTCCCTCCATAAACCTCGTTAAGGTGCCCCCAGGGCATCAACCTTTGGCAATCATTATGTAAACAATTGGTCAGGTCAATTGGACCTAGGGTTACCTTTCTCATTTTGCCCCCCTTTAAGTTTAATAGAGCCGACTGTATATACCAACAAGGGAGTATTTTTCGTCAACATGCATGTAATTAAATGGTGCATGTTTGGTTTAGTTAGTTGTCTTTATGTATAGTACTAACAGTGGTGTATGTAGTTAGTAGTTTTGTGTGAGTGTGTGAATTTTCGGTTAGGACAGTGTATAAATATGCGTTAATTTAGTACCATTTGTCTAACTCGAAGTATACTAAACCGGAGTAAATATTAAATTTCTGATTAATGAGTACAAGTATATATTTCAGTACACGGTAAATTATGCCTCCACCACAGCGCCATAGTGTCTGTTTTCGGTAGTCAATTGTTTGTTGACATTACGACATCGCATGACTTAGTGATCTAGATTGTTTGATTTTGGACATTTATTTCTAAATTACTTCCCGTGGACATGGTTTTCGGTTCAGATGAGTATACCTTCGTATAAGATAGCATGAGATCTTACTGTACTGAAAATTTCAGCTTGCTAGGTCCAGTAGTAATGGAAATATCTACTGAAATAAAGAATACCTATTTTCTTAATAGAAGTAAAGCCCATATGCTGTTACTGTTTGTTTCAAAATGTAGTATTAAATTCTCTTTTCCCGTGGCTGTAGAAAATTTCCATTGTTGCTTTAGTTTTATCAGCAAATTGGAAATAGATTAATCGTTGACAATTTAACTTTCAGTGAATACACGTATGATTTAAAAAAAAAAACTGCGAAGTAAATACAATTTGGGTGCTTCGAAACAAAGAGTACGTGGTTCGATGAATGTTATCGTGTAGTAGTTTGAGCGTGATAGATTGTGATAATTATATATATTTATTACTGTGTAATGTAAATATGTGTATGGCCTGTGTGTAAAATGTATGAAATAGGGTGTCTGTAAAATATTACTTCGCGCGAAAATTAGTAGATAATGAATGAATGTAATGATATATTAATAATATGATATAAAATATGAATGAGATGATGACACCTATATTTAAATGGATAGGCCTAGTGTATGTTATGTAGTGAAAATATGAATATGTTTACTAAAAAAAAAATCTCTCGCGTTTTGACTTCTACACCAGTACATTCATCCAACCGAGTTTGCTACTTGGATAGTAAATTGTAGTTGGGAATTGTGTGTTACTTCGCATTTAAGTACCTCATAATAACAGCCCCGGATCTTAAGCCTTTCAATAGATAGGGTAGCATCATGTGGGAATTACTTCTAAAGGTTGACAGAAATGATAATTAAGAAAACCAACTGCTATATCCTGTGATCATCGAAAAGTACAGGTTTCGGTCATTTGTACCTTTAACATTCATTGTCTCTCCGAGATTTTTTTTTTCGTTGCTTACCTTATTTATTTATTGTGCAGTGTTCATATAACTCAGTTCGGACTATCCGATTAAATCGACTGCTACTAAATTAATATTCATGTCATTAGCGTACCCGGACGTCGACCCCTAGTCCCCTTAAGTATTTTCATGTCTTTTCTTAGTTTAATTAGATGAGGGAAATTAACGACGTCCCAGACTGTGGCATGTCTGCGCGGGGTAGCCATCGGTGATGTTTGGTTATTGAAATCACCGATCCAAAATTCAGTTTATTTTTAGTTTTTTTTTTATTTTGGCAAACTCTAATTAGGGATATCTTAGCTATTACTCTAATTTCATTACTATTCTGGAATCTTCTAGTTTCCAAGAGGTCGGATGATTTTTTTTCCTTTTGAAATTCTAAATTAACGCCGTCTCTAACCTTCCGGAGGATTTTCGGGACCCTGCTGGTTTGGGCCGGATACGGGGATCGGATTTCAATCTTACAACCAAACTCTTGTGGGATTGGGATCTGATGGACACGGAACTTGCATCCTTGGCAGCAGGGCGCTCCTTGAGTCTACGTATTTGAGTAGACCACCCTTTTGGCATGTTAAGAATATTTTGGCTATGGATTTTGTTGAGAGCGAAATTCGACTTTTATCTTTGTAGCGTTAGTTATTTCCCACTTAAGTCTTTGGCGCCCCTATTCTTCGTCTTCCTTCTTCTCTATCTCTCTCTCCGTCTTCATTACCTCTAGAGTTATTTTTTTTAATTTCTCAACCTCCCCCCCCCGGTTTCTGAAACTCATGAAAACGTACAATATTCATATCACTTATTTCGATCGTATGTACTAACTGAGACATCGAGGGATGCAATTCGTGGAGGTATTGCAGCACAACTCAGGACCATTTTCGCGATATTCAATCCACCACGGGAGAAATTGACGAGAAGGTACACTATGCTTTCAGATTCCTAGAAACATTTGTTATTCATTGATCGTACAAATTATACCCATTGACGACTGATTTCTGGTTTTATTTCTATTGATTGGTCATATAGTGTGTATGTATTAATAGTTTGGGCCCACTAGTTTCGAATAACATTGATTTTTTTTCTGTATATACATCTATATATGTACTTACATAGTTTTAAAAGTTACGTGCCTGCTCTATTTGTTGTATTTCCACCTCTTATGTCAACTTATTAAATAATACCAACTATTTTTTTATATACGCGGATCTTTAGTAAATTGAGAATGATTATTGATTATCGGGTTTACATATAAAGTACAATGTTGCAACCTTATGAAGAAAAAAAAAGTGAATTTTGATAGTCAGGGTTTTTGTTTATTTTGAGCCAATAAAATATGGATACTTATCGAATATAAAAATGTTATGTAGAATTTAAATGTCGACGAAATATTAAGATGGATATTAAAATGAAATTTATTATATTGACTAATATGAATATATATATATATGCGAGTATGTATGTAAAGGGCTCGGTATTTACCCTGGTTGTTTTAGGTTGCCATAGATTTTTGACACCCGACATTTACCAACTATTTGTGATATACAGTATTACCGCGTAAATTGTAATAAATGACATTTTGTTGAGTTGTTATTGATGTTTGTGACTATTAAAGTTGAATATCATGTTAAATACTGCATGTAAATAAAACAAGTAGCAGGTCGTAAGAAAAGTAAGAATAACCCTAATCCTTATCCAAATTTATTTTGCGAGATCATAGTGAAATCAGTAAGCTACGAAACAGTGTGCCCCTCCAACGAATCCTTCTATCAGTAAACCATGAAACAAATCCTTCCCCTACGATCGGAAACCTAACTATTCAGTGACTAGAATCTTTTGACTACACGATCTATACTAGAAAAAAAAATAGTGATCTTAAATTCAACGAACTGAAATTAGGTCAATAATTTAGTAGTGTGAATACAGGAATATGGAAATATGTTCCCAATGTCTGTGACTGGATTCGATAATTTTTCTTTAATCTTGATAAACTTTGAAATTTTATATCCAGTGCGTCAAGTGACGAAATGAGAAATATAAATATATATGTGATATGAAGCAACTATTTGTCTGTAATTAAAACCAAAACGATTAAATACTCTCATGGACACAAATCACAGTGCGTAAAGAGAGTTGAAAAAGGAGTTATTATCGACGTGAGAACAAAGACTCATAAAATTGTCGAAATGTCTCCTCTTGGGACGGAGACTCAATAAAATGCTACTAAAGTGTTTTTTTTAAAGAATGATTAACCAATTATATTTTTTTCCCTTTTTTCCGCAATGATATGTATTCATTGCACTGAATCTTAAATATATTGACCTTTGAATTTTTTTTTCCTTTATTTTTGTCTTTCGTCTTTTGTCGAATTCTTTTTTATGTAATCCAACTTTTAATATATCTAGAAAGAGAAATGTGTTATTTGATCTTGTTGAAAGTAGCGGATTTCTGTGCATGCTTATGAAACATTCTTTTCATGTATTAAATTTTTCCTGTTATGTCAAACTAAGTTTTCTTTTATTGAAATGTAATAAATGTCTATAGAAATGTAGTTAGGTTAGTTTAATTCAACTAAATACAACCCGAAGTATACATTGTCCTGTATGAATGTGTGTGTGAGTGAAATGTAGGTTTAGTATTAAGTGCACCAATTATTTTGACATATATGTGTGACTTATTATAATTAATGGTAGTTGGCAATTAAAGTCATTGAATGTCAATACTAACTTAATTTAAGTTGGCTCTATGAAGGAAGTAAAAAGGACCGAAGTAGCCTGAACAAATGATCATCATGGGAGAACTGTGAAAGTCAAAATCTTCGACAAATATGTGATACTCTGATTTTTTTTTCTTCCTTCCCTCTGTGGTCGTTTCTAACATGCCATCAACTTCGTCGTTCATTTTTCAAATATTGGATATTAGTCTAGAACTTCTGGAAATATTGAATAAACGGTAAAATTAAACTTTCTCATCTATCTCAGAGCTAGATTGGGATAATTCGGTAGTTGGGGTCAAATGGATCTAGATCGGGGATGTATGGGTTAACATGTGTCTACCTTTGATCACCTTAATACCAAACATTCACCCAATAGCTATTGGAAATGATCCCAATTCGATAATTATTCACTTTTCTTTACCATATTTCTCAAAATATCCAGTAACAGTTTCCTCTTTATCACCTTCTTACTTTACCTCTTTCCTCTTCTATCTTCCTTTTCCTTTCTTCATCTTCTTCTTCTATTTTTAAATAAAACTGAAAAGGGGGTCGTGACTGGGAATTCTATATGTAATAAACACGGTCATGTATTTATTTATTTTATTTTATTTTCTTTAGAAGTCCGATAAAAAGTTTTCTCGTTTCGATCGAACCTAGTATGTTCGAAATTAAGAAATGGATATTATATTCCAATATAATTAGACATAAGCTGATAGCTTCATGAATATCCCCACCAGGGGTGAAGGGTTCCCACTCACGACTTATTCCGTGCATCACATTTGTTGCAGATTCTTTCTTCCCTCAATCAGTTTTAGATTGAGGAAAACGTGACGGGATTCGTTGTTATGGAAACGGTGGTTTCTATGGCAACGGCCCTTTCCTTTTTCAGTTTTTCAGTTTTTTTTCTTGATGAAGCTGCAAGTGAAATACAAGTAATTTTTTTTCTTTTGTCCTCTGTTGAAGGACTTAATGATAGAATGCTTTGTCAAAGCAATATTAATGTCATTCCATGAATGTTACTGTTTTATGAAGTTGATGGGGAAGCCTTTCCGCAACTAATTGTAATTTTTCTTTCCTTTTATATTCTAATATGTTTATCCATTAATTTGTCTTGACAATTTGATTTTTGTTTTTTTTTCTTTTACTCCATGGAGAAATAAATGTATCCTCTTCTATATTTACTATATTTTATTTCAATATTCACTATGTAATAGTAGTATTAATTGATATAGTACGCTTACTGAATATAAACAAAAACTTTTCGCCTTGTGGAAAGAGATCCAAAGGATGGCCCGGGTGTCTTGATGAGACAAGAACCTGTTTCTTTCAGTAATTTGAGGGTGTATAATTATAAGTTAAAAGCTTTGTCTTTATTTTAGTAATAATAGATAGATAGTACAATATAAATATATATCTATATAGAGTTTTATAGGTCTGGAAACACTACTTGAAGACTCGTGCCAAACAACGAAAGAATTGGGTGAGAAGCTTAGAGGCGACCATTAGACAATGCATCCGCTGGAAGTCTACACCCTTGGCAAAATCCAGAAAGCAGTAAATTGATTCTACACGGGCTTACAGAGCGCAGTATAGAGTATCGTCTGAACACTTGTGTGCCACTGTATGCTCGCCACAAAAGAAGGTCTTTTATGTAGAAAGTTGTAACAAGAGATAAAAGTTGCTGCGATAACTCTAAACGTCGAAAATAGTGGGGTAAACCGTGGTCAACTCACCACTTGAAACGGATATCCATAATAATAATAATAAAGTGTTGTTGATCTGGTGAGATATCAAGGGAGTGCTCTATTACGAACTACTGAAGCCTGGTGAAAGCATCAAAGCTGAACAGTGCAAAAAAAAATCCGTTTAAGCGAAAAATCGAGGAGAAACAACCTTATTTTGGGCAAGGAACACAAGAGGCCATACTTTCGTCCACATGTCGCCTTGTCAACAAAGAAACAATCCTTAACCTGGGTTGGGAAATTCTTTAATATGCGGCATATTCACCTGATCAGATTATCACCTATTTTCTGTCTAGCGCTTCGCAAACATTGATAATACCAAGAATTGCAACAACTTTATCGCCTCTAACGTAAGTTAAGTCTTTCTTTGGACAGGGAATACGCAGGCTATCAAACTTATTTGCTAAAGTGTTAGAGAGTGAAGGAAAATACTTTGATGATAAGTTTGATTTCGTTACTTAAAATAGTAATATTTATGCTATGTAAATAAAAAAAAAAAACTGGAAATTTATGCACACGTTCTCTTCTGATCATGAAAGCTTGGAGGCCTTATTCCACATAAAAAAAAGTTCACAGAATAAAGAAATCTTACTCATCTAGTAAGCATCGAGCTTCCCTTTGGAGGAAAGCCCCTTGGGTTGACAATAATCGTGCCCTATCTCTTTTTCCATGGGACATTCTTGCAGTGGATTCTCTCAATGATATTGTACATACATGAGAAGACTTTGTTCCTAAAAAGAAATGTAAGTCTAGTAGGTACCCTCCATGGTTTGATTCGGAGGCACGATCTGTTTTAAAAAACAAAAAACTGTCATGATCACTGTGGAAGCAACATCCAAATGAGAATACATATAAGAAATTTTCTGAGATAAGACGTTACTCAAAACAGTTGTTTAAAATAAAATATGAAAACTATATTGCCAGTATAACATCTGATATTTCTAAAAATCCAAATAGACTTTGGTCCGTCATAAATTCAAGAAGAAGTTCTTCCTACATTCCTGAAGAAATTTTTCACGACTCTATCGCAGCAACTAGTGAAAATAGAGTTCATATTTTTAGTGATTATTTCTACTAGAATTTTTGTGTTCAGACCACTCCTACGCCGCTTCCTCCTGTTCAGCAAGTTTGTTCATATTCGTTGTCTTCACTCAGTACTTCTCCTGATGAGGTAAGGCATCTTCTTTCTTTTTTTTACCTTTGAATCGCTCTCCTGGTCCTGACAATATCACTTCAATCTTCTTACGTAATACTGCAGAATCTCTGGCCAATCCTTTATCACGATTTTTAAATAGATACTTTAGTGAAGGTGTTTTCTTTAGATCGTGGAAACAGGCTAATATTGTACCTATTTTGAAATCTGGCAGGGCGAACAATGTTTCACCATACAAACCTATTTCTCTCTTGCCCATCCTTTCTGTGGTGTGCGAGAAAATAATCGAAGATAGATTGCATAAATTTGTTGCACCCTACTTAGATCCTACTTAACATGGCTTTCTTCCTGGCAGTACTACTCTCACAAATTTATCTTTATTACTTTCGGAAGCAATTAAATCTCTGTCCAATAATACACAACTTGATGTAATCTATCTAGACCTAACTAAAGCTTTTGATCGCATTGACACTAAGCTTCTTCTTCATAAACTAGCACATAGATTTAATATTCACGGCAAATTCTTCTCATTGTTACGAGACTATCTCACTGAACGTGAACAACGTGTTGTTGTCTCTGGATCTGCTTCGAATTTTGTTCCTGTTCTCTCTGGTGTCCCCCAGGGTAGTGTTCTGGGCCCACTTCTTTTCCTTCTCTTCATAGATGATCTCCCGCCTTATCTTAAGTTATCTGACACCAAAATTCTTCTCTTTGCTGACGACTGCAAATTATTTCGGGAAATTAGGACAGCTCAAGATGTGATTGAACTGCAAAAATAAACCTCTCAGATCTTCTGGACTGGTGTAGCATGTGGAATCTAAAAGTAAGTCCCTTAAAATCTTCTACTATAATATTTTCATTAAAGAAAAACAAAATCCCTTCTACCTACTTATTGGAGATGATCCTATTGCTAAGGTCTCATCTCAGAAGGATCTCGGGGTTGTGTTCGACGAAAGATTTCTGTTTACTGATCACATTGCTGCCATGACCAAGAGTGCTATGCGATTATTAGGTCTCCTGTACATGTTTACAGAGATTAGGGATATTACAGCCTTAAGTATATTCTATAAAACGTTTATTTCAACCAAAATAGAGTACTGTTCCACCATTTGGAGTACGGCTAGCGTTTCAAATCTCTCTCGCATTGACTCAGTTCTAAATTTCTTTCTTGCCATTGTCAGGAAAAGAATACCTTCTGTACGCTGTTTAAGTAAACCTGAATTGTTGGCTGTTCTTGGCATCCGTACACCTTCATCTCGTCGCATGCTACTTGATATGATGTTTCTTCATAGAATTCTAAATGAGAAACTTACAACTAAAGAACTAATCTCTAAATTTAATATTCGGGTACCTGGAAGAAGAACTAGAAATAGTGAACTACTACATTGCAACACGCCTCGATTATCAATTATTCAACGTTCTTTGTTCCATAGACTGGCTTCTGAATTTAACTCCATTGCTTCTGACGTGGATACTTTTAAATCTGAGAATGTATTCCGACAGGAAATTATTGCTACACTTATGGAACCTTAGTTTTATTTCAATTTGTTATTGCTACATTTATGGATTTTTTATATAGCTTTTTGTTTATACTTGTTATTGTTAATTTTATATTCTATGTTATATAGTTTCAGTGCAAAATGGCTGCCTTGCTGTATCTGGAACTTTGGCAAATAAATAAATAACTTCCAGGTACTTGATAAGATGGTTAGGCAACCATAACGACATTTGGGATATAATGGTTGAATAATGTACAGTTTTGTCGGCAAAACAGCTGAAATGACAGGTTGAAAACGAACCAAGAGCACAGTTCCGGATTGAACATAGGATTTACAAGTACTGGAGGTTGAAACCGCATTTTCTTACTTGTATAAATTCACTAAAGGGAAACAAAAGTAATACTTAAGAAAAATGACGAAGCGTCTTAGAGCGTTTAGGAAGGGTATCTCTAGAGCACCTTGCACTGAGAAAAAAATTGTAGGTAGCGTACTTAAAAAGGTAGGCTACATGCGTAATTCCTGTAGTTTTTGGACTTAACGTACAGTAGACGTATAACTGAAAACGCATGTTTTATAATACTTTCCGTATAAGTGTTCCATCTATACGTACTTTCCGTATGAAGCAATATAGGCGTTCAGGATCTCACATACAAATGGACACATATAACATATAGTTGACGAAGGTAACATACATATATGTATGTAATATAAGGAAGACTGTTAGATATCAGACATCCTGCAACGGCATGATGCAACAACTAAGGGCAGTGCCTATGTAGCATACGGATAACGTATGCTTCGTACTGATTTCTGTCGTGAGCAAGAGAATACCGTATATTTGTACAATATACCGCTGTCCGGAGAACGGATTTTTCTCAGTGTAGGAAGGATAAGGAGGGTAGTTGACCGAGCACCTTAGAAAGGAAGTAAAGGAGCTCAATGACTATGGGTCTTAGAGCTTGTAGGAAAGGTATCTCTCAATGACCAGGTGTTTTAGAGAAGGGGTTAAGATGTCTCAATGGCCAGGCGTCTTAGAGAGGAAGTAAAGGAGCTCAATGACTATGGGTCTTAGAGCTTGTAGGATAGGTATCTCTCAATGACCAGGTGTTTTAGAGAAGGGGTTAAGATGTCTCAATGGCCAGGCGTCTTAGAGAGGAAGTAAAGGAGCTCAATGACTATGGGTCTTAGAGCTTGTAGGAAAGGTATCTCTCAATGACCAGGTGTTTTAGAGAAGGGGTTAAGATGACTCAATGACCAGGCGTCTTAGAGAGTTGGAGGTTTGATCAAGCAGGCGAGATTGAAGTCTTCTGTGGTGTACTCTCCTCTTTTATCTTCAAATGTCGTCTACCTTCGTTGATCTCCGTCGCTGGCGATTGTAGATGATGTCCTCTTCGTGAATGTTGTCTGTGGGGTGTGTATATCTAGCACGTGATGTAGAAACACATGGTTGCATCTAGCATAGAGTAAATACACGTGGAACCTTACAATATCGTCAAATCCTTCTGCTTACTATTCCAGTCTCTATACAGTGATAACCGTAAATGAAGTAACTTTCTAAGCTTTAAGCTGATAATATTAGAAGGCCACAGAACATTGATTGATTGATTGAGGTTTAATGGGAATGTTAGTATGGAGGCTATTTGTCCCCGTCACTATCAACACGGACTGCGGTAAATAAAAGTCCAAAAAATACATCAACAGAGACAAAAAACTGCGGCAAAGTAGAAATAAGCAAGTAACCTAAGTAACAAATATATAATAACAATAAATAGTAAATATATATTAATAACAATGAATAGCAATAATAGTAACAATGGAGAAATTATATAACAATAACAATATATAGTAGAAAACAAAAAAGTCAGAAATTAAGGCGAACTTTTCCATGTGGTCTGAGTACCACCGTCCACTTAGTGCCCATCAGTTCCTCTTCCGCCAAGTCAGATTTCAAAGAAACTTCAGATGACTTACAAACAGGTGAAGATTTTGCTCCTTTCGGAGAAAGAATCCTATCATTAAGGTGGCGAAATTTTAGGCCGTCAATTTAAGATAAGTGGTGATGAACTGGAGTTGGCCGAAGATTACAACTAAAAGAAACACGTGAGGTTTTAGGAGGTTCGCTATAGATGTGACTGAGATCTGAATTTCTGAACTTTTGTCGGAAACAAGATCAGTTTCGGCATCACTAATAGAATCACGTGGGATTTCGGGGGATTCGCTCGTCGATACGACTGGGGTCAGAATTTCTGGACTTCGATTGGGAACAAGATCCGTTTTGGGGCGGGATAACGTCGGAAGTCTGAGTTGCCACAGATTTATAAGAGGTAGCTGCAACAGTAGCAAAGGGCACAGAAAACGAGGAAGGGATGGTTTCCTTTAAGCAACTCATAGCATGGGCAGCAGAGATCTTCTCAACAGTCATTAGCTCTCGGATACGTTCTGACGTTGAAAGGCTGGACAGTCCCGAGGCTAAGCAGAATGGTCACCCTTGCAGTTGACATGAAAGGGCTAAGTCGCTGTACAGGACTACCCTGGCCATAATTCACACAAAAAGCAGCACTCACATTAAACGACATGCTAGTCTGTCCGAAGTATTGACTTTTGGAACAACACAGGGGAATATAGGGACGTACTTTGTGTCGATAATAACTAGCCTTCACGTAGTTCGGAAGTGTAGGTAAACTGAAAGTAATAATCAGTAACTGAGTAGCAAAGCAATGACTTCACCTGACTTCTCACTTTTGATACGAGCTACGTCTGCAACATATTGGTCAGTCATCTCTGATTTAATCTCTTCCTCGGTGGCGTTTAAGAATTCGCAACATGATGTTATAACGCGAGAGACGTTCAGAAGACGATGGGGTTTCAATGTTAGTTAATTTGAGCAACTTCACTGTTGGCTTCTCTTCGACCGTTTCCACCAATAAAGTATCATTCCGTAATTTCTTCATACCCTTAACCTGTCCGCCGTTATAAGTGATAACTTTGTTAATGACGAAAGGGAATATCTAAGTTCTTAAAAGCATTCGGACGATTTGCTTCAGCATTGGTACTATCAGCATCTTTAATTACAAAATATCGTAATACAGACATTACTACACTTGTCTTTTCCAGACTACCTACACCTTGAGAGTTTGTCTGCTTCTCATATAATTTGGGCTTTTTTGAGAGGGTGAGACCGGACCTGATTTTAAAGTTTTAGTAACCATAAAATGTTGGTATTAAATATATACCTACGTTTATAAAGAGACAATGTGTGTGAATGTCGCAATTTTAAACCTGGGCCCTTGCGAGGAGAACGTCGCTACTCCCCTGGCTATCCCATAAGCACGCCCTCAGCGTAGGGTCAGCGTGGTGGGGCCGATGCGGTCAAGGGGAATGGCGGAGCAAGAAAACCATTTACGTCAAAAGGGACGCATGGCTCCGAAAAAAATGGAACGAAAAGATACAACTTGTCTAATAAAAAAATAGATCCCAACAGCCCACAACAGAACAAAATGTGCTATTATAAAAATTTTTGTGCTTTTATTGTTTTTTTTATTATTTTTTGTTTTAATACCTTTTTCTATTTTTATTTTTTCAAATATTTAAACACTGAACTACACGAACACTGGACGTACACAATAGTAGACAATTATAAAAATTTTTGTGCTTTTATTGTTTTTTTTATTTTTTTAAATACCTTTTTTCTATTTTTATTTTTTCAAATATATAATCACTGGACTACACGAACACTAGACGTACACAATAGTAGACAATTATAAAAATTTTTGTGCTTTTATTGTTTTTTTATTTTTTTGTTTTAATAGCTTTTTCTATTTTTATTTTTTCAAATATTTAAACACTGGACTACACGAACACTGGACGTACACAATAGTAGACAATTATAAAAATTTTTGTGCTTTTATTGTTTTTTTTTTATTTTTTTGTTTTAATACCTTTTTTCTATTTTTATTTTTTTCAAATATTTAAATACTGGACTACACGAACACTGGACGTACACAATAGTAGACAATTATAAAAATTTTTGTGCTTTTATTGTTTTTTATTTTTTTGTTTTAATACCTTTTTCTATTTTTATTTTTTCAAATATTTAAACACTGGACTACACGAACACTGGA
This sequence comes from Thermobia domestica, assembly GCF_964235325.1. NCBI lineage: Eukaryota > Metazoa > Arthropoda > Insecta > Zygentoma > Lepismatidae > Thermobia > Thermobia domestica. The sequence goes on from NC_137471.1 coordinate 128,509,665, forward strand.
AGTACACAATAGTAGACCAGGATGGGTGACGTCCACTCAAGATCTACACGTATAGATATAAAATATGTTTTTGGTTAATATAGAAAGTAATAAAATATTATTTAAACTATCTGTTAACTTAACCTCTACTATAATCTTACAATTTATAAACTGTAAAATAAGCTTGGTTGTGTGCTGGTGCAATTATCGCCAGAAGTCGTATCAATGAGAATAACGAAAATGATTTAGTAATGGAATGGTTAATTCTGAATGAGTGAAATTTCTGTTTAAAAACAACCAGATACAGGCACGTAGCTAGGATTTCGTAATGGGGCGGGAGGTCCGTGACATGAAATACTGTGGTTATCACACCAGGATCTCGATCAATCTAAACTATTTTACTGGCAACATATATTGGTTTGTTAGGACAATTAAATGAGGATATGTTAGTAAGTATTTTAATAAGGAATTGTGAAGAAATCTTGAGTAAAAGAATAGTATAAAAAAAGCATTGAAAAACATTTCACAGAATCTGCGTTCCTTCCTCTGTTCATTCAAATGTAACATTTTCCCTTTCATTATGACCTCAACTATTATAAAAAGTATATATCAAATAATGTCTTGTACCGTAAAATATGTTAAAATATCTGCATTCCTTTCTCTGTTGAAACAAATGTTAACAGAATTATCTTTCCACATAATTTTTGTTTGTTCCAAATGACAAGTTAAAGGAGCAGTACAAAACTTTCTCAAATAATATGTGTGATACTGCAGAGAAAGGATGACGAAAAATTATGATAAAAAATGTTCACGCTATTACGGAACGGCACTGTATTTTCGAAACCTTGAAATGTCCCTGGCTAGTATCAGAAATTCTGAGAATTCCGTAATTTTTCTAGAACTTACAAATTTCCTGGCTTTTCCAGGATATCCCGCTCATTCGCCACCATGTATTGCAAGTCATTCGGCTAATGCGTTTCTCGTAAGGCTGGAGTGGCCAGGAAACAATGCCAACAATGCTGTGCTCAAGTTTGCGTATCATTGGCTCCTAATTATTTAACTTGTCATTTAGAACAGACAGTAAAAGACACGTCAATAACTTTCTCATTCTGTCTCTAACAAATATTTACAAAAGCAACCTCGTTTTCCCTCTTCGTCCCATAGCATTTAACACTTCGTCAGGGGTGAAAGTCATAGGGTAGTGTGTTGACATTAGAGCATTACTGTAGATTTATATTTTTAACGCTGATTGCTCTTTTTCTCGTTTCATTTCTGGTTTCGAAAGGGGTAAGTCCGGGGGCGGTTTCTTAACTGATAACAATTTTAGTGATAAAGTCGACTTGGATGTGTGACCTTGGATCAGTGTTGGATAAGTTACTTGTAAAAATGTAACGCGTTACAAGTTACTTTACTTTCTCTTAAAATGTAACGCGTTAGTAACGCGTTACTTGCCTCAAAAAAGTAACTGTTACTTTACTTCGAAAGTAACGCGTTACTAACGCGTTACTTTTAGGTCCGAAACTTTGAACATGTGAAAAAATCTTATTACTTCAATTTTCCGTACTACTATTACTACCGCTATTATTATTATTATTATTATTATTATTATTATTATTATTATTATTATTATTATTATTATTATTATTATTATTATTATTATTATTGCACGTTCTGAATCGATTTATGTAAATGCAAGGACAAATTTTTACTTGACAATTGTATGAACATTTTAATTTAATGTAACATTGACTAAAATGCCATTCTGCGTTACTCGTAGGGACGGGCAGAAGTGAATTCGAGCAAGTTTTCTTTGAAACTCGATTCGACTAGAAACAGACATCTTTGAGCTCGACCCGAGTACTCGGCTTGAAAAATTTCTTCCAACTCGACTCAAATTCGGGTCGTGTTTCGAGTCGAGTCGACTCAAATCTAGTGTATAGTTTTGAGTACTCTCTTCAAGTATCTTACATAGACAATATAATTATTATCAATGGTACTACTACTACTACCACAACTTCTTCTTCTTCTTCTATTATTATTATTATTATTATTATTATTATTATTATTATTATTATTATTATTATTATTATTATTATTATTATTATTATTATTATTATTATTATTATTATTATTATTGGATTCCAGTCGAGTGTTAGCTTGACTCGTGCTCATCCCTATGCGTTAGAAAAAATGGTTGCTTATTATTATTCTGCTAAACTAATTATATAATAATAACAATGTTGGTATGTAAAATTAAAAATACAGAACATAGAGAAACAATACACTACAACTGACGAAATGAGAACACATGTACTGGGGGTGAATCAAAATTGCCCATAACTCTAAAATCGATACATGCTTTTTAAAGCTAGTTGTTCCAAACTCTATAATCAACGGGACTTTAGGATATGCAAACAGATCTAAAAGAACCCTAATATTACATACCATCAACATTACATCAATAAAGGAGTAGGCCTGCTCATCAGAACACCGTTTATTCAATTAAACCCTTACTGAATGTCGTTCATTATGGCACCCTAATTGTTGATAAATATTTCCCGCCGGGGCACCACTTTACTTTTAAATTCTGTTCAGCAGTGGCGTATTTACGATTTTGTTTCGGTGGGGCTTTGCCTGAAAATGTGAAAATTCTGCAAGATATTTTATATACTTTACTATAGTAAGTAAGATTTCGGAGGGGGGGCTTAAGCCCGGAAGCCCCATCATTACATATGCTACTGCTGTTCACCATCATCTTCAGCTTTTAAGAAAAAGTATTCTTTCAAATGTTCGAACGATAAAATATTTTCGTTCTCCATCTTTATAAAAACAACACCATTCAAAGTAAAATAGACTCAAAATCTAAGACAAAATCTTCCAGGTGCTTGCAATCAGTACACGTGATTTCCCTGAGGCTGTCCTCATCTTCCAAAAGCAGCAAGTGGCACTATATTTTGCTATGTAAATAAACAAATCAAATTGTATCTATGAATGTATTTGCAAGCCTACCAACGTAAAGTTCGTAAGGCGAAACGGGAAAATGCACATCGAGATTTCCCGTTCCGCCTTGCATTAAGATGAAAAGTGATAACAGGTTTTACATGCTAATTTCATTGCTAGAGGTCATAAGGCGAAACGGGAAAAGGCGAACAGTGCAGGAATTGTCGGTCACTGACATCGTTCATGCTCCATTGTTCCATTCTGAGAAATTCACTTACAGGAAAGAAACATTTGTTTCCGAAAAAAAAATATACATATATTGTAGTTACTCATCCTAAATGTAACGCGAAAAAGTAACGCAAACTATGTACGTTACTTAAAAATTTGTAACGCGTTACCGTTACAGTTACTTTGGAAAAAATGTAACGCGTTACTAGCAAACGTTACTTAAAAAGTAACGCGTTACTAGGAAACGTTACTTAAAAAGTAACGCGTTACGTTACTTCCCAAGACTGCCTTGGATGTATAATAATTTATTCCTCGCAAGAGGATTCAAGACATGACAAGACACTACTTTTTCTTTCATTAGAGATGAATCCTAATTGGTTAGATTGAAATGTTCTGTTTGTTTCAGCGCAGCGACTTGTCACGAAAAACCTTTGGAAATGAAGTCTGAAAGAACATATTTTTGTGGTCGAAATACTAGAATTAATTTTAAACACATGCCACCTTATGCAGAGTCGTTTTGATGTATGATTAGCGTCATACTAAAGGCCCGTGCAGGAAACATATCTTAGACGAACTCTATAGTATGGAACTAATCACGATTCAGAACGACTGTGCATAAGACCCATGAAATCTACATTTCTTCTCACGAATCTAGCTCAAACTTAGTAGGTTTAATATCACATTGTCAAGAAAAGGTATTTCAAAAATACTTGAAGTATTTATTCTTCATGTGAATTGCTGATACAAATATATAATGTAGAACTGTGGTTCTCAAAGTGACGTCTACGGACCCCTGGAGGTTCGCGAGACCTAGTCAGGGGGTGCGCGACGCCTAAAAATTGAAATGTGTTGTAATAAAATGGAACTCTCAGCTGTTATGTAAGAAGTATTTTTTAAGGTTAAGAAGCTGCAGCTGTGGGCAGTACGAGTACATTTCCTGTGCTCAAGGACTTCACTGATTTTTCAGGTGAAAAATTCTCTGCTGAAATGCACTAAACAAAACACTTGTAGGCATTGGCGTAACTAGGATATTTTTCTATGGAGGGCCATGGTCCTTAGTTCTGAAAATTGGAAACATCTTTAGAAGACCTTGTTATAATGTTTATATATATATATATATATATATATATATATATATATATATATATATATATATATATATATATATATATATATATATATATATATATATATATATATATATATTAGGGTGGTCCTTATTTATATGGAAAAAAGTAAATTTAGGAATTTCCTTGGACGAACCCTCTAAAATGGTTTCGTATGGGATCAGGAAAAAAAATCAGGTCCATTGAATAATTTTAAATGCGACCTCAAGTTTTGAATCCGATTACAATACATATTATATGGGGGAAATCTGAAGTAAAATCTTGTAATTTAGAAAGAGCTTAAGGTAATGGAGAGATATCTTGGATAATGGAACTAGAGGAAGAGACCAACCTAGTCTTGTATAGCATTATCATGGCGGTCATCTTGGAGCCCGCCATCTTGAATTCAGGTCAAAATTTTCAAATAGTAAGAGAGTCATGTGACATAATTTTGAGGTAGCGTTTTCCCAGAAGCACAAATCTAGTATTATTTTCAAGCTACTGGTAATCATGTAAGAGTTATTGCGTTTGAAAAACGAAATGCTTCGATGTAATGTTATTTTATTGTAGTTATTGACCACAGATTTGTAAGAATTTTGGAAGTATTTTACATATACTGGAAACAAACTGCTAGAGAAAGTTATGAACTACAAATAAGTTTTTCCATCAAGATGATTCATACATCATTATGAGGAAAAAGAAAAATTATATCTTGGAAGAAACTGAAATATCCGTTTTTAATGTAGTAGCTTTGTGGTAAGTTTTCAATAAGTTTTCAGCCTTATTTGCTACACAGTTCACTTTTGTCACATCTAGGAAAAGATTGCCTATTGGCCTTCCCTATCTGTAAAAGAAGATGTTTCTGATCCTCATTTTTTGTAAAAACGTTGTTGTAATCTTCTGTTCGTTTCACTCCCATTTCTGCTGCATCGTTTGTTACAGAGATGAATTTAACTATTGTCTTTCCTTGAAGATTGTCATTGTTATTTGACCATGAATTCGGATCACACTCAAGAAACCCTTTGGGTATTTTAAATCTCTCGAGAAAAATTTGTTTGTTGTAACAAAATCACTGATTTCTCTTTTCACAAGAATTTTTATGGTATCACCTGTTGCGTCAAGCCTCTTTGCTGCTTCACGGTCTTTGCTGCTGCTGCCCTTACAGTTTTAATTCTTTCAACCAATTTTTGTTTTTCACTATGCTAACTTTATCATCAAAGAACCCAAATGCTACGTATTCCTCCTTCAAGTACCAGAGATGCCGAAAAAGTTTAGAAAGAGCCACTTCAGATAATTCAATATTTATTTGCCTATTAGTGTACAAACCTTTCAAAAACTGTAGGTCTTGTAATGGTGAATGGGATACTTGATCACATTTAAATCAAGCTTGAAGATATAGTCGTATCAGAAAAATGCATGCTCTCCGAAGACCCGTTTCTATTTGCTTCGTTAAAAGAAATTGTTGGCGAAATAGAAACATTTTTAAACAGTAGATTGCTTTTCCCATTCACCTTGCATGGTGAATTGCTCCAGGCAAATGAAAGAAAACTCTTTGAGGAGGTATGCCAACCAAGAATATGATGGTCAGTTCTAAAAATTCTTAGTAATCTTCTCTGGGGTGTCCTGCTTCTACAAGTTTGATAGTAAAATTCAACACTTCATTTCTTACATCTGAAATATTATTCCTTACATGATCATCAATATCTGGAATAAAGTTAGTACAATCTATTTTAGACCACTCGTTCTGAAAATGCTTAAATAGGAGAACATCCGGTCCAGATGCAAACGAAACATAACACTTGTCAAATACACATTTTAAAACCAATTTATAAATGTAGTGTCTACAACGAAGGTATAGAAGATAATTTTGGAGCATCTGGCAGAATGTAAGCACCGTTCACATGACACATATTGCAGGGAATAGTGTGACAACAAACTGCCTGCACGAACTTTACCAAGTTATGTTCTTCAAGTCAATGAACTGTAATAAACAATAAAAACAATATGTTCTCCTCTTGATGATGACAAACTGAGAACACCAATTAGCCTTTCGTGACCATCTCCTGTAATAAGTATTGATAACCTGTTGACAATCTCTCTACCAGTCAAATTCGGCAGTAGTTTTCCGTCCCATTGGACAACTAACGCACTTGCTGCACTCCGAATTGCTTTTGTGGTCTTATGCAACTCCGCTACGGATTTTCTCTTAATATCGGTGAATGGAAGACCTATTTATCACTAGTTCTTCTACATTATGGCCTAATGCTTCTGCCGTCGCTGTCAGAATATGTATTGTTGCTCATCAGTAGCCTTATATCGATCAAGAACAGCAACCTGTCTTGGAGTAATAAAATTAGTTTTTCCCCTTTTATATCTCTTGCAGAGTCTGGGCGTACACAAGCATCCATATTTACATCTTCTCTAACATTCTCAACTGGGGTTTCCTCTTCATTTCTTGAAATGCTTACCTCCATGTCTTTTGGTGTATAAAATTCAACCAAATCATTTTCAGAAGTTCATTTTTCTTTTGCGTTCCTCTTATTTCTGAAGCCGTGCATATCTTTTTTTGTTCTTTTCCCGCCAAACTCATGTCTTTACTTTTAGTAGTGTAAGAGTCATTACCTGTGGAAAAGAGAAATTTTTTCACAGATAATAATTCTTAGACGACTAAAGCTATCTTTAAAACAGTGCCAGATTTGTGCTTCTGGTGAAACGCCAATGTCACATGACTCTCTTCCTATTTAAAAATTTTGACCTGATTCCTTTTGGCTTCAACTAAGCAAATAGGGGTCAAAGGGACCAAAAGTTCAGGTCGAAACTGAGTGCAATTTTTGCTTCCTATTTGAGATAAGTTGACAACAACACCTTTTGGATGCAACCCAAATATTATATTTAACTATTATCCCTATTGTTTAGTCAGCTCATGTTAAAGATCCTTAGTTTCACTCATGGATTCCCCCTCCCAAAACGTTGACCCCTCCCAACAAGAATTTCTCGGCACGTGCCTATTGTACATACATACGTATTGGATGTAATGTGCATACGAATGTGTTGGGACGAAGGAAAGTAAAATATAGGACTAAGTGAGTCTCTCCCAGTGGTCGAAGTGAGACGGTATGCAGTGGTATGCCATACCACCTCTGGTTTTTCAGTGGTGAAGGCATATCGTCTCTAGTTTTTCATTGATTAAAACATACCATCACTGGAAAGTAGATGCTAAATACCATTAATAAATCGATTTTTATACACCGTAATTGACGAATAGCTTTGTACATTAAAAAATTGTTATGTAGAAATATTTTCTAAGTTGACTTCATCCACATTTTTCTTATCTTTTGTTTTTAAAAAATGAGGTGTCTTCAAAGAAGTTCAACTAGTTTATACTTTGATGTGCCATATTAAACTGTTTCTTTGTTATGTATGTGTGTGTGTGTCTTACCTTAATGCATATAAATATCGTGTTTGAGCATGAGCGGATTTAGGGATTGTCTGCTCTAGGGGATGACCTTCCGGGTGTTTGGCATACCCCACAGTCGAGTGGAAGGCCAGGAGTTTTCCCGCAAAAAATTGTTAATGTCCTCATTCGGTTTCTGAACATTTTCTTGTATAATTTTCTATAATACAACATAAGGGGATATTTGTTTTTCAGAAAGTTGGAGGGGATCAGTGTCTCTCCATATCCTCCCTCCCCCTTATGTTACTACAGAGAAGCTCTCCAATGGTTTTTAGTCATTATGTAAATAGAAATACAATATTTTAAGCAACATGCCCTCACTGCGTTTCAACATTTAGATAGTCGGCATGTCGAGTCAAAATCGTAATAAAGCATACTGCCTCTGCTTTTTCTCCACTTCGAACACTGGTCTTTCCTATTACAATATTCATCGCTTGGCTTTGGATATCTAGTGTGTGTTAACCAGAGTTTATAGGTGTTTCTATTCCGTCCCTGACTAAGCAATCTTATGTAATTTGAATTGAATTTTGTCAAAAATAATGAAGGGTTCATACTAACCTTGAAAGTCAGAGAAATTAAAGTAAGTCAGGAAGTTTCAACCTTGAAAGTCAGAGAAATTAAAGTAAGTCAGGAAGTTTCAACCTTGAAAGTCAGAGAAATTAAAGTAAGTCAGGAAGTTTCAAAATATACCGAAACTTAAGAAAATCTGTTATATTTCAAAGAGGGGTTACGGATTTTTTTAAAACTTGCTCACAGAAGACAAGAAGAACACCTCAAAGAACGAAAATAGCTTCAAAAAGAAGATAGCATAAAAGGCGGAAAAAGAAAATTATCTGTAAAATAAAGAAGCTACCTCTTCCGGTTCTAACAGAGAGATTAGAGTGGAGATACATTATACTTTTTGAACGCTTGATTGATTACAAATAAATAACATCTCGCTATCTATTACCGTTTTTACTTTATGGAGATCAACGTTAAAGCCGGCAGAAAACGTCGTTTTCAGCCATTTCCTGTTTGAATAGTGGGATAAAACAGGATGTAGTACCTATACTTGGAACACTAAAACTATTTAAAAAAAACACTTCTTCACTAAGAAGATAAACGTATGTGGCGTACGCAAAAACATAGGTTACATGTGTAAATCCTGCAGTTTATGGCCTTAACGTACAGCAAACGTATAACTGAAAAGGTATATTTTCTACGTAGTTTCCATATTAAGTGTTCCGAATAAACGTACTTTCCGTACGAACGAAAGAACTGTATATAGACGATCAGGATCTCACATACAGATGGCCGTATGTAACATATAGCTGATATATGAAACATACGTATATGTAGTAATATACGGACGACTGTTAGATGTTATGCATCCTGCAATGACATGATTAACATCTAAGCTAGAAAAGTATGTTGCATATGGATAATGTATACTCCGTACAAATTTCCGTAGTAAACATAAGGATTCCGTATATTTGTACAATATACCGCTGTCCGGATAACGAATTTTTCTCAGTGTTGCTATCTCTGATCACTTTTGCTCAATATAAATCAATATTGAAAATCAGAGAATTATGCTTGCTACCATATTTCAAACCAATTTCTAACTCTTGGGAATAAGGTAACAGTAGATCAATGGTTGATTATGCTGAGCCGAAACCCATTTGGGTTGGATTCCCTTTGAATAGCCTGAGCATTTTAACTATGCTCGAAAATGTCTGTGTTCGTGTCCTTGTTGTATTGGATTAAGGAGAAAAATGCGTAAAATTAATATGAAGATCATGAACTTAAATTTACTGGTTTTTGCGATTTTTTTAAAAAAGTAGTAGAGCGTTTAGTGCTTTCTGATTCGATCCCAGGCGAAGGAGCTTAAGGTAGAGAACAACGTGTCCGTGAGATTTTTCAGGGTTCTTTCGTTCCCTCATACGTTCTTGTTCCTTTAATCGCACTTTAATCACCACTTTCATTAATCACCCGCCTCCTTTAGCCTGAGACGTGATACGTTAAATTAAATATTTGTTCTCTCGCAACTACTGTTTAAAAGGTTTTATGAGATCCAAGAACACATACATATGTCCTCGACATGACCATCACACAGAGAACATGTGTTATGGTATCTCCCTTTCTTCTTCTCTCCTCTCCCCATCTACAACACAGGGCAGGTCTAGAGGGTGCTAAACGTTTGAAAAAGGAGTTTTTTTTTTTAGAAAAATTTCCCCCCTAACTTTCACCGAGCCCCCCTACATTTTCGGGCTGCCTACGGGCCTGTTTTCGCATATACACTAAATATAACCAAGAAGGTAGTGGAAGCGACCATTTGGAGAGACGGTAAAACGGGAAGTTATGGCGAACGCGGAGCCTGACACACTCCGCGTAGTACTTACGGGTTAACAATATGTATCATCACTACACGGTTTATACAAAATCAATATATGGAAAATAAACGTAAATTAGCTGGAATATTGATCAGAAACTACTGTATATAACAAACATAACATTATAGAATATTTTCTTTCTGACATCATGTTTACTAGAGTTGTTAGTAGTTCTTGGAACTGTGTGGTATTTGTAACACAATATTCAATTGTATAAGTTAAAATTGTTACCTATGATTAATTAATGCACAATGATTGTTTCATGTTGTGTAAATACAACTGACATCCTGTTTCTCGCATTCATATCTTCTGGAATCTCTATTTTAACAACAACAAAATGTTTCTTTATCAACGTTAATGGAAATAAATACTATGCGTTTCTGAAGAATGCAACAATAGACTTAAGAATTTCAATATAACCATGACAGTCCAATGACCTAATCCTCCTGGAATCTTAGGTCATCGCTGTAATTCTGAATTTCCTGTTTGGAGTGCTTTCAACCCCAAGACTAGTGGTTACGTGAATCACGTGATTTACATACGTCATATCCTGTTTATAGGATTCATATAGGCTACATAGGTTCACAGTCAGATCTTGTATAGTTCTTCAGGTAATTCGTGTGCTATGAAGATAATGGCAAAGACTCCAGAAATTCCAGCCCTAACATCAACACTGGATCAAATGGAGAAGGCGAAAACTTCCATGGCCATCAAAAAAGTATTGAATGAAGAAGAGCCGAACCCAATCACGAAAAGGATCATCAGATTTATGAAAGCAGTTTACATAATATTACTAGTTCTTCTGTTCATTGTAATGGCGTCTGGCATCCGTAAGTATTCAGTTACTTTATTTTAAGCTAATTGAACATATAGAACTCAAAAGTTAGAATTTATTTCATGACATTTTTAATCTAACTAGATGTTGAGCCCAAGCTTTACGACAAACAATAGCCGTCCTTTGGGCCTATCTCGGCCCACTGAACCCTTTCATCTGGCCCGCCTGATCCGTTATTGGAAATGTATTTCTTACGTAATCTCTTGAACTGACTTTAAAGTTTTCCTGGACAATCGACATGCATTTTGAAAATTCTTCCACTTTGGAACATCCAGTGTATCACGAAACACTGAGAAACAAATTCAATATATGCGCGGTCATGTTTTCCATTAACCCTTGTGTATTACCGTGAAAAATATAGCATAGAAAACACCGTGGGGTGCCTGAGAGACCCCAATTAAAAATAAGTAATTAGTGGTATTTCGTACAGCAATTTTATACACATGCATCTTAAAACAAATCAGAAAAGCTAAGTCATATCATCTTCTTGGGATTGTTGCTTGAAGTAACGGGCTTTGACTCTTTGAAACTAGTTTTCTTAAAGCGCAATTTTATTCCCATCCGAAGATGGATGGGTCTCAGAAGGTAACGCCTTGTCTTGGGCCATGAGCATTCATTTATTGGTAGTTTCATTTGGAGATGAGTATAAGGATGTTTTTATTTCTTAATAGAGACTTGGTTACTTGTTTTTCATAAGCTGTTAAAAATGTAACCAGGTTTCAAATTATCTATTGCTTCACATAGTAACCTTATGGAGAAAGAGACAAGATCGCAATGAAGCATTACGTAAGAAAACTTTCTTTTTGCTGCACACCCAACTTACTTCATTATGTCAATAATGAAATAATTTTCGGGAACAATATATTAGTAATTCCTGCCATGTATTGAGCATTATGTAAACTACTAATTTTGCTAGTAAGAAGAAACGGAAAAGAGAAATAATTACATGGGTATTACCTTGGGATTCTTTTACGACCCCAGGGATAAACAACATTTTTTTATATAAAAAGAAAAACAATAGGCAACGATATTTTGTGTAAACATTTAGCTTTTCTTTCGTAAGTAAATATTTTAGTTATCGGAAGAGTTTTTGTGTGCCTTGTGCTGTTAGTGTACTTTGAGAGAGTTTCTTCAGTAAATATGGCTATTCAATTCTTGTGAAAATGTTATATATTGTCTCGCACTGCTCTTGACGCCAGTAAGTCCTCCGTGATTGGCCCACCCTCTGTTCTAATTTACATATGATTGCCTTACACTATAGGTTAAAACCGTGCTTTATTAAAAAAAATCTAATTCTTTACACTTAACCAATGTATTTATTTGTTTATTTGGCTTTACTCACCAACCAACCTTGGCTTCAGTAAAATAATGAAGCTGGGGAGAGATCAATTCTTGGGATTCGGAATCCATACCAAGAACCATTTGTCGTCTCCTATTACCATTCTTGCTCTATGGGAATCAAAATTGTAACTGAAAGTGATAGTTGATTTCCACCGCTTTTGGTTGCAATAATGTTAGAGGAATACATTCCGAAATATAATATATTCTTATAGCACTGAATTCATTTCAAAAGCCCGCTTCTCGCTATCTATTATCATTTTTCACTATGGTGATCAGTGTTGAAACCAAGGATGTTATAAAATAGAGGATCTGTCTATACAACAAAATCGTGAAGCCATACGTCACAGTTTCGCCACGCCCATTCCACCCACTCCGCTCACTAAGATCGCAATGTTTTGAGTCAACATTTATGGCGGAAACGAGAGTAGCCAGTCAGACATGCCGATGGTTAGTTTTTTGGGCTTCATTTAGTTTATAGGGTGAAGATACATATGGGCAGATCCTCTATTGTATAACATCCTTGGTTGAAACATAAAAACCGATTTTTACTACTTCTGGTTTGTTGAGAAAGGTCGAGATGAAAGTTACTCTTAGTATGTTTAATCTATGCCGAAAAGTCATTTCTCTTTCTATCTCTTAGTTTTTGCTCTGGAAGATAAATATTGAAACTGGAAGTAGTAGTAAATATATACTACTTCCGGTTTTAGTAGAGAGATAAGGTGAAGATGATACCTTTCTTCAGGTGTTGAAAAGGTTCTACGAAAACAAAATAAACTCTTTTCGTCATATCTGTTCGTTTTTGGTGTATGACAATCGACGTTGAAATCGGAAATGATTAATTACTACCACTTTCAGTTTAAACAGATGATTAACGGAGAAGACATAACTCATTGTTGGAACGCTGAATCAATTCCGAAAGGTCCATTGTTGCAATATCTTACCGCTTCTGTTCTATGGAGACCAATGTTGAAATGGGAAGTAGTAGTCAATTTCTACTACTTTTAGTTTTAGAAGAGAGATACGGCTGAGGATGGTATCTTTTTTTGCAGACGCTGAATCTATTCCAGAAAACCACTTGTCGCTACCCCTTATCATTTTTTCTACTATTGCGATAAACGTTGAAACTGGGCATGGTTAATTCCTGCCACTTCCGATTTGAATTAAGGGTTATGTCTGTGGTTAAGATGAAACTGGGAATGGTTAATTCCTGCCACTTCCGATTTGAATAAAGGGTTATTGGTTGAGATGAAAGTGGAAATGGTTAATTCCTGCCACCTTCGATTTCAATAAAGGGTTATGTGGTTGAAATGAAACTGAGAATGGTTAATTTCTGCCACTTCCGACTTGAATAAAGGTTATGTGGTTGAGATGAAACTGGAAATGGTTAATTCTTCCACTTCCGATTTGAATAAAGGGTTATGTGGTTGAGATGAAACTGGAAATGGTTAATTCCTGCCACTTCCGACTTGAATAAAGGGTTATGTGGTTGAGATGAAACTGGAAATGGTTAATTCCTGCCACTTCTGACTTGAATAAAGGATTATGTGGTTGAGATGAAATAGGAAATGGTTAATTCCTGCCACTTACGATTTTAATAAAGGATTATGTGGTTGAGATTAAACTTACTCTTAGGGCATAAAATCGATTCCAAAAACCGCTTCTCGATATCTCTTTCGGATTTTGCTGTATGGGGATCAGCATTAAAACCGAAAATCGTTAATTTCTACCACTTTCGGTTTAACTGAGGTTAACGGAGGAAATATAACTCATTGTTTGGACGTTGAATCGATTCCAAGAGACAGTCTATCGGTATTAGTTACTGTTTTTGCTCTGTGGGGATCAACCATGAAACCAAGAAATTCATACTACTTGCGTTCTAGCAAGGAGAAGCGGATATAGATGGTATATTTCCTTAAGACGCCGAATTAATCATAGAAAACTGCTTGCCGCTATCTGTTGTCGTTTTTGTTTTATGGCGATCAACGTTGAAACTCGAAATCGTTAATTTCTTCGACTTCTGGTTTGAGCAGAGAATCAATGAATGAGATGGAACTGATTCTTAGGGCGTTGAATCGATAGCTCAAGTGGTAGAGCGTTGGCTTCGCATTCGGGAGGTGGTGGGTTTCGTTTCCCGCTGCTGACCATCCTGACTAGGGTTTTCCAGGGTTTCCTTCAGTCCTACCAGGCAAATGCCGGGATGGTATCTACTAAAACAGGCCCTGGTCGATACCTTCCCAAATCCTTTCCATTGTTGTTGTTGTTGTTGTTGTTGTTAGATATCCTGTGTAAAATTGTCTTTGAGCTGTATCAGGTAATTGATAAATAAATAAATAAATAAATAAATAAAACATGTCTTCCCGATATCTCTTTAAATTTTTACTCTAATAGCTATCGATAGACAGGCAGACACACGGCTGGACATAGCCGTTCTATAATATTTCCGAAACTTAAGCATAGCGTAGTATGAAAGTCTAATTACTAAGTAGGCACTAATTGCAAGTTTGGAGGGAAGTGCTCGATCTTTATTGATTATTGGAGCGAAGTTTCTCTTTACTCAATTTAGATGTTGCTTTTTTTTATCCGGATACTCCTCCGAGATACCTGAACCATTCTTCAACAAATTTGACATGTGATTAGAGAGAGCGTGGTGAGTGTCGTAAGGGGTCGTATGTCCCGATCGGACATAACATTGAGGAATAATCATCGAAAAACGGGATGCCCATAGACTTAACATTAGAAAAGTATTTGGCGCGCGAATTCTCATTATAAACAACGGAAAATAGAATCCTTATCATTAGAAATAGGGCGAAAACTTTTCGTTTTGTCCTTCGAACACAATTTTTCAAAGTGAAACTCCTCTTTACTCGACTTAGGCGTTCGTTTGTCAGGATACTCTTCCGAGATACTACTGGGCATATTTGTAGGACTTAAACCGAAAAATTTCATTTCATTTTTTCGTCTTCACGCAGAAATTTTCTGCTTTAATACCATCCATCAACTGTAGCCTCTTTCGTTCCCATCCTCTCTTGTCCGCTACCATAGCTTCTAGAACTTCCTTCGTGATACAGTTCCTTCTTAGCCAATGTCCCAACCAGTCTATCTTCCTCTTTTTAATTACACCTAAAATTGTTCTTTTCTCCCGTACTATTCCTAACACTTACTTATTCATTTTTCGAAAGTCACAGCTTGTCTTCTCTATTGTTCTTCTAGTAGAAGCAAATATATGTAGATAAATACTAACAAAAATATAAATAGGTATATACATATATAATTATGTGAAAATTAATTAAGCGTCGTTTTATTTTATTTTTCATTTTTTCAATAGTATATTTGAAATTATATTTGCAGGTATGGACTTGGGAAGTGAGTAAATGTTAAGGATTTTCTCAAAGGTTAGACCATATCGATAATATAGAGGAGGAAGGGTGAAGGTTTGTAAGTTACAATTTGAAGAAAGTGAATTTAACTGTAATCCTGAGCTCTCTGTCTTACATCTAATTGATTTAACAGGTCAATATCCGTGAATCATCATCCTTTAAAAAAAAATAGTACTGACTCAAGAATGCTCTGAATCCACTGAAAACTTTGAAATTATTAGTTCACTCGTTTTCTATTGAAATGGGCGTTTATTTTTCTTTTTCTGTCCTCTCAACGTTTTACCCCTGAATGACTGCAACCCACATAACCCTTAAGCTTGGCGTGATTACATATATGGAGTTGTCTACTTTCAGAGCTATCAGGTGAGTAAAACAAAAATATTTTCTGGTTAGCTAAAAATACGTAGATGTCTTTAATCGGACAGGCACTAGAAGTAATTACAGTTAACAAATGTGTAGAAGGTAATACGAGTCAAATGGCTACCGGGGATCTGTTGAGCTACGCTAATTTCTTATGGAGATTTGAGTTCACATTTTCCACAATATTGACTGTATGACGCTAATTTCTTATGGAGATTTGAGTTCACATTTTCCACAATATTGACTGTATGACGCTTTGATACTATCATTCAGCTCGTCGTTCGTTTATGGTGAGAGGGAGCTCGGATTTATTTTCTGGTAACTGCAAAGGAAATTCAGCTGTCAAATTGGCCACCAGACGATATTAACATTTCGTTATTGAATTCTGCATCTCAATTTCCTTTCTTAGTTCTCACATGATTGATTCTTGGATTCCTACGCCCAATTTCTCAACATATCTCTTCAAACTGTCTAAAATAGTTGCTTTGTTACTTTCCCATCCTTATTTCTAGTTACATAGTTTATAATATGGTTGCGAAACATGGTCTCTTACTCTGAGGGAAGAACGCGGCTAAAAGTACTTGAGAATAAAATCTTGAAGTGAATATTTAGACCCAAAAGGAACGAGAATGGGAAATGGCAGAAACTTCATTAAAACAAGGAAATGCATAATTTATACCGATTACCAAATATTGTTAGGGATATCAAGTCTAGGAGGACCAGGTCGGCAGGTTATGTAGCCAGAATGGTAGAAAGTAGGAACGCTTTCAATGTTTCTCCAAGTGGAAAACGTCCATTAGGAAGACCTAGACGCAAATGGGAAGACAATATTAAGATGGATCTCGCAGAGATAGGAATACAAAATAGAAACTGGATCCACTTGGCTAAGGATAGAAGTCAATGGAGGGGCCATAGTCTTAGTTAGTTACATAATTGTTCTTCCTAGATACCTATCTAATACCATTGCTTTCTTCTTGTTTGTTTACATTTTTCTAAAATTGTTCTTTAGAAAAAAATATAAATATTCATCTTCGCCATTACATATACGTTTATAATATACTTCTCTGATTCGCTGGATTTTCCATTTCGCTTTGTATTTTCCTATACGTATATTATTTTTCTTCCTTCCGTGCAGCTTGTCTCCTCTTTCGCTTTTTTATTCCCCGAATTTCTTCTTGTGTAGTCCACGGCTTGTC
Source organism: Thermobia domestica (assembly GCF_964235325.1). Lineage (NCBI taxonomy): Eukaryota > Metazoa > Arthropoda > Insecta > Zygentoma > Lepismatidae > Thermobia > Thermobia domestica. The sequence continues at coordinate 128,526,853 of NC_137471.1, forward strand.
ACCTCTGTTCTATTCAAAGTACCATACAGTTTCCTGTGCATCGTCATTCACATAGTCTATAGTTTGAAATGTTCTCATCTTCCACTAGTTTCTGTTTTTGTTTTCTGTGAATCGAAATACTTTTCCTCAAATTTTACCGAGTCTACTTCGATCTTTCAACTCTTTCAATCCAATTTCTTTGTTTTCTAGCTAGCCAATGGAAGATAGGAATCTGCGCAGATCCTGTCCCAGATAGAAATTTTTGCGTTACTTAAATTATTCCAAAACATATTCTATATCATTATTGGTATATTTATTTGTCAAAAGTATATATTTTCTTTTGTACCGATTGAAGCGCATATTCTCTGAAAAATAACACTACACAACTGCTGAAAGAGGTTTCCCCATACCCTAACCGCTTTTATGAGTTACTCGTAGAATTAATGGAATCCTTGGTGAAAAGCTGATAAAAAATACTCTCAAAAATATAAAAAAATATTTAAATCATTAACCTATATTAGATATTAAATATTATACTTTGACATGCTAAGGGGCTTGCTCAATCTTCCATACGCTCTTTGAAGAACACAAAACGTTACTGTCTTGAAAATGAAATAAACTCAGTTAAAGGTTAAAAAGTAAACAAGTTATAAACACAATTAAAATTGATACATCAGGAGGATATACTAGACCCACCCCGAAGATGAACTGTACATATTGCAACAGCGCCGAATAAATTTACTGGCGGCCTAGCTTACGGTCAACTAAAGTCCACCCTTTGCGACAACACAGTCCCACACTATATGCGGCAACTTCTGTCCTTTTCGTACAATATGCTTCCCGTCCTTATCTAAGGAATGCATTCAATATGTAGAAAATCACAACTAAATCCATAACGAAAGAAGAAAAAGATTTAATTGAAACTATACCTAGTATCAAAGAATTTACTATTCTCATGAAATATCTCAATTCCTCTTCTTCTCCCTCCTTGACCTTCCACCGTACTATCGCAGTATTCCTCACTATGAATTATAAATGGTTGTATCGTCTTAATTTTCTCTTGTGGACTTCCTTCTCTTTTCCTTTAACTCATCTAGAAACAGGTTGTGCAATTAGACTCGCTTATTATAAATTATACAAAAATGTCTAGGGGAGTTTATCTCTTAATTACCTTAATCTCTCGGGTACGATTTTTTAGATACAGAAATCATAGAAAACCTTTACATTTTATCAGTTTATTTACTAATTAAAAATGTTTTGGTTTATGAAATTCTAAGAAAACTCTTAATTGTTCCTGACTAGAATTCTTAATGTAGTGTGTTTCAGTAATTTATTTATATAACACTAATTGGGGTGGGCTTTATGGAGTTACTAAATCGCGTTCACTTACAAGCTGTTAGTACACTCCTTAATCGCAAATTTCCCATCACTGCAAGAACTTATAACTTAGAAACTACTTAAGTCTCAGTGATGCAATTTTACTCACTTGTTACTGAACAACTATAGCCTATTTTGTGCAAATTTGAGATTTTTCACTTTTGTCCTTCCTGAGATATTAGATGGTGAAGATACACGATTTTCGAAAATTCGCAATTTTAAAAAAATCCCAAAAAATCAAGCATATGGTTCTCAGATCTGAAACTCGTTTGGGACGTTGTCTATTATGTAGTCTCTATGTAGACAAAATATTGAAGGTGAGTCTCATTTATTTCGTTTCAAAATGTACATTCCAAAATGGCCATTTCTAGGTTTCCAACCTCAATGTTTAGAGCTTTTTCTTTTTACGTTCTGAAGTACGTCCCAACGTGCAGAGAACACAGAATGTTGTCCATTCCACTATCTTTCATATGGTTTTGATTTGAACTCATAATCTTTAAAACCTAAAAAGTTACAGCTTTTAACGGAATCCTCTAAAAAGTGCAAAATATGCTCAGACGCCTGTACGAAATGGCTGCTACAAACAAATCTGCGCGGCTAAAAAATAAATGAATACCCGTTTTCAACTCATTGAATGTGGTACAATCTTAGGTTTAAAAAAAATGAAAAATAAATTTTGTCAGCAACCTTTGACCTGGAAATTGGTCGATTTCATTTGGATTGCCCAGTTAGGCAATATGGATAAATTTGAATATTAGTTTCCGTGATAATTATGATTACTAGTGCTAAACCAATAGAAAAAATAATTTTAGAGTGTCAATCTGAAATTTGTTTGAAAGTTGCAATCATTTATGTGTATTATTTTTCTTTTTATTCACAGTGCATGTAATAACAAGCAAATACGTTTTCATTCTGATTATGAAGTGAGGAAACGGAAACTATACTCTTGTAAGTATTAAGTTAAACTATTATACGACTGAATAAATCAAATTAATTGGTAGACTAATTTAATAAACAAAAATTAAATGTAAATAATTACCACTTTCAATGAAGCACGGGCCAAAAAATTGGGGGAAAGTAATCAATTTTTTTTTAAAAAAAAGGGAACTTCCCTATTTATATCTATTGTTGCTTACTTATTTGATTGTTGTATCAGTGAGAGCTCGTGTGGTTCGGGTTCAACGATAAACTGTAGGTCCATGTGTCATATATCCTCGGGGCTGAACGGAAGCTAAACTGAAATTCAATCCAATCAAGAAAAATGTTAGTTCTGTCTGGCTTCAGACAACTCAACCGTACGATCATCATCATTATCATGGTATGTGGGTCTTTTGTCTTGTTCTTTCTTCTTCTTCTTCTTCTTCTTCTTTTTTTTTTTTTTTTTAAAGAAAATGCATACCTAGTTCTCATGCAGCTTAATACACGAAAACTAGATTAAGAGTATTTAGTTTAGAGAAAAGTTTGAATATAAATTTAAACTAATATTAAAGATTTACTTTAGCTTTCATTTTCTTATCAATTTGGACTCCTTCATATACAAAGTTCAATCGTTATCACTAGAGAAACCCACATTATGATTTATTTTTTGTGTAATTATGCTTTATTGTTAATTTCAATCATTGTTTTATATTAATCGTGTACAATGTATAATATTTACTATATATTAAATATTCTAAATATCTTGATCTATTTATTAATATTTTATGCAACCCGTTCCTTTCATATTTAACGAACTTTCTATTTAGTGCATTGTAAACAAATATGCTTTACTCGAGTCCATTTTTGTTTCAACTGTGTGCGCCTTAGAGATGCATATATACAGAAAGGCGAAGTAAGAGATGCTACCAAAAATGCAGAAAGTGTTCAAGTTCATGAGGTACACATAACCGTACAGTGTATAGTTCTTGTGTGCTATTCATTGTTCGCGGAAAGTTTTCTTATTTTCCTTTTTCTTTTCTCCACAGCAAAGGATAACACCGAAAAGTGTACAGAAATAAAAATTAGCTTTTCATTGTAGCATTGTTATGTTGTCAATGATTTTGCATTGTAAATTTTGGTTTTAAAAAATATTATTAATACAGTATGTTAAACCTGCAGTTAAACAGAGTTTTCCAAGAATTGTGCTATATATTTTAAATTATGCTTTATGCTTCATTTTCTAAAATTATGCTTTTAAAATTAGTTTCTTCTGGGACCTTAGACAACCACAACCATGTTTAAGGTACCAACCATATGTCTAAATTGCTATTATGCTTTTTATGCTTTTGGGTTGCTCTAGTTATCAAATTTAATTCTCTTCGAAATAAAATGTATACAATTCAGAAGATACAAGACCTTCAGAAGACCCCCCCCCAAAAAAAAAATCTAAGGCGTTTTTGTTGTTAAAAATTCACATTATAGCAGTATACCTAAGTCAAATTGATAGACGGACAATAATATTTGGATAAATACTTCAAATGATCTAATATAGGCCTAATGTTTAAAATACAATAGAAAACCACTAGCTCGATTCCTGATATCTCGACTTCCGTATAATTTGACGATCACTTTTTCTTTTAATCGTTAAATGATTTCTGTTGGTTATACAGAACATAATCTTTGAAATAATGTGGTGGTTTATTAATAGTCAGACTGTAATAGCTTCTAACATCGCCTATATGGTGTAAGTGAGGAATAAATTAGTGTGAAACACAGTCTAAAATCATGAGGTGTTTTTCTACAAAGAACTACTTATTTCTTGAGTTGAGTTAATTTTGAGTTTAACGTCCCGTTCAGCAGCGAGGCTATATGAGAGCTCCCACCGGGAATCGAACCCGGGTCTCCCACACCAAAGGCGCGTACGCTAACCGCTTAGCCACGAAGGAGCCCTTACTCATTTCTTCTGATTTTTATGTAAGTTTTGTTTTGGCTTTTTCTTTAAAAAAATCTTTTAATCATTATTTTAGGTTTGTTTATATTGTACTTCTCTATGCCATGTGTTGTGCAAAAACTTCCATTAGAGTAGTAAGTAGAAATATTGAGCTGTAAATAACATACCCTTCATTTCGTAAAACTAGACATTTTCAGTAACTCGTCACCCTCAGAGTCCACATTAGGACGAGTTTGCGGAACTCTACTATGAAAGCATTCGTCGTTTAAGATGTAAAACATCATATGTCCAATTTGTTAGTTTTTCACAAGACGAAAAAACATCATTATATCTATTCACAATATTAATATTTATTGGGAATATTGTGCCTTCTAAAAAGTGCGTTATCCTAAAAAAAAAAAAAAAAAAAAAAAAAAACGCTGCGCCATACGAGGTATCACCTGAAGCAGGGCCCTTACGTAGGCGGGGTGACCGGGGCTATCGCCCCGGGCGCAGCTACCATGCGGCTGCCGGGGCCACAAATCAACAAAATTCAAGGAATTCAGATTATGTTGGTAAATGATTTTTTTAAAAAATAATATTAATTCAGATATTTTAATAATGATCAGGCCACGACTAAGTAAAATTTATTTATTTATTTATTTATTTCATAAGGACAATACAATAGGCTTAATGCCTAGTTATAGTATCGTGTACATAATTATCTAACATACACTATTATACATACATTATTATACATACACAAATATAGGTCATTTAATTATGCAGAAGTTATTACCTGACAATTGTTTTGAACTTGTTTTCGGACATTACTAAATACATCTACTACATGAAATCTAATTATTTCGTTACATGAAGCACACATTCTTCACAGAGGAGACTTACGTAATATGTTAGTTCTTGCTTTTCTACAATAGAATGTCCCAATATTTGCTGTTTTAGTTTTACCTATTGGAACACGTAATAGTACTTCTGAAATTAATTCTGGACAAAGATCAACAGATCAACAGATCAACAGATCAAAACAGATCTTTTTTCTAATGTTTGAAAACTAAAATTCGTTACTATGTTTTCATAGGGGACATCCCGTTTTTCTTGTATGCAAGCAATTTTAAAAATTTAAACGGTATATTTTCTACTGCATCAGAGTATTTAGTGACCTTTGGTGTCCAAACAGTACAACAGTATTCTAATTTTGACCTCACATACGAAACATACAACCTTGTAAATGTTGATTATTTGTAGAAATCCTGTCCTATCCTATAAAGTAAACCTAGGTTTCTATATGCACTACTCGTTATTTCGTCAATGTTTCGAGCAAAGGTTAATGTGCTATCAAATTTAACTCTTAAATCTTTGATAGTATTTGGGGTAGACAAGGAAGTGAGACTTATTGTATAGGTAAAGTTAATTGGATTTTCTTTCCTCTTAAAAGATACTGATTTACATTTGGACTCATTCAGGATCTAATTTATTCTTATCACAGCATGTTTAAACTCTCTGTAGATTCTGTTGAAGTTTCACGCAGTCTTCAATTGAACTTACTTTGGAGTATAATTTGAGATCGTCGGCAAAAAGAACTTGAGAAGTTTTAATATACAGAGGAATATCATTAATGACAGGAAGAAACAACAGGAGACCTAGATTAAACCCTTGAGGGACTTCCGATAGAATATTGAACTTGAAAGTTATCAGTAATGTAAAACACCATCTAGAATTATTTAACTGAAAATCTCTCCAGCCCTTTCTGAGTTTTGGTTTTAAATCTTGGAACAATATTTGTATCGTTATTTGTATATTCTATGCTATTACTATGTTGATTTGTATCAAGTTCAAAATAAACAAGAATAGCTCTTGATTTCAAAAATTTAAAACCATGTTTTCATTGACTTTTACCTACAAAAGCCATTCACTTTTAAATAAAATGACATAATACTAACTTACATTCCATATTTAAATCTAGAAGTACAGAATAAACTCTAGTTGTTTCACATAACACACTGGGAGAAGGGGCGCCTTGGAATTCTCGCCCCGGGCGCTTACAACCCACGCAACGGGCCTGACCTGAAGATTCCAACAATCGACATGCAAGCCAACAGTATAATCAATCGATTGTTTCTCAGCAATTGATTTCTTGTGACGTACGAAGGTTTCCTAGAGCTTGAGTTATTGTTTTCTCATAAGGTTTATGCCATAACTGAAAATAGCATAAATTGAACATACATCTTAAACGGGGATACTTTAAGATGCAAAATGGTTAGCAAAACAAGCGGTGTATGTTTTCTAGTGTGCAAACACTGACTTTGTGGACGTATTGAAGTAACTACATCTAAGCTAGTGTATCGAACATTGTACAAAATGTCGGAAAATTTTCCAAATAAAAAGTGAAATTTTGTAATTTTGACTATAGTTATTGCGCTTATACGAAACTGTCTTTCTTCCTCAAACTTTTTATTGTGTATATTACCTTTTTACAGGATCATGACATGGAAGTTATAATCATGTAATGTAAACGAAGTTACATATCGTGAGGGTGCAAAGATACGTCAAACGAGCCATCATGTTTTGCACACGTCATAGTATATGCAGATGGAAGATTCTCATTGGTCAGGTACATCTGAGTTGTGATTTCAGTAATCACAGCGATCTTGTATTAGATACAAGTATTTTGTTTCCCCATGATCTTGTACAAAATGTTTACTAACATCGGAATAAATACAACTTGAATATGTGCTGAAGACTATTTCATTTACTGCCCATATATATGTATATATACTAGTACCATTATCTACTTGATCTACCATTCTTCATTTTTGCGTATTGCGTATATTTGAAGTCCGAACCAAAGAGATGTTCGACACTTCTTGAATTATTAAAGTCTGACAACGCTATCATCTTGATGTTTGCGTTAGAAGTCTGCACTGGCCGGACATTTTAGCCTGGGCTCGGCCCGTCCTGTGAATTTATAATGTGAGGCCCGACCCGAGTCCGAAATATGTTTTAGCATTTAGATCCGAGCTTGTGTGATAATCAAATGAGCCCGAAATAAGCCCGAATTACAGAAACCTAATGATTAACGCAAAATTAGATTTTAATTTATAGCTCTTAACGGGTTAATTTTGCAGTTGTGCTTTAAATTCTCTAGAAAGAACGGTCCAGATGTATCGTTGTACAGTATATTTACAAAGTTAGGGCCGAGAAGGCCCGACAAATATGGTTGTATATTTACGGGCCCGAAGTGTTATATGCTTTGTAGGCCCGAGCCCAAGTCAGCGGGCCGGGTCGGACCTAAGCCTGCGGCCTCAGCCCGAGCTCGTGCAGACCTCTAGTTGGCGTGAGTTTTGAAGTTGTAACTAAAAAAGTGTTTGATGTTGAAATAAAGTCTAACAGTGCTTTCAACTTGATTATCACGTGAAACGTTTTACGTTGGAATAGTAGGGGCTCTGCACTTATACCGACTAAACTGTCGGTTGGAAAATATCAAATTTCACCATACTTCCATGAACTAAGACGTGATTCTCCTGAGTTGTGTCAGGGTTGCTAGGCAGTCTTTTCTTAAATTGTCACAGGTGTTTTCTCTCTTACGAGAGTGAGTGCCCGTCGTACTAGCTTGCACATTACTTCAAGCATGGGCGTAATTTGGGGAGGGCAGGGAGCAGTTCCCCTCAAGTTTGAAACTTCGTTTTGTTTTTAAATGTATAGTAAAACCCGTGAAACTCTTGTGTCGGTGAACAATCTTCCCTCCCCTGCAAAATCTGAAATGAGGCTACTGAGTTCAAGATACGATATTGAATCGGGAATTAAAAAAATTAGACAAACAATATGACATGTTTGTTATAAGTCGTCTCATGAGCCGTCCTGTTTGCGTGGTTCTGGCTTCGATTTCCTGCTGGAATACTCACATTATTGGCGTCTGCCCATCGTCGTGAGGGAAGCTGGGGAGTCACGTGATTAAAAGATGACAGTCTATATAATTAATATAAATGTATATACAATGCAAATGTTGTTTGACAGTAGTAAGATATTTCGTTGATAATTTGTTTTTGTAAGATGTATTTTCTATTTTTATAATGACGGGATGTGTGTGTACTATTTCCAGGATGTATACATTTCTTTGTATAAACTTTTATAATGTATTTTTCTAATCAAGAGTGAAAGTTTAAAAGCTTAGAATGGGCGAATCTTGCCACAAAAGAGCCCATTTTTAGAATATAGAAGTTTATAGTATTAGACCCAGCACTCTTGGCGATCAATACCTAAGCTAAGACAGGGCTTGTAGCTTTATCTCGTTTCTCTCTCTGAAAATATTTTTTGTTTAATCTCGTTCTCTATGTCAAATGAAACGAAATGATACATTCATTAAAAAAAAGTTAGGCATTTTCAAATTAGCATTAGTAATCTAAAATCCTGAAGTGCATTCAATTGGTTGAGAAATTGTATAATAATAATAATAATAATAATAATAATTAGGAATAACAATGTTAGAAAACTGAAATATTCTAACAGAGCAGTTGATTCCCATGAAGGTCTAATATAAAACTTTACCACACCCAAGTGAGATTTATACCATTAGACACAATGGTTCGGTTTTCATGATCACCATATTTGTGTTACAAGGTTATTTTCTAAAGATGGCTGTTCATTAGTCTAAAAACTAAGCTCAGCACGACAGCCCACAGGAGCCTGCACACGCCAGTTGGTAAACATTCACATCCTGGAAGGCCGTGATCAGTGCAACGACATCAAACACTCCCTTCATCTTTTTTGACCAGAGACCGCTATCACTTTATTCAGAAAATATTCCACTTCTTTCGCTATGCTGACTCAACATCGGATATTGTGAGCTTACATCGGCAAATGAATCCTATTCTACGTACGACGGAGACACAATAGGTAACGAATCAGCTAAAGGAAAAACTTCTAAATCGTCATTAGTAGGAAAAGAAGCTGAGTACCGTTCAGGAATGGATTGTTGATCACCTTTTAGGGGGCTGATATTTTCGAGGAAATGTACGCGTAGAAATAATAATAATACTAATAATAAGGGAAAGGAATGAAGACGTATTAAAGGAAGCTAATGAAGGACGACAGATCATGAAAATAATAGGAAAAAGAAGAAAAGCATGCTTGGCCATCTTATTCGGCACTCTGATTGGATCACCGTGTTGATAGAGGAAAAGACAGAAGGAAAACCAGGAAGAGGAAGACCAAGGATAGAAAAATCTTTAAGTTCTACGTCCACTGTTATGCCGGCTAGGCTAAAGGAGGTGGTGGTGATGAGTAATGAACGAAATGTTGGAATGCAAAAAAGTGCGAGGAAACGGCAGGATCTCGAGAAAACCCACGCACACGGTGTTTGTCCACCACAAATTTTACTTGGCGCGAGCTGAGATCGAACCAAGGATCCCATGCACTAGAGGTGAATGGTGTACCATTGAACCATCGCGGCTCGACCAAGGATAGAATATCTAGATGCTGTTACGAAGAAGAAACCTTATCAAATTATAAAACAGCTCTCCGAAAAGAGAGAAAAGTTTTAAAATTTCCATGTTGCCTACCAACCTATGGTTGACATAAGGAAGATTATTATTATTATTATTATTATTATTATTATTATTATTATTATTATTATTATTATTATTATTATTATTATTATTATTATTATTATTATTATTACCGAGGATGTTATGCCGGGTTTCCTCCTATAAAAATATACACACACTATTTCCAACTATGGTTATCTTACTTTTTACAAATTGATCTAATTCAATATTCGTATAAATAGCAGAGTTTTCAAGTTACATATATGAGTTCTTTGACTAACTGAATGTTGCATGGCCCTTTTGGCTCCTTACCTCTATTTAATATTAAATTTAAGATGTCTAGAAACATTTGTATAAGTTTATCATTTTTAAAATAAACATTACGTAAAAGGTCTATTCAAACTGATATCGAGTTTTCATGACATTTGTATATTAGGGGTATCCTTCTTAATTCGCAATACTCACATAACCCCAGAGAACGAACAAATTTTAGAGTTCTGGTTTGAACTTCTCTTACAATAATAAGCAAATACTCGAGGAACAAATTTACCATTATTGACGATGCGGAAGGAAAGTTGTACAGATGCAGAGGCGTCTCAAGGGGTGGACAACTGCCCAGGGCCTTGCGTCTTTAACTCTTTTAGGATTTTTTGCAATTTTGTTACCACCAGTATCGTCTTTGACTGCTTATTTAGGTTCTATAACAGGTATTTAAGCCGGGTGTTTTTTATTAGTGAAGTCATGGATGGACTAAAGATCACCTCAGATGCGTTTTGGAACCGGATGCTCAACTTGGCGGCTCCAAGTGGGGGCGGAGGGGCGTGACTTTTTTATTTTTCATAAGGTACATTCCAAAAAATTCTCACGGCTTTTGTTTTCCCGAGATTAGATTGAAACTTTGCATACAGATTGTGTGTACCTTTGGTTATTTCTCAATTTTTTCTGAAATCCTTACGTGAAACTGGGGCCGGGCCGAGGGGTGATTTTTTGAAAAAAATTCCGGTTTTTCCTAATTTTTCCAATTCAGGCATACGATACGGACATAACATCCGACATTGGAAAGGGCTCATTATACTGAAGAAAATACTGAATCGTGACTCTAGGCCAAATAGTAATGACTCAGTAATTTTTATTATATATATAGAGAGCTATATGCGTTTATATATAGAGAGCTTAAGTTTAGATTTTTAACAATATTATTCGCCCTTTGTTTTCAAGATACAAGATTGAAATTTTGCACACATATTATGTACATAACAGTGTGTTTTTAGAAAAAAACCTCAGATCCCTACGTCAACCCAGGCCTGGGCCAGAGAGTCAAAGTGTTTTAGTGTGATTTAAAAAAAAATCCGGATTTTTCTCTAATTTTCCGGTTCAGGTGTATGATACGGACATGTGAGTGGAACCGTTGTAAATGGCCCGTTATACTGGAGAAAATGACGTTTGAATCATGACTTTAGGTTAAATAGGAATGACCCAGTATATTTTTCAAGTATGTTTATTATTATTATTATTATTATTATTATTATTATTATTATTATTATTATTATTATTATTATTATTCCGGGATGTTATATATATAAGACAAAAATAGGTCTCCTTCAGACTTTCAAAAATTTATCCCGACCTCAGGTTTCAAGATACAATTATGAAATTTTGCACTCGTATTATGTATTATCTGTCAGGAAAGTAAATGTACACCTATTTTTCGAGTCTGGCATTCCTGCGCTCCATCCGTGGAGAGTATGAGAATTAAATCAATCAAATTTATACTGAGGGGCAAAAAGAAAAGTTTAATCTGAATAATACATTCCAAACAGACACAAGCTGTGAATACGAATAGTGCATAGTGTAAATAAAGGACGACACCGAAAGAAAAAGCCAGAAACAGCTGTTAAACTTAGAAAAAAGAGTAAAAATTGTCGAAGTGGGAACATAAAACACAAATACAACAAATACGCCGACAACTAAACGTTCACCACGCCATGATCTTAGTGTAGTGGTTAAGGTGCTGGCTTACAAATGAAAAGTACGCGAGTTCGAATCCCCATCAACGACGTTTTTAAAAAAAAATTGTTAATAAAACATACAGCTCATGAGAGGTTAAAAGAGGTCGTATTTAGTCTTTCGTAGCAATTATTATTGGTAGTGTTTAGTACTGATAATACTTTTTGTCTTTGCGTATTGCTTTTATTCTTTTCTTCATTTCAAAAAAGAAGAATATCCGAACAAATGCCACCAAAATTCCTCATATTTTGAATGTAAACGCCATTTGCAATTAGTAAAGAATAAAAATTGAACGTTCCGATGTAGCTGCAAAAAGTAAAGAGAAAAACATGGAAGTGCAGGGGATCGAACTCATACTCATGGTTATTAAAAATACAACTTCTACATGCCTTACACCTCCCGACCAAGTTTCTACGTTAGCAAGTAAGAGGCTTGTGTTTAGATTAGGTTGGTCAATACGTTTTGCAAAGAGGCCCGGTTTAGCTCTGACGCATCACAGGTGCGAGAAGGGAGCAAAACATTTTTTCTCTCTCCCTCTGTGTGTCTATTTATCTATCTATCTGTATATATATAACGCTATTTGTGAATGCCATAACCACCCTAATTTTCAGCGGACGAAACTTGGCACAAACATTAATTGTTGAAATCTTGATGAGTTCGTTAACCAGAATAATCAGATGAAAATGTTCAAAATGGCGGCCCTTCAAACTCTTAAAAAGTTCCAAAGAACCAAATTTCGCCCATAAATAGGTATTCAGGAAGTTTGAATAACTTTTCCTCTTTTACTGAAATATTTGTGTGCAGGGACTTATCCTCTTTTATTGAAATATTGGACCCGATTAATCGCCTAAAAAAGGTTCACGTCCTTTTGCTACGGCCAGTCTTTTTTTTTGGATGAGGGGGAGGGGGTATTTTCCTATCGGAACAAGATGGTTATTAGTGATGATATGAAATTACACATTGAAAGTGAAGTAACTTTTGAAACGTGTTATTTCAAAGAATAATATAATAAATGTGCTTTCCCCTAACCCAGAGAACTGTAAATAATATATTTCGAGTTCGGGAGCGTGAATGGCGAGGAGTGTTATTTGATTTGCTTTTTAGTAACACATTGCATTGCATATAAAGGTAGGCAACACTAGTGATAAGGAAAACAATAATAATAATAATAATAATAATAATAATAATAATAATAATAATAATAATAATAATAATAATAATAATAATATGTATTTTTTGTGGCAAGGCAATATCTTCTTCAAACGTAATGATTGTAATGCCATATCTCTCTTACAAACAAAATATAGCAATTTATATCGAGAGAACGGGAAATTGTAGAGTGATGGGAGCAAAGATGGACAGTATGCACTCATAGTACTCAGAAAAATAAGCGATTTCAATGCAAAATGAACGAAAAGTCATTGTCATGGGAAGTCATGGGGACACGGCAGAGCCCTCTTTAGGCAAAATGTCGATAACTTATATCGAAAGAACAGGAGGTGATAGTGGGATGGGACCAACGTTGTACACTGTGGACCCATAACGCGCATCGAAAAAATTAGAGAGGGGGGCGGCAGCCAGCCTTACTTATTTCCACATAATAATATAAAATTATATTGTCGAAATCCACACACTAGTTAGCTAGTAATATTTCATATTATTATTATTATTATTATTATTATTATTATTATTATTATTATTATTATTATTATTATTATTATCAACAGCGTCTTTTCATTACGTGTGCATGTTTGACATGAAACCAAAGAGAAGATCCATCATTCGTAGAAAGAATAAGAATAGCCAGTTACTTTAACTGTGAAGGACGGCGAAAAATACGAAAAGAGTGACTACCTGTAGGAAAAGAAATAATACTTTTTCTCAAATGGATAAAAAAAACAAGCTGAGATAGATTCGAACTCGCATGGACGGCGCGAAAAGCCAGTGTTTTGTCTAATTTTTTTTTAACTGACTCACCGAACTTGTTTCAGTAACTTACTTATTGCTAATTTTACTTGCTTCACTCGTTTAATTTGCTTTTTCTAATAACTTGTAACGACAGGGACACGAACACAGAAACATCGAGAACAGTTAAAAATCATAAATGCTCTCCCACCGGGAATCGAACCTGGGACACCATACACCAAAGATGTACGTGTTAGCCACTAGACCAGCGGGGAGGACACCGCTCACTCTGTGTCGTTAGGGATTACGACCACTGTATTACCAGCTATCACTTCTGTGGGTTGTATACTATGATCACATGTTTCTTCTTTGCTGGAAGAGTTAAACCTACATTCTATGTAATACATGAGGTATTTAGACCTACATGCTCTTCATATAATGTAATAAAAGAGTCATGCTGGAAATAAGTAAAAGAACATGCCTTGGACAAAGCGGAAACTATTGGCATCAGAAATATTTATCTACCAGGCATGCGCAGTAGTATATTTCAGAACAGTTACTCTTTAGTTCAGTAAACGAAGAAAGGGGTATAAAAAAGCAAAAATGTCGCGTCAACGAGATCGACCAGAGTTGACAGAGGCGGAAGCAGATCTTTAGTAATACAACTTGGTTAAATTGATAATTGATTCTTTATCCTGTAGTAGATCGTATCACAACTTTACGGGAGAGCAGGAAAAGACTTACTAAGGCTATCATATATTAAGCTTTAGTAACACGATCATATAGACACAAATAGATGTAACTGTGAATACTACAACTTCGATTTAACGAAATTCGTTTACATATTCAATGGTTTGTAGGGTTGTATAAGACAAAAAAAGATAAGACACAATATAATTCTTCATACATCAACTTCCAGTAGCTAGATACATGCAATTTCTGGTTAGATACTGAAACTGCTGTCGGATTTTAATACAGGACGTATTGCAGGATACAAAATGCTTTGCATTACTTGTTTGTTTGTAGACAGCTACTAGCTTAGTGTTCTGAGAGGTTGTGTATAAACTAGGGATACCCAATTCCGGAATTATTACTTTCCGGACTCCCGAAAGTAAAACCGGACAAATTCCGGAATTCGGAAAATTCCGATTTTGGAACAATTCCGGAATTCGGAAAAATCCGGAATTTAGAAATTTCTGATTTTGTTAAGAATTTTTTTTCGAAATCCGGAGTTTTTCTCAATTCCAGAATTTTCTAAATTCCGGATTCTTCCCGAGTTCCTCAATTCTTCTGAATTCCGGAGTTTAACTGAATTCCATAATTTTCCGAAATCCGGAAAGTAAAAGTTCCGCTTCCGAAAAATGAATTTATTTTGGTCAATATGAATCGTGGCGGAAATAAGTCTTTGACCAGGTAATGGCGACTGCTTTGAAAGAAATGGAGGGTATGAGAATTCAATCTGTCATATTTGTAGTTTTGTGTGGAGAAAAAACAAACTTGTGAACCAATGGTTTAAGAACAACTCAAGTTATTAATGTAAACTTTGCCGACATCATAAAAGAAATACGAAAGACTTTTTGAATCGAAGAAATATAACATACAAGTTTGCAAGCGGAAACAAAGAAACTTTACGTAACCAGACTAAAGACGAATCCTTTACCGACGAGGAATTTCTCATCTCGTTTCTAAAACAAATAAAATAACATGAGAATTAACATTTTACATTCGAGACGGGACAAGGCTAACTCAAAATTTTCGTCTCGCTTTGGAGATGAGAATCGAGACGAGACGAAAAGTATCGTAAACATTTCCCGTCTTGTCTCTATTCTCGAAATAGTGTATGTCCATTCTTTAAGTAACAACTGCTCTGTAGACTGAATCTCAGGCTATTTCGTTACATTGTATTTCAGAGCTCATTGAATTATGCTCTGTGTAGGTATTTTTGTAGCAAAGCTTTTATATTTACCTCTGCGTATCCTAAAAATTAGTTTATTATATGCCTTACTGTTGCATGATATTCAGTTATATTTATTACAGTTATTTTCCTTAAAACATACAGTAGAATACTTTCTACATGAAACTTCAATGGAAGGCTCTAGTTTAAAATGTTGGTAGTTGCAGAGGTGTGTCTTGAAGGTACGGAACCCTTTTCCGAAATCTCTACTTTTAAGTAAGTTTTGCCAAATTTTCGAGCAAGTTTAAAACTTTTAATGCCATTATTATTATTATTATTATTATTATTATTATTATTATTATTATTATTATTATTATTATTATTATTATTATTATTATTATTATACTATTGAACTTGCACGGCGAAATTACTGTATAATACGATATCATTTCTGTAATTTTACTCCATTGTATGTTATTTAATTTATTAATGGGCACTAAATTGTCTCCAGATCAATGAATAAATTAACTACGGCATGCAATTTGGTGGAAATATCATTACAGGAACATTATCGTTTCATTCCAAACATGTTCCTGTAATGATATTTCCACCAAAGTGCATGCAGTAGTTAATTTATTCGTTGATCTGGAGACAATTTGGTTCCCATTAATAATGGAGTAAAATTACAGAAATGATATCGTATTATAATTTCGCCGTGCAAGTTCAATAGTATAATAATAATAATAATAATAATAATAATAATAATAATAATAATAATTTTTCATCGGTCCTGCGCGGAAAGTGAGAATTAAATCAATCACATGTGTAGTCAAGGTAAGGAGAAAAGCCTAAACTGAATAAGACATTGAAGCGGGTCACAAGCTGGGAATAAGAATAGTGGTGTAAATAAAGGACGACACCGAAAGAGAAATCCAGAAACAGCAGGTAAACGAAAAAAAAGAGTAGAAATTGTTGAAGTGGAAAGATAAAATACAAATACGAATAGGGATGAGCACGAGTCGAGCCAAAATTCGACTCGACTTGAGTTCAATTCGAGTCGAGTCAAATATAATTTTCTTGAGTTGAGTTCCGAGCCTAGTCGCTGTTTTCGAGGTCGAGTTTCGAGTTGAGTCAAGTTTGATAATGGCTCGCTTGCTCGTTCAGCTCGTTTTGAAATAATGGCCTGATTAGACTGGAAAGCGAAAGCCATGAGAAATGTAAGCAGTAATGTGGGATACTTTTAGTGTTGCTCACGACAGGGGTGCATCTCGTCTCGTAATTTTAGTGCATCTCGTGGGGCAATTTTAGTGTATCTCGTCTCGTCTAGATAACGAGAAGACAAGAGTTTTTTTTATTATTACGAGACAGCCTCAAATGTCGTAATCACCAATATAAGTATATACTGTAGTTCTTAAAATCAAGGCTGAGACCTGCACGGTCGAATTCTTGAGCCCAATCAGAAGACCAACCCGGGTAGTGATATCAACCGGCTCGGCTCGTATCAACTGAGCTAACAGCACGAGTCGGACCGGTTGTTATGAGCCGTCGGCTCGGCCCAACTGAGCCGATGACCTGAACCGGCTCAGTTGGAACGAGCCATCGACTCAGCTCAATTGTGCCAATGGCTCGAGCTTTCTCGGTTGGGATGGGTCACCTACTCGGCTCATGTGAACCGGTTCGAGCCAACTAAGTGGAAACTAGTCCATCGGCACGGTTCGACTCAGCTCAACTAAGCCGATGGCTCAAATCGGCTCGGTTGGGTGAGCTATTGGCTCGGCTCGCTTCTCGGTTCGGTTCGATAGTGAATGAGCTGTAAGCCGAGCCGCTCGAGCCGTTGAGAACCTAAACCCGGTCCAAGCTGTTTTGAACATGTTTGGCTGAAGCCTATAACTTTTAACAATTTTTGGCTCGAGCCCGAATACTTGCCCCTTCGTAACTCAAACCCAGAAAGTGACCGATGTCCTTGCCTCCTGAAGACTTCTCGACGACCGAGATCGACAGTCAATTAGCTTTTACTATTCAGATACAAACCGCATATCTTTTATACACTGTGTTGATATAATAATAATAATAATAATAATAATAATAATAATAATAATAATAATAATAATAATAATAATAATAATAATAATAATAATAATAATGGCATTAAAAGTTTTAAACTTGCTCGAAAATTTGGCAAAATTTACTTAAAAGTAGAGATTTCGGAAAAGGGTTCCGTACCTTCAAGACACACCTCTGCAACTACCAACATTTTAAACTAGAGCCTTCCATTGAAGTTTCATGTAGAAAGTATTCTACTGTATGTTTTAAGGAAAATAACTGTAATAAATATAACTGAATATCATGCAACAGTAAGGCATATAATAAACTAATTTTTAGGATATGCAGAGGTAAATATAAAAGCTTTGCTACAAAAATACCTACACAGAGCATAATTCAATGAGCTCTGAAATACAATGTAACGAAATAGCCTGAGATTCAGTCTACAGAGCAGTTGTTACTTAAAGAATGGACATACACTATTTCGAGAATAGAGACAAGACGGGAAATGTTTACGATATTTTTCGTCTCGTCTCGATTCTCATCTCCAAAGCGAGACGAAAATTTTGAGTTAGCCTTGTCCCGTCTCGAATGTAAAATGTTAATTCTCATGTTATTTTATTTGTTTTAGAAACGAGATGAGAAATTCCTCTTCTCGTGAGCAACATTAAACCAAACCGAAATATTCTTAACAAATGTCACGTTTCTGCTTGTAATGGTATGACCTGAGCGATAATTAGCTCCTAGCTTTTAATCTTCTACGAGATAATAATAATTATTATTAGTTTATTATTATTCCTGAAGATTTGATAGTTCAAGTATTGAAACAACCGAGTATTCAAATATCTGAATATAATAAAGCGTATTTCATCGCCGATCAATCGCCATTAAAAATCCTTAAAAAAAATTACAACGTGCATTCACACAAGCACCTTGACCACTGAACCGCCATCGCTACGCGATAAACGATTCGTCTTTAGTCTGGTTACGTAAGGTTTCTTTGTCTCCGCTTGCAAACTTGTATGCTATATTTCTTCGATTCAAAATGTCTTTCGTATTTCTTTTATGATGTCGGCAAAGTTTACATTAATAACTTGAGTTGTTCTTAAACCATTGGTTCACAAGTTTGTTTTTTCTCCACACAAAACTACAAATATGACAGATTGAATTCTCATACCCTCCATTTCTTTCAAAGCAGTCGCCATTACCTGGTCAAAGACTTATTTCCGCCACGATTCATATTAACCAAAATAAATTCATTTTTCGGAAGCGGAACTTTTACTTTCCAGATTTCGGAAAATTATGGAATTCAGTTAAACTCCGGAATTCAGAAGAATTGCGGAACTCGGGAAGGATCCGGAATTTAGAAAATTCTGGAATTGAGAAAAACTCCGGATTTCGAAAAAAAATTCTTAACAAAATCAGAAATTTCTAAATTCCGGATTTTTCCGAATTCCGGAATTGTTCCAAAATCGGAATTTTCCGAATTCCGGAATTTGTCCGGTTTTACTTTCGGGAGTCCGGAAAGTAATAATTCCGGAATTGGGTATCCCTAGTTTATACACAACCTCTCAGAACACTAAGCTAGTAGCTGTCTACAAACAAACAAGTAATGCAAAGCATTTTGTATCCTGCAATACGCCATGTATTAAAATCCGACAGCAGTTTCAGTATCTAACCAGAAATTGCATGTATCTAGCTACTGGAAGTTGATGTATGAAGAATTATATTGTGTCTTATCTTTTTTTGTCTTATACAACCCTTCAAACCATTGAATATCTAAACGGATTTCGTTAAATCGAAGTTGTAGCACTCACAGTTACATCCATTTGTGTCTATATGATCGTGTTACTAAAGCTTAATATATGATAGCCTTAGTAAGTCTTTTCCTGCTCTCCCGTAAAGTTGTGATACGATCTACTACAGGATAAAGAATCAATTATCAATTTAACCAAGTTGTATTACTAAAGATCTGCTTCCGCCTCTGTCAACTCTGGTCGATCTCGTTGACGCGACATTTTTGCTTTTTTATACCCCTTTCTTCGTTTACTGAACTAAAGAGTAACTGTTCTGAAATATACTACTGCGCATGCCTGGTAGATAAATATTTCTGATGCCAATAGTTTCCGCTTTGTCCAAGGCATGTTCTTTTTCTTATTCCCCGCATGACTCTTTTATTACATTATATGAAGAGCATGTAGGTCTAAATACCTCATGTATTACATAGAATGTAGGTTTAATTCTTCCAGCAAAGAAGAAACATGTGATCATAGTATACAACCCACAGAAGTGATAGCTGGTAATACAGTGGTCGTAATCCCTAACGACACAGAGTGAGCGGTGTCCTCCCCGCTGGTCTAATGGCTAACACGTACGTCTTTGGTGTATGGTATCCGGGTTCGATTTCCGGCGGGAGAGCATTTATGATTTTTAACTGTTCTCGATGTTTCTGTGTTCGTGTCCCTGTCGTTACAAGTTATTAGAAAAAGCAAATTAAACGAGTGAAGCAAGTAAAATTAGCAATAAGTAAGTTACTGAAAGAAGTTCGGTGAGTCAGTTAAAAAAAAGTGGACAAAACACTGGCTTTTCGCGCCGTCCATGCGAGTTCGAATCTATCTCGGCTTGTTTTTTTTATCCATTTGAGAAAAAGTATTATTTCTTTTCCTACAGGTAGTCACTCTTTTCGTATTTTTCGCCGTCCTTCACAGTTAAAGTAACTGGCTATTCTTATTCTTTCTACGAATGATGGATCTTCTCTTTGGTTTCATGTCAAACATGCACACGTAATGAAAAGACGCTGTTGATAATAATAATAATAATAATAATAATAATAATAATAATAATAATAATAATAATAATATGAAATATTACTAGCTAACTCGTGTGTGGATTTCGACAATATAATTTTATATTATTATGTGGAAATAAGTAAGGCTGACTAGCGCCCCCCTCCCTAATTTTTTCGATGCGCGTTATGGGTCCACAGTGTCCAACGTTGGTCCCATTTCACTATCACCTCCTGTTCTTTCGATATAAGTTATCGACATTTTGCCTAAAGAGGGCTCTGCCGTGTCCCCATGACTCCCCATGACATGACTTTTCGTTCATTTTGCATTGAAATCGCTTATTTTTCTGAGTACTATGAGTGCATATTGTCCAACGTTGCTCCCATCACTACAATTTCCCGTTCTCTCGATATAAATTGCTAATAATTTGTTTGTAAGGGAGATGTGGCGTTACAATCATTACATTTGAAGAAGAATTGAGGAAGATATTGCCTTGCCACAAACAACACCTATTATTATTATTATTATTATTATTATTATTATTATTATTATTATTATTATTATTATTATTATTATTGTTTTACTTACCACTAATGTTGCCTACCTTTATTTGCAATGCAATGTGTTACTAAAAAGGAAATCAAATAACACTCCTCGCCATTCAGGCTCCCGTACTCGAAACACATGATTTACAGTTCTCTGTGTTAGGGGAAAGCACATTTATTATATTATTCTTTCAAATAACACGTTTCACAAGTTACTTCACTTTCAATGTGTAATTGCATATCATCACTAATAATCATCTTGTTCCGATAGGAAAATAAGCCCCTCCTGCAAAAAAAAAAAAAAAAAAAGCCTGACCGTGGCGAAAGGACGTGAACCTTCTTTAGGCGATTAATCGGGTCCAATATTTCAAACAGTCCCTGCACAGAAATATTTCAGTAAAATAGGAAAAGTTATTCACACTTTCTGAATACCTATTTATGGGCGAAATTTGGTTCCCTTGGAACTTTTTAAGAGTTTGAAGGGCCGCCATTTTGAACATTTTCATCTGATTATTCTGGTTAACGAACTCATCAAGATTTCAACAATTAATGTTTGTGCCAAGTTTCGTCCGCTGAAAATTAAGGTGGTTATGGCATTCACAAATAGCGTTATATATATACACAGATAGATAGATAAATAGACACACAGAGGGAGAGAGAAAAAGTGTTTTGCTCCCTTCTCGCACCTGTGGTGCGTCAGAGCTAAACCGTTGCAAAACGTATTGACCAACCTAACCTAAACACAAGCCTCTTACTTTGCTAACGTAGAAACGTGGTCGGGAGGTGTAAGGCATGTAGAAATTGTATTTTTAGTAACGATGAATACGGTCCACTTCCATGTTTTTTTCTTACTTTTTGCAGCTACTTCGGAACGTTCAATTTTTATTCTTCACTAATTGCAAATGGCGTTTACATTCAAAATAAGAGAAATTTTGGTGGCATTTGTTCGGATATTCTTCTCTTTCGAAATGAAGAAAAGAATAAAGCAATACGCAAAGACAAAAGGTATTATCAGGACTAAACATTACCAATAATAATTGCTACGAAAAACTAAATACGACCTCTTTTAACCTCTCATGAGCTGTATGTATTATTAACAAAAATTTTTAAAAAATATCCTTGACGGGGATTCGAACTGGTGACCTTCGCATTTGTAAGCCAGCACCTTAACCACTACACCAAGATCACGTCATGGTGAACGTTTAGTTGTCGGCGTATTTGTTGTATTTGTGTTTTATGTTTCCACTTCGACAATTTTTACTCTTTTTTCTAAGTTTAACAGCTGTTTCTGGCTTTCTTTTTCGGAGTTGTCTTTTATTTACACTATGCACTATTAGTATTCACAGCTTGTGCCCCTTGCAATGTCTTATTCAGATTAAACTTTTCTTTTTGCCCCTCAGTAAACATTTGATTGATTTAATTCTCATACTCTCCACGGATGGTGCGCAGGAATGCCAAACTCGAAAAATAGGTGTACATTTACTTTCCTGACAGATAATACATAATAATGTTTTTTTTTTAAATCAAATCCCTATGTAAACGCAGGCCCAGGCCAGAGGGGCATAAAATTTCGAAAAAAAGAATCGAAGAATTTTCTGTTTTTTTTTTCAATTTTTCCGTTTCCGGTGTATAATACGGACAAGAGAGTGCTATCTCTGAAAGTATGATCTATTCTGAAAATAGCGACGTATGAAGCATGATCCTACGATAAATAGTAAGGGAGCGGTAGCTGTTTGAGTGAAAGTCTAAAATTGGCCTCAAAAAGTGGAAATCCTAAAAGGGTTAAGGACTTCTCAAAGACCAACAAGCCTAAAACTATTTTGCACTCACTTTGTCAATGTAACAGTAGAAACAATTATGAATTCGGATTTATTTACAGAAAAAATACATAAAGCTTCAAATTAACTTTTCATCTTAAATATTAGGTGGCTACAGGCCCGTGCTGGCCCACCGGGACACCGGGACGTGTCCCGGTGTGCCCTCCCAAACACCACAGTATAAATAAAGATACAAGTTTTTAGTAATAAATTCTTACAGTTTTATTGGTAAAGAAGCCGTGAAAGGTGCAGTGCGCCCTTTACATTAGGCGCCCTTGCAAAACCACATCAAAGATGAATGATTTTATTCACTCTTCTGTATACCACAGCTCTGTACAATAAATACATATAGTTACTATTGGTGAAGAAACCGTGAAAAGTACAATGTGCCCTTTACATAAAGCGCCCTACGAAACACCACATTATAGATAAGAGGTTTAAGTTATCCTGTATACCAGCTTTGTATAATAAATTCAAATAGTGACTGTTAATAAAGAACCTGTGAAGGATACAAGGCGCTCTTTACATAAGATGGCCTGCGAAATATCACATAATATATATATACATTAATTTTATTCTTCTGTATTTCAGTTTTGTATTATAAATTCATACAGTTGCTATTGGCAGAGAACAAAGAGTATAATCACTTACAAAAATATTATAAAGTTATGTATCTATAAAACGAAATACTCGTAATATGATACATAAAGAATAGTTCAGATAGTCAAACGTACGATGCATTCATGAAATACTACATTGACACTAGTCTCTAATTTACGATTTTCACGGCATAAGAAGCTTTCACAATCTTAATATGCATCGATATATTGATTGTTCCTGTGTGTTTTAAAGCAGTGTTCGGTTAATCAATACCTATTGTATTACTAAAATATAGCTATATTAATTTCCGTGAAATGTGGTCTTCCTATCACCACGGCATGGCGCGTCCTCAGGTTGTGGATCGAGGAGAAGGCCTCTAGATACAGAGGTTAGCTGCGAATATACTGAGGAAGCAGTCGTGGACAGACTACAAGGGGTTCTTCTGCTTGGAGATTTGGTGTGCGGCTAACAACCTCATCCTATAAAAAAAGGCTTGTTCAGGCATATTCGCAGAACCTTCGGATCAGAACTGATAACTTGGCTAGAAAACTCAGCAAAGTTAAATCGACATGAGTACATGGAATATAAGAAGTCTCTTTAGGGCAGGCGCGTTAAAATTTGTAACGAATGAGTTTAGAAATAGAGGATGGACCTAGTGGGATATCAGGAAGTTAGATGAAAAGGAAATGGAGGAGTCAAGTTGGAAATTTTACGTTCTTTTACATGAAACGAATTAAAAATTACCACTAGGTACAGGGCTTTTCGTTCACAAACGAATTATATCAGCAATTACATGGGTTAAATTTGTTAATGATAGATTTTCTTTTACTTCTCTTAAGGATCGGTGGTGTAACATTATTCTTTTAAATGCACATTCCCCAACAGAAAATAAGGATGACAATTAAAAAAAGACAGTTTTTACGAAAGAATAGAGCGGATATTTGACCATCTCCCGAAATACCATATGAAAATTCTGTTAGGCGGTTTCAATGCGAAGGTAGCACGAGGGGGGATTTTCAAACCGATTATAGGGAATAAATGCCTGCATAAGGGAAGTTGTGACAACGGCGTTAGACTCTTGAACTTCCAGAACCCTTATCGTGAAGATTACAAAATTCCCACATCGCGACATTCATAAATATACTTGCACTTCATCAGATGAAAAAACACATAATCAAACTGATCACGTTTTAGTAGACAGAGGAAAACAGTATAGCACAACTAATGTTCGGTCGTTCAAAGGAACTGACTGTGATACTGATTACCATCTGGTAGCAGCGTTAATAAGAGAGAGACTATTGTTGAATAGCGAAAATATTCAATATCTGAAAACGGAGAGATTTAATTTAAAGAAATTAGAGGCAGGAGAGCTAGATTAAAGTGTCGAATAGATTCTCGGTTTTAGAAGATTCGGAGTGCACTAGTGCTCAGGATACTTGGTTGAAATTAGAGATAACATTAAAATTTCAGCAAAAGAAATATCGGGGACGCAGAAATACGTAGGAACAAACCATGGTTCAACCAGGAATGCACTAGAGTAGCAGAAAACAGAAAACAGAAGAAACAGTTGGCTACAAAATCCGAACAATTAGAACAAAGAAAGGCAAATTTTGAAAGCTAAAATTAATTAACTTGAAGATAATAGTAAAAACAAAAACATTCGGGACATGTATAAATCCATCAACGAACTTAAGAAAGGCTATCAACCTCGTTCTTATATATTAAAGAAAGCCAACGGAACAGTTCTCACTGATCAGGATAGCATCTTAAACAAATACAAAGATTTCTTTGACGATTTGCTTAACACATAGCCAAAAACCAATGTTCGTGGAGAAAGTGAAATGTATACAGCATAACTGTATATTCCAGAACCTAACAAGACAGAAATAGAAATCGCTATTAAAAAATTAAAGAAACACACTCATCTCCGGGTGCAGACGAAATTCCGGCTGACTTAATTTTAGCTGGAGGGGGAATATTGTAGAGCAAGATACACAAAATCATTCTCCTTATCTGGAACAAGGAGTAATTACAACAAGAACAACAACAACAAAAAAATCAATCGTTGTTCCAGTTCAGAAGAAAAGTAGCAAAACTGATTGTGATAATTATTGAGGTATTTCTCTTTTGTCAACATCCAATAAATCCTCTTAAACATTCTATTAGCAAGATTGATTCCATACGCAGATGAAATTATTGGAGATAATCAGAGCAGATTTAGGTAAAATAAATCAACTATCGACCAGATATTTACCATTCGACTAATACTTGAAAAGAAATGGGAATACAATATCCTGGTACATCAGTTATTGACTTTAGACTCGGGTAGGAAGGATCATCGTACAACATGCTTACAGAATTTGGAATACCGAAATAGGTAGATTAATTAAGATATATTTAAATGAATCCCAAAGCAAGGTTCGAGGAGAGAAATTCTTGTTCACGAGCTTTCACGTTGAGAATGGCCTGAAACAAGGAGATGCGTTGTTGCGATTATTATTTTTGTTCTGGAGAGCACTATAAGGAAAATCAAAGACAGCAATCAGGTCCTAGGGCTGAATTGTATTTACCCGGTTATGGCGTATGCTGATGAGGTAAATTTAATAGGGGATGATAGAACAATAGAAAGGAATGCAGAAATCTTAATGAAGCTTGCAGGGATATGGGCTTAGAAGTAAATGCAGAGAAAACAAATACATGGAAGTTTGTCGGGATCGTAATACTGAATTTTATGGATGGTTAAAATATCGAATAATACTTTTGATCAAGTGGATACTTCCATATATGTAGGATTAGAACCATTATTAACAGACCAAAACCATAATCACTAAGAAATTTGATGTCAACTGAAAGCAGAGATTTTGTGTTATTATTCAGTTGAAAATCTTTCGTTGTCGCGAATTCTGTTGAGGAATTTGTAGCTTAAATTATAAAACGAAAAAAAAATGAAATGAAATCTTTGAGTTTTACGTCCCACGGTTATGCTGATTAGGCTAAACGAGACGGTGATAATGAGAGATGAGTGAAATGGTGGAATGAAGAAAGTGGGAGGAAACGGGAGAACCCCGAGAAAACCCAATTTTATTACTCTTCAGTTGTAAATGAATAAGTACACTTTTCCTTTCATGCGTAAAAATGTAAGCCAATAGTGAATTGCCAAATCAAAGCATATTACCCATGCGTTTGTTTGTGCCAATCATATAATCTGTTAAACAATTTAGGAGCGAATATAAGGAATATTTCCTTTTATGATGTAAAACTCTGTTTTTGATGAAATAATGTCGAAATAACATTATTGTAACCACTGCACATACCGAAATAATTGGTTTTCTTTCAATTTTCTGCTTCATATTGCGAATTCTTATTTTTGCCAAGAATTCAATGCTTTGGCCCCATTGTGCGTTGAGATTAATCCGATTGGGTGGAAAAACGTTTTGAACTAAGCAAACTCATCACTGTCAAAACACCGAACACGACTTCACTCGTTTCTGATTTTGAAAATGCTCCTGCGCACACTATAAGTCATTACTCGGCAGTGGATTGCGAGCGAAGCGAGCAAGAAAATTTTTAAGAAATCTACGTATTTCATTGATAACCGACAGCAATATTGATCGAATAGGGCGCCAATACTTTCTGGGGGCGACTCGTCTTTTACTCATGTCCAACACCACTTTTTCTTTCTCCTTGCTCGTTCGGCGCCCCCTTGCATCAGCGCCCGGGGCGGGCGCCCCGCTGGCCCCCCCTTAGCTACGGCTCTGTATATATATAGGCCTATATATATATCATATCATATCATATCATATCATATCCGTTTGTATGGGCGCCCTTTTAGTAGACTTGTCCTCCACCCTCATTAGTATCCCAGCACGGGCCTGGGTGGCTAGCACAGGTAACAGGCAGCGAGTTTATTTTAAGATTGCAATAATGAATGTGTATAAGCCTTTCTTTCCTATAGTAACAATAAAATCGTTCAGATTAATTGATTTTGATAATTTTATTATAATTAGCAATTTAAAAAAGGTAGCAGGGAGGATTCATAAACCATCCTCGCCTTGCTGTGCGGATGGGATGGTCAAGATCAATACTGGATAGTGAAAGTGTAATTATGACAATATGGCTTTGTGTCCATCTTGAATAAAGAAAAACACAACTTTCTTACAAGGCTGGCTAAAACATTTATTATAAAAAAATTAAAGTAGAAAAGTAATGGTTTCGGAAGTATAGCACTTCCTTCCTCAGACTACACTCTACAACGGAATTCCATCGATTTCATCTTGAACTGGCGGAAAGCTACCACCATTACCACCAATTACAGATTTCTTTTTTTAAAAAGAAGTAAATGTTAAGTTATTTCTATGCTTATAAACATCAAGCCTCTACCCGTAATTGAGGCCTATTCCGGAAGAAGGTCACATAGACCATTTTCGTGAATGGAGGAAAAGAGCCCCAAAGATTTTATCAGAGTATATAACAATAACATAAGCTTGCAAATACCTATTACAGCCTTTCTTAATATAAAATATTTATTTGACTAATAGATAGCTTGTATTAAATGAAAAATATATAGAATTTTGTATGTTATAAACGTATTTGTATAAAATGCTATGTGCTCTTTTTTCGAAAATCCTTGTTGCTTGAATAAATAGCATACTATTAATACATCACAATAATGAATTTATTCTAAATGAAACAAATATAAGCTATTACACATATAATAAATGTGTTATGGATTTAGGGCTGCTCGTACTCAATCAATATAAATTCAATCCAGTCTTCAGCTGACAAGAACTTCATTAAGGACCGAACATCTTTCTGTTTCTGTTCACTCACTCCAGCAAAACGGACAGGCTTACAGTCAATATTTCCCAATTCTTCGATATTACTTTTTGAAATTTAAGAAAATGGGATATATGTTGGAATGTACGTATTAGAACAGAGCAGAGCACCTGATACAGTGTACTTCATTATTACATACTGCATAATGGTGTACTTGAATTTTTTTGATGTTAGGTTGAAACTTAAGAAAGGGGCACGTGCTGTGTTCCAATCCTTAATTAAATCTTTACCCATTGTCCTTTCAAAAGGAGGTGGATTCTGTCCACAAGTAACGATGGCTTCTAATTATTTCTTTACAGATCCGATTCGCTCCAGTTTTTTTTTTTTTTTTTTTTTTTTTTACCTTGTTTCGAACAAACCCAAAGTTGCGGTGGCACTGGCTAAAAGAGTGTCCACGCACAGGATATAAGCAAATTATTTCCACTTTATGGACTTTAGCGAACCAAGGACAAAATTTTCTTATTGTAATTTTAACAATTTTTCATGTTTCTATTTAGTGCACTTGTAGCATCTGACTACAATGTATCATCTGTTTTTATTCCTGGAAACTTGCTGAGGTTCTTTCTTAAACAATCAAGTAAGAAAAAAGCTACTGAATTTCCATTTGTACTGGAATGAGTTTCCATATATGGCAGTAGAAAAATGATGAGTTGTCGTTATATACAAGTACATTGAATGTATACAACCAAAGCATTCTTTTGTAGAATTGACTGTTAACATTAAGCCGAGGAATTGGATAGTTCTGACCGTAGTCAAACTCCAACACTAAATTAGATGGACTTAGTTTACCTTCACTATTAGTTGCGTGTGATTTAGAAATAAACTTGTCCTTCAAAGTTTTGCGTCTATCATCTTTCCTTTTATGAACCTGATAATGAACGTCATTAGGCTCACGAGACAGTTTTTCGTCACATTCAGCACAAAAGTCACACTTGTCAGTTTTAGGTTTAACATATCCATATCTAAACTGCTCCTTAATCATTTTAAAGTACTTCACACACGATAGCTTCAGTGGTTCATTGGTTTTGTCCTGGTAGTATACATGAAACATTGTGTACAATGTCGTGATATTAAGTTGTGGGTTTTCAAAATAATCCCGTTTTGACTTATCACCACAATAATGTTTACTGTAATCACTTCGAAATAACTGTAGGTGATTCTCCACTAGTTCTAAGATATTGTATCTTAATTTGTGTGGACGGTTACTATGTGTACGTAGTCTTTCTTGAAAATCACCTCCAGCCAGTATTTTGGACTGAATCACTCGCAAACGTTTCGCTGAAATATTAAATAAGCTAAGAATAAATTTCTGACATACCACAGTAGCCATTCCATCATTCTCAACACAATACAGCCATGTATGGAGCCGTCGTTTCTTTTGCTGACGAGCACATTTTGTACATTCCTACTTCCTCATACATGAAGCTAGGAACGAATTTTGAACAGACTTTTCTTTGCCACTATAAAAGGAATAATACAAATTGTACGGAGTTTGAAGGTGAAATTTCTCAAAGCACTTCCTTTTACAAAACTGAGTAACCAAGGAGAATACTTTAGCCGCTAATTTTTTCTTACCCGACTTAAAGTATTTCTCAAAACGGACTCTCTGTTTTTGATTCTTCACGTTTCAAATTCATGTCACTATAAACTACACGCCTCTTCTTATACACAGGTTTACTTTCAGAATCCATTTCAAACTACTGCCACATTTGTAGGTTAATACTCAGGGGCGGACTGGCAACCATAGGGCCCACCCTGCTAAACTGAAATGAGGGCCCACTGTATAAAAATGTAAAAAATGTACTTGGCATTCTTCATATTTATTACACATAAAAGTCCATCTTCGAACCCATAAATAGTATCCCATATATTCATACAAAAGCAAAACATTAATTACAAAAAATCTGAAGTAGGAACATTTTAATAGTAACTCATACAGTGTGTAATTGGCATTATCATTTTTTATTGTAAACACAAATACCGGAATTGGCGCTTTCAGTTATTTATATAGTGCTATTGCTTTTTTATGTAATGAGTTTAAACCATTTATTTAAACAAATGAGTGTCATGTTTTAGAAAACCCAAAATATATACATGTGCAATAAGTAAAAATTAATCTCAAGTCAACTTTGAAACACTAAATAATTAAAGCACTGATAGAAATAATGTAAGTTTCTTTCCTCATAAATCAGTTCTAATATCAAATTGGTTGAAATTTTCTATTAAATTGCATACTGTAACCTAATATAACATAATATTAATATTAATGCCAGAAATGTATCCTAATATTAATATCTTCATTATGCCCCAGTTGCACTTGGGTCACAGGTCAGGTCAGGGCTGCTGTAGCCACGGGTCGGCTCGGGTCAACTTTCTTATGCGTCATTTCGGCTAAAACCTATTCGGGACATGAGTCGGGTCGGGTCGACGTTCAACTCGACCCGACCCTCTCGACCCGAGAAGGATTTAACCGAAACGGCGCAAAAGAAAATTGACCTGAGCCGACCCGTGGCTAGAGCAGCCTTGAACCTAGCGTAGGTGACCTGACCCGACCCGTGTCTCAAGCAGGCTTGACTCGACCCCTGACCATGAAAGCCTGATCTGATCTGTTTGAAAGCACTACGCGGCAGCAAACAGTTCAGTTAATTTCGTGTTCGCCTGTTAAAGTTGTGTAATTTCAAGTAAAAATAGCCATAAAAGATAAAGTACAATTGACTGAAATCATCCAAAGACGTGGTGTATACATTATAAACACCGTAGACAGAAAAACAAAAAAATACCTGGTAACTATCCTGCAGTAGTGATGAGTAAATTCCCGGGAAGATATTTTTCGGGAATATTCTCTGGAAAGATTCCCAAAATGGGAATTTATCCGGGAATTTATGTTCAATCAGAAAGAAAATTGCATTCTATTACTATATTATGATTTCAAAGTTGAATTAATTTTTATATCACTGCATATTATTACTGTTGTCTACAGAGGATTCTTTAAAATGTATATTCTGAACGGTACTATGTTACTTTATTAACACTTTATTATAGTTACAGAGTACGCATAAATGTATATTTATTTATAATATGTTCTATCAATTAAATATGTGAAAAAAATATATAGTAAATTATATAGTAACAGTTTATATTTATATGTGAGTGGGTTTGCTCAACTTGACTTTATTACTGATATTATGAACACATTAAATTTATAAATGTTATGAAGCAATTAGATTGGGTAAATGCTAGAAGATACATGTGTCACCAATTTATCAACATTTGCGCATACATATTTATGTTCACAAAATTTGCAAGATACTTACTTATCTTTATATTTTAGCACGTAACATTGCCGTACACGACCTTTCATTCTACCTATTCCTCGTAATTCCATACGTTAATTAACATATAAAAGAAGTCCGAGTACCTCTTCAGAAATTCGAGTCAGAGAGAGGAGACAGACCGACGTCTATTACTAATGGTGGTTCAGGGTTTATTAATAATACTTCATCTCTATTTCTACATAATTCTAAATTACTTTACAAAATGGTTCCTTTTCATCATTTGTAAATTAGTACTTTGCTAATTTTGACTGTTCATTATTAGCATTGGGGACCAGCTTTTGCACCTACTTTTTTTGCGATATTCTATTCCGATGCGATTGTTTTATGGTTTCATACGTTAAATTACGTTACCAACATTAAATTACGTTATCGACAGCATTGCAGAGCGAGCGTAAGCGAATGAATGCGGGTTAGAGCCCCGCATGGCACGTTGTTTTCTATATTCGTTACCAACAATTCACCTTCTTTTCTCACATAAATCACTTCCACTTACCTTTCCGTTTTGTATAAATCCCCAACTGCCCTAAAAAAATGTGTTCGATACTTTCTTGCTTACTTGAACATCACTATCAACTCATTTCTTCCATAAATCATCCTATTTTTTGCTAGTTTTGGCCCCACAATACTAAACAATTACCTTACTGTTTAGTGCAAATGGAAATGGAACTTAAAAATCATATTATTAGTTATATAAAGTTCCGTCAAATAATTTTAAATTTTTTAACCTCCACACTCTTTAAAACCTGGAAGTAAATCATAATATATTAAAATAAAATAATTAGTCATATGGTTCTTATAATTTGGAAGATAAAGTAAAGAAATGGAAATAAATTCCTTATCGGGAATTTATAGGCCAGGGAAAAAACCCGGGAATATTCTCATTTTTTAAATTTCTTCCCACCGGGAATATTCCCACTGCCCATCACTATCCTGCAGTTCTCAAATGAGTCACGTCATGCTCATTTGTTTCTTGGGGCTTCACAGATTCAAATAGCCTACGTTGTTTTGGGTCAGATGCAGCTTTTTGTAAATCACATCTTCGTTTGTGTTCTCGCTTTTTGGCACCATTTTTATATTTTTTTCTTTACAGTAAACTTACAACCACTCCTACCATTCATACTGACACAACCGCATCTGTCTTCCACGACAAACGACACGTAACTGGTGTTCCAATAACTGAATTGCTGCTATCGGATTCGCTCTTCGATCTAATATACAAATAAAACACGAGCCGAGGGCAGCAACTTCATAGTAATTGTCTGAGGTTTGTATAAAACAATCGTTGATAGTGGCGACTAATTTCTTTTCGCTTTACCGCACTGAAAAAAAAAGCCTGATCCGATTTCTTTCTTCGAAGCTTGGTCTGAAGACAATGCAGTTCAAAAGCGTTCCGGCTCCACCTCCACTTTCCACAATAACAATATCTACGAAACTATTGTTTTTTTTTAAAACATCGCCACTCGCCGGCTTGTAAAAGGACCAAAGTAGGCAATGGTATCCAAATCCAATAACAGCCTGAAATCTACTGTGTTTCTTATATTTAAAAAAGTAGTAGTTAACGTGCTCGTATTTAACAGCTGCTGTATCACAAACCCCGCAATGTTTTAGGGACTGATTGTCTCATAGACGGAACCTTTTCAAGTCGATAAACGTGAAGAAGAATAAGGTCTGTTCATGAAAGTTTAACTTTACGTCTTTTTTTATGCAAAACACAAGTTTGCGAGAGTTACCCTGCCATATTTTTGATGCTGGTATATTTAAATGATCACATCTTTTTAAAATTGGTGGAGGGGGCCCACCTGTTTGGGGGGCCCACCCTGCATTTGCAGGGTAGCAGGGTGGGCCAGTCCGCCCCTGTTAATACTATTGCAAGGAACACAGCAATAATCAATGCTAGAGTCTGAATGTCAGCTGTGCATCAAAACAGTGGTGCAAAGGCTCACATTATAAATAGCTAGGCCGTAAAAAATAAAGATATCGAGATGAAATTTTCACAGCACCTACATTATAATATGGTGGTTCGTTTTAAATTATTTCCGGGAAAAGGGCACATAGGCCAATGTGCCCTTCTTCCGGAATAGGCCTCAATTCTGGGATTTCTAAAACAAACGATTACAAACCCCTCTTAAAATTTGTTCAAAGAAAATGAACTTTGTAGCTTTTGTTACGTGTGCGCTGTGAGTATGAAGAGTTGTCTAAAAAGACATTTCAACAGTTGATGCCTTTCCCTACCACTCTTATGTGAGCAGACCTTTTCTGATCTTTGCAGTATTAAAACCTTAAAGCGAAATCGTCTTAATGTGGAATTGGAATTGATAGTGACCAAAATTATTCCGGATTTCAATGCAATTATGGTAAAACAGAAAGAATTTCATTTCTCACATTTGAGAACATTCTTTATCAAGTGGATTTCCTTAAAAAAAAAAAAAAAAAAAAAAAAACTTGATTTTCGTTTTTGAAAGTTACTTTATTTTCAATTAAAATTTCCTTCACTAGGAAACAATCATATATCTTTAGAATTAATTACTTATTGCATTATTTTTCTTGATCTTTCTTTTGTAAATGTAATTACAATTAGTATTTTTCTTTAAATACCATATGAAATTTCAGATAGCTATGCAAGGGGATCCGCAGATCACTTTCAGAATTGACAAGAGGTCCGCGTTATCGGAAAGTTTGAGAACCACAGCACTAGTCATATCCTTGTCGACAGGATGCAACCTACCCTTGAATTGGAAGACCTTTCCCATTATTTTCTGTTCTTTAGTTTGTATATTGAAACAGTACCATCATTTTAGGTTTTGCTTGAGTGAAGTATGAGGCTTAAGCTATATAGAAAAATAAGTACAGTTTTTTTCACATTTTTCATTAGTAGACCTATATTGTTATGTTAACACCCATTTTATTTTAACTCGCAATTCTAGTCGACCTTCTATCGTAAATGAATCTTCAATTTCGAACTCCAAATCAGTGTCACTGTCCTCACCATTTTTTTAAAAAAAATCCTTAATAATACTATCTGGATGACAACAATATTTCTACCCCTTCGTAAACGTAATTAAATTTAAAGAATGGATACCGCGATACAGGGTTGACATTTGACAATTCTCACATTCTTATTGATTTCTTTTAGCGAGAATGACTGTTAAAAACCTGAGTGTGTTTTATAATTTTTAATGCACATGTACAATTTATTTGCACATTCAAAAACTGCAAAAAAAGTGTGCGTTTTAAAATTATCGTATATTCACCTATTATCGCAAGGACATGATTGTATAATACAATATTATGGCTTAAATTATCGTATATCATGATGGATTATCGTATGGTTGGCAACCCTGTTTCAGCCGGATATTGAAAGCTAACCTTTGAAGCTCAACTTACACGATACAATTAAATTGCGTATTCCTTTCGTGGGCTCATGTATCACGTAAACATAGGAGACATTGACGTCAACTACACATTCCTTACAAACATCAACCAACATCCGTGTTTACAATGTACTGTATTAATACATCCCCTGAAAGGAATGCAGATAAGAACTACAAGTGTCACACAAAACAGGAAATGGCGGAGTTTTCTTTCTCACAGTGTACACAACGGGAAAATCAAAGTTGGAATTTCTTAACAGAGCTACAGCGGAAGCCCTCCTGCCCAAGGGCGCCGATTTCCCTGTAGCTTTGGGGGAACCCATTCATAAAAAAATACATGTAACAATACATATAACAATAAAAATACATACAAAAATATATATTCATAAAAATATATGGGGCCCACATGAGCTTTGGGGGGCCCGGGGCCCCTCGGCCTCCCACGATCAGCGCCCTTGCATCTGCCGCCATGTTTTCATCAATAATTCTCCGGTTTTCTTCCTGCCCATTACTCCTTCAGAAAAACTATGATGCACTTGAAAAAAGCAGTGTTTATGGTGTAAGGAAAATTTCCCGAATCTAGAGAAATTTCGTAGGTAATTTTTTTGTAGAGTTAAAAAAAAGTAAAAAGTAGAAGCAAAGAGCATTGAATAAAAGAAATATGGTTGGCACTTCCTTTAATATAGCTAAATTAATCTTATCACATAATTTTTGTCACAGGAATTGGATACTCAAGGAACTAGAGGAAATTTGAAAAGAAAAGGGAAAATGTAGCGTCAGTCGAGGGAAATATTCTGAAGGAAACCTGTGAACACAGCTTATGAAGTAATTGGAGGAGGCACTGCGCATTTAAATTGAACGCCGCCTTCAGTCTTCCCTCAACAATGCATTTCCTTTTACTATCCATTCCCTGCTAAAAAACTTAAAGTGTTCCTATGGCAATTTTCATTATATTTTAAGATTTACTAATGGCGTAGTATTTTCAAAATGAATATTGAAATCGGAAGTTATTGTGGAGTTCTATTACTCCCGTTTTATATATATATATATATATATATATATATATATATATATATATATATATATATATATATATATATATATATATATATATATATATAGAGCTAAGGATTGAGATTAAGTGTATTCTTGGGACGCTTAATCGATTGCAACCTCTGGTGCATGAGGTACGGGGTTCAAACTCTGTTCCCGCCAAGAGAACTTTGTGGTGGACAAAACACCGTGTGAGTGGGTTTCTTCGGGGTTCTCCCATTTCCTCCCACTTTCTTGATTCCACCATTTCATTCATTATTTCATCATCACCGTCTATTTTAGCCTAGCCGACATAATCGTGGGAAGTAAAACTTAAAAAAATAATTTCAATTGTAATCGATTGCAGAAAAGAATGACTGCTTCTTGTTTTATCTACTATCGTTTTCTCGCTATATCATGACCAACGTGAAAATCGGAAATGATTGCTTTGGGCCACTTCCAGTTTAAATATAACTTCCATCAACTAACTCGTTTTCTTACTTTTGACGCTCTATCTTCTGGCAAAAACTGATGGCGATCCACCAGGCACCGTAGTTCTTGAGTTGTTGTGTCTCCCGAATGAACAATAAATATCATTTCAATCAAAATGATGTTCCTGATTTCGTTAATTCATTATTCGAACAGTAATGAGCTTTTCTTGCCAATATAATTTTTTTCTGAAAAAAAAATAAAAAAAATATCTTTCTATTGCAGAGGTATAGTTACGTAGATGTCCACCAGGAGACCGCTTAGTCGAAGTGAGCAATATAGCTTCTACAGGTCAGCAGAGAGCTTTCACTGTGTGCTTGAAATAGCTACACTGAGAAAAAAATGTAGGTGGCGTACTTAAAAAGATAGGTTACATGCGTAATTCCTGTATTTTTTTCACTTAACGTACAGCAGACTTATAACTGAAAACGAATGTTTTATAATACTTTCTGTATAAGAGTTCTATCTATACGTACTTTCCGTATGAAACAATGTAGGCGGTCAGGATCTCACATAGAAATGGACGTATATAACATATAGCTGACGAAGGTAACATAAGTATATGCATATGATATACTGAAAACTGTTAGATGTCAGACATCCTGCAACTGCATAATGTAACATCTAAGGGCAGTGCTATGTAGCATACGGATAACGTATGCTCCGTACTGATTTCTATAGTAAGTAAGAGAATACTGTATATTTGTACAATATACCGAGTAGTTGTAGGACCGATATGTAAACATTCCAAACGATGGGGGTCCTTTGTTAAATCAATAGCAAAGGCTTGTATATGTAACAGATGGTCTTATGTAACTTACGTATTTTCATCATTCTGTCAATTAAAGAAAGAAGAAAAATGTCAGTTTAATGTGACATATAGATGTTTGAAAATAGTCTAACCGTAGGAGGTGAGAAAAAACATGTGAAATGACTTTTAGAAACATTGGAAACATAAAAGAAAAGGTTAGAATTTGAAATTGACAAGCTTTTTGTAACACTGTTATAATTTGAACCTTCTGTCAATTAAAGAAAGAAGAAAATGTCAGTTTAATGTGACATATAGATGTCGGACAATACTTTAAATGTTGGAAGCCAGAGAGACATGTCAAATAATTTAGTTTTTATGTATTTAGAAAACATGGGAAAATCTCGATAAAGAACAAATGTTAAAAGACATTGAATGTTAGGTAAGGATGGCGCGGGAAAGAGAGAGCCCTTTGATGGGTGAAGAGTAACGAAAGCAACATAGACACAGCTGTGCTGTAATTTTGGGTGGTCTAGGTTTTTTTTGGAGGTGGGGGGCGAAGTGTACTGTCCTTTGGAGTAAAAGATTTTGTTTAATTGGGATTGTGACTTGCAACCTAGGGAGAAATAGCAATCATTATACTGAAGGACAGAGAATTGAAGAATGAGATAGTTACGTATCACTTTGTGAGAGTTATTACATTGCCACATACTGAGGGACAGCACATACGATTGCATGGGAACTGTAGTGTTCTTTTGAGCAAAGGGTTGGTTTTAAATTGGAGTGGGACTTGTTAGGGAATAGTTAAGAACCTTATCACGTAAAGGGACATGTAGAAAATTACTACAATAGAAAGCGATACATTTTTTGTGCAGATGAGAAAATGTGATGTTTCTTGCGACCCACCTGTATGTGTAACTCTTTTTAGAAAAGAAAGAATTGAAATAGTTGAAAAAAAGATCTTTTGAGTTGTTAGGATGTAGAAAGTTATTTGAGAAAATGTATGTGACATTTATTGTTGACGGTGGAAACAGCCTGCATGTGTAACTCTTTTTAGAAAAAAAAGATTTTTCTGGCTTGTTAGACAGAAAAATGTTTTCTACCCTAATAGAATGGAAAAAGAAAGAAAGAAAAAGCCCTTTTTCTGGAAAAGATTCTTGTTAACTTTAAAGAATAGCTTTTGTACTTGTTTTTGTGAAAAAACGGAAGGGTGTGTGTGAACGCTCGAACCACCCAGGTTAACGAATATATATATATATATATATAAGGAAGTTGAAATGAGACCAAGTTATATAGTGTGCTTTTGGCGTTGTGGAAACTTGCCTTGTGTATTTTTTCTGCGAGTGTGTTGTTTGGAGAATAATTTTGGAATTACTGGAAGGAAAAAGGTAAGTTAAAATTTGCCATTTATATAAATAAATATGATAAAAAATATTGAACTTGGATTTTAAATGTATTTACATAAATTAAAATGACTTGTGTTTGCTTTTATTTATTGGATAAATGTCGGATATAACCGTTGTTATGATTGAAAAAAGACATTGAGATTTGTTTGTGAAGATTTTAAGATTGAAATACGCAAACCAGAAATGTTGTGTATTTCCTCAATAGTTTATGAAGGTTTACCTACAATTTAAAACGCGATGAACCGCATAGAAGACACACAGGTTACCTAGCATAAAAGAGCGAAACCCAGACAGAGAGGGAGGGAAAAAAGAAAAAAGTTTGCTTGAGTAAAGGCGGGAATAGAAGCGGGGCGGGAGGTGTGGCGTGGGGATTTTGTGTTTGTACTTTGAAGGAAGGAAAGAGGGAGAAAGAGAATACGGGAAGCACACATAAATGCGTTAGTGTGCGTGAGAGACAGAGAGAGAAAAAATGCGGGAAGTATGCATACATGTGTTGGTGTGCGTGGCGCGGGGAGGCGGAGGTAAAGAAGGTTAACGTGAATGGGGGATTAGGCGATTTTTATTTGTAGCTGAATGGAATGGAATTTACGAGCTTTAAAAGGAACGGAAAAAGCTTGTTTTGAACACGAAAACTGCAAAAGTTGGCGTAACCCAAGAGAAAACGAATAGCAAATGATTGAATTAAATGAACGAAAACGAATAATTTGTTTGTTAATATCATTGGTGTATGCGCATAGCTTATAAACTGAGATTGTAAGTGAATATGTAAATGTTTTAGAGTGATTATTTTTTTCTTTAAAGATATGTTTGTGATTTGAAACATTACAAATGGAGTTATTGGATATGTTTATGTAAAGCTAGATTATAGTGTATTGGAAAGCACATGCAAAGTATAGAAATGTTAAAATGATGATACTTACGTAACACAAATTGTCTTCTTTGATGTTTAAAGCACATACGGGAACTGTATACGAACAACTAAAATATGGCGGGAAAAAAAAGACGGGAAGCGACAAAATATTTTTGTCGGTAAGCGTATGAGGCATTGCCGTTTGTACAAATAGCACTAACCCGATACGGTTTGGTGTTAATTGCACAAAAGCATACATGGTACTGACATGTGTTGCTATATAGGTGGCGCTGATGTAAAAACACTAAGATTTTTCCATTTAATAACTTTAAATGATTATATTTTGTAAACGATTCATCGTAGAACAAAATGGACTACAGAAATCGATTTATCAGGTCAAAATCTATGTAGAAAGACACCCTACATGATAAATTTGAAGATTTTTTTATTTTTTTGGAATTTATACAAGACCTGTTCAAAACCTAAATTTTTTGAAAATACATTTTTCGCTTTTTAGGGCAAACTATTGGTTGTAGAAAGTAAAGAAAGGTATTCTCTTAATCG
The DNA here is from genome assembly GCF_964235325.1 of Thermobia domestica. NCBI lineage: Eukaryota > Metazoa > Arthropoda > Insecta > Zygentoma > Lepismatidae > Thermobia > Thermobia domestica. The sequence continues at coordinate 128,566,849 of NC_137471.1, forward strand.
TTAGGACCTAAGGAACAGTACGATACAAGCTAGAACAATGTAACTTTAAAATAATTTTAAATGGTCATAAATCGTAAACGGTTGATCGTAGGAGAAAATGGACTACAGAAATCGATTTGTCAGGTCAAAATCTATGTAGAAAGACACCCTACATGATAAACTTGAACAATTTTTATTTTTTTGGAATTTATACGAGGTGTGTTCAAAAAGTACATTTTTTATTTTTCGCTTTTTACGGCAAACTATTGGTCGTAGAAACAAAAGAAAAGTATTTTCTTAATCGTTAGGACCTAAGGAAGAGTACGATACAGGTTAGAACATTGTAAATTGAAAATAAAAATTTAATGAATTTGCATAAACAATATGGCGTCGATTTTTTTGAAACTTTGGAAATATGTCTATAAGAGGATATATTTTTATATGAATAGATAAAATGAATAATATTACTAAAATGAATACCATTTTTGCGCGTTTTTAACGCGACCGGTGCGCGACGCGCGGTATTTGCGCCCGGAAAAACGTTTTCGCGACGCGGGACGCGTAAAATATTGCCGCCCGGAAACTGCGCGGGGTATTGCCGGTTATAAAAACAAACAACACTCGGTAACTTGCTATGGTACATGTACACACACGCACAGTCTTATACACACTAATGTCAATGTTATGTGTACAGATGGCCTTGTTTCAAGAAACAAACATGGCTGATGGATTTTAATGTGTTTTCTTTGCATTAATGATATGTAGTATATGTAATAAGATTTATAATATTTGTATAACTTTAAAAATTTTTACAATTAATCTAGTAAACGTTATTTTTAAAACAGTAATAATTGGAAATTTAAACAAGTTAACACAAACTTTCCCGAAGTTTTACGAAAATTGTCGAAGTTTCCCGAAGTTTTACGAACAGTGCCGAACATAAAAATGTATCATCATTTACGTCGAAAATAATTATAATATTAACATGTCGTATAACACTACTACTTGTATACGATGTAATACAGTTTGTAATCTCGTACCCAAACGCATTTAGTTTTTGTAGTCTCGTACCCAAAGGCATTTAGTTTGTAATCTTGTACCCAAGCGCACTTAGTTTTGTAATCTCGTACCCAAATGCTTTTAGTTTTGTAGTCTCGTACGCAGGTGCTTTAACATATTTTAAATTTAGTAACAGTAATATTACATAATGTGATGTAATTTGTAAATGTCGTATTATTTTTATTAATTCGTTTGTTGTGCAAACTCCTTATTTATTTAACCTTACGTAATAAATTACTCGAACATTTCGTGTGAGCATACCATAGATGATTACTATTCCCTTATGTTACTGGGTTTAAAAATTCCTTTGGTAGTAATGATAAGAATTTCTTTTGTTTGCATTCGTACAGGTGTTTAAACTGGTTTAAACTAGTTTTATTGTTTTTTTGTTAGACATTGTGTATATGTACCCACGTTGCTGAGGAAATATTATCATATGATTGCTGGTAACCGTACCTTCAACACGATATTTACTTAGTGAATAAAATTGATACAAACATATATTAAAAGAAATACTAAAATATTATATTTAGAAAAGAGTATTAATATTAACTCTATTGTTACAGTTGTTGAAATTGAAAACAACTTAAGAAGAAAAAAACAAAAGAAGAAAGGAAGGAAGGAAGAAATCCTGATTTTTATCAAATTTAGATTACATAGCAGATTTACTTAGAAGATCATCGTAAGTATATTTATATATTATACATATTTGAATGATATTGTTTTTTATACTTTGATTAAATATACCTATATAAAATATTATTTTTAAATTGTAAAGTGATAAATATTTACAATAATATCCCATTTTAAAACAAACGAAATTTGTTTTATCAATGCACAAAACGTGTTTCTTAATAGATTCACACTTTATTTTAAGAACAAAGTTGTTGCAGAATTTAAATACGATCACATTGTATTTTAACAGCGAAGTTCTTGCAGAATTTTAAAAATGTTTACACACCATTTTAACAACGAGCTTTATGTTGAATTTTAAAATGATCACACTCCATGAGTGTTCTATTAACAGAAAAATAAGTAGAGCTTCTTAGAAGCAAACTAAATAATATTGTTAACTGATTAACACTATATTTTTATATATTGTTGTATTTATATTAATGTAAACTAATTTTTGTTTTTAAATTTTACGTATATTTTCAGATGGAATTCCTCGGCACATCGTTGGTAAACGAGTTCAATGAAATTGATGAAATTTACCTGTCTGCTGTTATAGAAGGCTTGCACACTAAGGAACGCGTGTTGGAGACCTGGTGGCGTATTATGGATAAGCAACGACAAGGATTTCGTGGCAGTGAAAGGTATGATACCTTGCTATCAGCTCTTTTTAATTTTTACCATGATAATCAAGCACTTATATTGCAATACACGATGTCTAGTGCTGACATTGCTGACTTATTTGCACACGGATTTTTCCGTGAGCAAATCATGTACCAGTGGGCACATGATAAATTCATTCAATTTAATTATTTTAATTGTGCACAAGGTGATAGGATAAATGCAGCAGAGGTAGCCGAATTTTGTAATTATGGATCGCGTTTTATTTTGGTTCATAATAATGTGTCGCCATCTGTTGAAAATTCCGTAACCTCGGTCCACCAAGAAAGTCAACCCTTGGAAAACATACTTCAAGAAGAAGATTTTAATTTAATCGATGAAATTATTAATGAACAAATAGAAAATAAAGCAGCAGATGGTACACAAACAATTGAAAATTCCGCAGTTTTAGTAAATTCCGATGAGTTTGGAACATCTGATTATGTGGAGGCTTTATTAAACGAGTTATGTGAAAATGGACAAAATCCTGTGGATGTTGTAAATAATGAAGTACAAGTATCAAGTGTACAATGTTCACGGGATACTCGTGGTTACGGAATGGGGTCTCCACAGCCTAGTACTTCCGGTTACGTTCCTCCAAGTGAACGTAGCGGACATACAGATGTTCAAAATACAGGGGAAGGTAATTTCGAACTAGTACATGAAAGCAGAAAAAGTTTCACTAAGTTTAACTTGGTGGGACATGAAATTGCGGTAAGGCCAATGGGAAATGAAGAAATTAGAAATTTTGCGGCCTATATTGAAAACCTAATGAACTTCGCATTGGATAATGTAGTAAACAATGCGAGACCTAATGATTTTGTTGGAATGTACATTGATTCCTCCAATAGTAAGGATAAGAAAGCAGTGTATGTTCCATGGAGACGCCGCAAAGATATTTCTGCTAAGTCCGTTTTAGCTTCCATTACTAGAGTGTTAAATAGTAATGAAGACTTCCTTTTAGGTAATCATGTCCTTTTTCGATTTCATATAGTAAATTCGATGTTTGGTGCTGGAAGAACACGAGATAATAATTCCACACTAAACAAATATTTACCATTAAATGAATTTTTAGTACAACATTTGGTTGAGCTCCCGGGAACTGATAATGACAAACTTTGTTTACCTAAAAGTATTGCTTGGGGTATAGCAAAGCATACCGAAACACGTGGAAATTTGAGTCAATTAACAAATCCAACTAGAGATACATTAAAAGGTAGAACTATTAAGCTTTGTACTGAGGCAGGTGTTAGCGTTAAAGGAAAAGATGGTTGCGATTTTAATGACGTTGAATTGTTTCAGAAACATTTAAGTCCAAATTATCAAATTATTATTTACGAAAAAGTACCCGAAAGCAAACGTGAATTTAGAGTACGTTATCCGGAAACACAAGTACAAAGACCAGAATTGCAGGATGCAAAACCGATCTATATTTATTACGATCAAAGGGGAAGTATTGGTCATTTTCGTCCTATTCGTACAATAACTTCATTTTTAAGAAAGAAAAAGTATTGCTTGCATTGTTTAAAAGGATTTAAAGGTTTGAATCGTTTACATAAGTGTGAGTTAATGTGTTCTTCTTGCGAACATATGCACAAAGTAGATGTTACAATGTATAAAATGAAATGCAATGCATGCAATAGATATTTTACTAGGGGTGAATGTTTTGACAATCACTTAAAAGGTAATCAAATTGGCAAGAATGTGTGTGAATATGTCAAAGTTTGCATCAACTGTAATGCACTCTATGATTTAAGAACACGTAAATCCGATCATACATGTGGTGAATACTTTTGCAGTACGTGTCGTGAACATGTACAGGAAGGTCACTCATGTTATGTGAAGAAAGTAAAACCTACTCATATCAAGAGGTTTCTTTATATTGTCTATGACGTAGAAACCATGCTCAAACCGGAAAATGAGCGTGGGGACCGGGAACACGTTGTTTGCTTAGTATGCGTTAGACATGTATGCCATAAATGTATGAACAAAGGCATTGATGAAGCCTGCAGTACATGTGGTGATGAAAACGGTAACCGCTCGTTTTCTTTTAAAACCATTGATGAATTTATTACACATATTTTATTAAATAGACCCATATTTAGCAAAGTATGTGTCATAAGTCATAATGGTAGCCGATTTGATAACATTTTCTGTTTGAGATCTCTCATTGAGTCCCAGCATATCATTCCAAAAAAATTAATTCAGGGTCAAAAGATTTTTAGTGTTTCTATTCATAATAAAATTATTTTTAGAGATAGTTATTTGTTTGTTGGTGTAAAATTATCAAAATTACCTAAAACGTTAGGCCTTTCAGAAAATTTAAAGAAGGGAGATTTCCCATATTTGTTTAATACAGTAGAGAACCAAAATTATGTAGGACCATATCCGGGAATAGAGTACTATGATCCTGAATCGCGATCTGCTGAAGAAAGAAAGCGGTTGGAGGGATGGCACCAAGAACGGGTGCAATTGGGAGAGCAATTTAATTTGCAAAAGGAAATGCTGGAGTATTGTGAAAATGATGTGAGAATTCTCACAGAAGCTGTTATTAAATTTAGTAATATTATAGAAGAGAAAACGGGTGGATTACAATGTTTTCTAGTTTCGTCTACGATTGCAAGTTTAGCCATGCAAACATATCGTACATCATATCTTCCAGAAGAAAGTATTTCTATTATACCACCTTTGGGGTACCATTATAAAACGAAAACCAGTGAAAAAGCAATGAAATGGCTAAAGTATATGGAACATCAATTGGGTATAGAAATCCAGCATGCTGGACGAAACGGAGAACAATCTTTTGGAAGGTATAATGTTGACGGATACAATGCAGAGCTTAATGCCGTATTCGAATTTATGGGACGCTACTGGCATGCTTGTAAAACGTTTTCCAAATAACCGTAATGCCATAATAGATAATGCACATGGTCCGTACAACACATTTGAAAAAAGGTACGAACATACGGAAATCCGGCGAAAATATTTCACAGAAATTCTAAAAATGAATTTGTATGAAATATGGGAGTGCTCTTGGAATAATAAAGTACGCACAGATGTAGATTTACAAAAGTTCCTTAAAGAACATTGTGATACTACTGCCGACTTTCTTATTCCTAAGAGTTGCTACAACGGAGGGCGTACTGAAGTGTTTCGTTCATATGTGAATTGTGCGGACGATGAATCCATACTTTATTATGATATTACATCGTTATACCCCTACGTAATGGCAAGGAAACCTCTTCCGGTGGGGGCACCTAAGGTGCATAAGGGGCAGGTTTTCCCAGATGTGGGAAAAATTCATGGGATTGTAAAATGTACTGTATTGGCTCCTAAACAACTCTTTTTTCCTATATTACCGTATGTAGTGCAAAGCCGATTAATATTTGGACTTTGTAGGCTATGTATGGAAGGAGAAACTATTGATAATTGCACATATAGTGATACTGAACGTGCATTAACTGGAACTTTTTGTACACCAGAGCTTCACCGTGCTCTTGAAAACGGTTATAAAATCGTCAAAATTTATGAAATATGGGAATTTGAACTCATGGGTTCTGAAGATCGGAATTCACCTAGTTTATTCCGGGACTATGTGAATACGTTTCTTCAGATGAAGCCGGAAGCATCAGGCTATCCTGCTTGGTGTAAAACTGAAGAAGACAAAGATAAATATATTGACGATTACTATGCTCACGAAGGCATAAAATTAAATAAAGATAATATTAGGTCGAACCCTGGACTTAGACAATGCGCGAAGTTGTACCTCAATTCCTTATACGGAAAATGGGGACAGCGAACAGATATGACACAGTGTGTAATTATTGATAGTGGGACAGAGTTCCATAGGTACCTTGCTACACCGAGATATGAGGTTCATAGTGTTATTCCAGTTGGTGATCAACATCTTATTCTAACATATAAAGACTTGGAAACTGAAAATGTACCTTTACAATTTTCCAATGTCGTCCTTGCTGGTTTTATTACTTCATGGGCCAGGCTACAATTATATGATTTACTTGTGACTGTAGGACCTGAAGACGTAATTTATTGTGACACAGACAGTATTATGTTTACGTGTAACAAAGATAGGGAACCTCCGTTGAAGCTTGGAAACTATTTGGGTGATCTCACTGATGAAATTGAAGAAGGGTGGGAGTTTGTAACGTTTATAGGTTTAGGGCCAAAAAATTATAGTATGCGGCTTAAAAATGCCGCAGGGGAATTTCGGAATATTTTCAAAATTCGGGGAATTACACTAAATGATAGGACCTCTCAAAGAATAAACTTTGAGAGTTTCTATGGATTAGTGACAGGAAATATTAATTGTACAACTATAGAAAATCCTAATAGCATTGTGCGGAAACAGGGCTTCACTATCTTTTCACGTAAAGAGACAAAAACACACCAAGAGGTAAACAAAAAACGTAAACGTATTGACGATATACAAAGTGACGAACCAGTACCAAAGACAAAAAGTTTACCTCATGGATACGTACAATAATAATTTTAGCTTGGCTTATAAGTGATTGTTTTTATTTATTTATTTATTTATTTATTTATTATTTATTTATTTATTTATTTAACAGAATATTAGTAGAGTATTACTATTTATATTTTTATTTATTCCAACGTTTGCTGTGCAAACTCATAAATTGTAAACCAGAGTATACTCACATCAGCTAAGCTGTGAATCTAGTCATTTCAAGTTTTAATATTTATTTTTTAACTTATTTTTCATTTATTTTGTTAATTGTGTGAGTGAGTGAGTGTGTGAATGACTGTATATAAAGTAAAGTATCTATTGTATGCATTCAGTTTAATACAAGATGTTAAAGTTTCAACATCCATCAACCATTAATTGCTGGTCCTTCACGTGCAGGCAAAACATGTTTTGTAAATCGATTATTAAATGAACGTGATCAAATGTTTACTATGAAATTTAATGAAATTGTTTGGTGTTATGGTGCTGTCATACCAAATTTAGATGCAAGTTCAGAAATTCGTTTTATAGAAGGTATTCCAGATATGAATAATTTTGAAATACAAGAAAATTCACTATTAATATTAGATGACTTAATGTCTGAAACCAATGGTGATGTTGCAAACTTATTTACAAAATATGCACATCATAAAAAATTAACAGTAATATTTACTGTTCAAAATTTATTTCCAAAAGGAAAACATGCTCGTGATATAAGTTTAAATGCACATTATATTATAATATTTAAAAATCCTCGTGATAAATTACAAATACAATATTTAGCAAGACAAATTATGCCACGATATAGTAAACAAGTTGTGAATGTGTTCGAAGATGTAACACGTGAACCTCACACTTATTTGTTATTTGACTTAACTCAAAAAACAAATGATGCATTACGATTACGTACAAGTATTTTTCCTAATGAAACACTGCATGTATATGCAAATGTAAAAGACAGTAATTTAGTCGTTTACATTTAGTTTAGTTCAAGATGTTGAAGGTGAAACAACACTTTGATACTCTACATGCTTTGTGCAAATGCAAAAGCGCAAAGCGAAAACAAATTATACGACATGCATCTGGTGATTTAATACGTACTATTTCACAAGTTGCTAAAAACATAATAAAAGGAAACATTCCGTTGAATTCGCGTCAGAAGCAACGTTTACGTAGACATAAAAGGATCTTGCGTGCTTTATCTGCACAACGTACAGCACTTAATAAGAAAAAGAAAATTTTATTGCAAAAAGGTGGTGCATTTTTACCATTAATTTTAAGACCATTACTTGTTGCAGTAGCAAGTAGTTTGTTTGGAAGATAAGTATGTCTGAATTTCGTAAAATGATATTAGTGCCTGAAAATGCAATGCAACAAATGCATGCAAATATAAAATCAATAGATTCACATCAATCGCGTTTAGATGAAGAAATGAATAGTATTTTACAACGTCGTAATCATAGTATTGATGAAAAATGGAAATTGTATCAGCAAGCATTACAACAATATTTAAATTATACTTTATCAGTTTCACAAAATCCAATTACATTACCTATTATTGAAAAAGATGTTCGTGAAACATCATCATCATCATTATCTCAAGAAGAAGAAAAAAATAATTCTATTTTACCCTTTGTATCGGACATTTTACAATCAGTACCAAAAACACAACGAAGGAAAACTGATCTATTATTAAAACAGTTAACAAGTTCTGATAAAATTCATTGGGATCAATCAGGAACAGTACGTATTCAAGGAAAAATAATACCAGGTTCTAATATTATTGATTTAATAAATGATGTTGTTCGTACACGAAAATATTCAAGAAATCCGATAGGCATTCACGAATTTAAAAATTTATTGGATGATCTTAATGTACCACGTGAATTTATTTCTACTCCTATAGTAAAATCACATAACAAAGTTAAAAAATCACAAAGTCCAACACTAGTAACAAATATTTTTAAAAATTGGAAAGAATATAAAATGTAAATAAAAATGGGAAAATTGTCAAAATTATATTATGATTATACGAATCCTGCTTCTTTATCAGGTATTAAAACATTACAAGGAAAAACAAAATTATCAAAAAAGAAAATTAAAAATTGGTTAGCATATCAAGATGCATATACATTACATGCACCAGCACGTAAAGTGTTTGAACGTAAACAATATTATGTTAGTGCACCAAATGAAACATTACAAATGGATTTTGCAGATATGCAAAATATTGCAAAGTATAACAAAAATTATAAGTATATATTATGTTGTATTGATATTTTTTCACGGTATGCGTATTGTGTTCCCTTGAAAACAAAAACAGGTCCTGAAATGGCAAAAGCAATCAAAAAAATTTTAAAAAATTTTAAACTACCCGTGTTTAATGTACAAACGGATTTAGGTACAGAATTTTATAATCAACATGTAAAACGTTTATTTAAAGAATACGAAATTAATCATTACAGTGTACATTCAGAAATTAAATGTGCATTAGCTGAACGGTTTATAAGAACATTAAAAGAAAAATTGTATCATTATTTTACGGCTAAAATACATACTGTTATATAGATGTGTTAGATCAATTTGTAAAAAATTATAATCATTCGTATCATAGTAGTATTAAAATGGCACCAGCAAATGTAAATTATTCTAATGTTGTTCAAGTTTGGAATACGTTGTACGCTGATAAAACAAATAAAAAGAAATTAACATGTAAATTTCAGCCTGGTGATTATGTGCGTGTTAGTAAATATAAACATAAGTTAGAAAAGGGATATTTACCAAAATGGTCACAAGAAATTTTTATTGTTGATAAATGTATTCCGACAAATCCTATTACATATAAATTAAAAGATTGGAATGATGAGGAAATTAAAGGAATATTTTACACAGAAGAATTACAAAAAGTAAATGTAAATTCAAACAAAACATTTTTAATTGAGAAAGTATTAAACGGAAAAAAGATATGATGTATGTAAAGTGGTTGGGATATCCATCAAGTATGAATTCATGGATTAAAACAAATTCTGTTCAGTCTTCAAAATGAGTTCAATGATAGAACATGATTTCTATGTTACTCTTCCTTCAAATGCTAGTAGTGAAATTTTTACTAATAATACAACTTCTTCATTTATAGTAAAGTTAGCACAACCTATTCATTTAAGTGAAGGAGAATGGTATGTTGCCTTAACACAACTTAATGTTCCTTTTAGTTTTTATAATGTGGGTAAAAATGAAAAAATTACAATTGAAACCATCGTTAATGATGAACTTGAAATTGCAGATGTTGATATTACACCAGGATACTATACTTCTATTACATCCATTTTAGAAATGATTCCTGAAGAATTACGCATGTTAAAATATTATAAAAATAAAAATCAAGTTGGAATTAGACATTCTTTAAAATTAAAAGATTTTTGTGTTATTGCAATGACACGCGGATTGCAACATTTACTTGGATTTATAAATGAAAATACAACAGAGTTTACAGATGCTGTCTTTGTAAAACCAGTTAATGAAGATGTTCCAACCGTAACACGTGCAAAATTTCCATGGAATTTAGAATATAATATACCAAACGTTTTTAATGTTTGTGTTGATATTGTAAAACAACAAGAAAATATTGGACCAGTACTTCGTAAAGTTAGTGCATATAATATTGAGCACGGAGATGTAAAATGTTTTCTGTTTCACACACCACAATATGTTAAAGTTGTAAAATCTTATTTTAATACGATTGAAGTAAACTTAAAAGATGAGCACGGTTTAAAATTGCCATTTCAATTTGGAACTTCAAACTTAACACTTCACTTTAAACGAAAATGATTTCTGAAAGTATTGATGATAGTTTTTACATTACACTTGTATCAAACGCAGGTACTGATGTATATCCTACAAATAGTCCAGCACATTTTATTAATCAACTAAAAAATAATATTCAATTATCAGAAACCGATTGGCATGTAGGATTAAGTGAATTACATGTTCCTTTAACATGTTATAATGTTAACGATGGAGAAAATGTTATGTGGTATAAAATAAAAAATGAAGAAGCACAAAAAGGTAAAATTGTAAGTGGATATTATCACTCTGCACATCATATCATTGATGAGTTAAATAAAATATCAAAAGATATAAAATTTTCTATATCAAATATTGTACAAGTAGATTGTAGTGATCGTGTTGAATCTGCCTTATTATCAGCAACATTAGCAATGCAATTAGGACTTCGTCAACATAAAGATCTTGTTTTGTATAAACGTGGATTTAAACAACCATATGTTGATATTGGATATCCTTATCAAATTTTTATTTATACTGATATCATACAATATCAGTTTTTAGGTGATACAAAAGCACCTTTATTACGTATTGCAACAATATCAAATGTAAAATACGGTAAAGTGAAAACATTAACATTTCAAGATATTCATTATCTTCCACTTGCAAAGTTTTCATTTAACAGTATTGAAATACTATTAAAAGACCATGCAGGACGAAATTTGCCATTTCGTTCTGGGACACTAAGTGTTACACTTCATTTTAAGCGTTCTCCTAATAAAAAGTAATTAATTATATTTTAAAAATGAAATTTAGACGACATTACGGACATGGTATCCCATACTTTTCAGGACCTGTATATCAACGGGGACATGGTATAGGTAGTTTCTTTCAAGGATTATTTCGTTTTGCATTACCATTTCTTAAACAGGGTGCAAAAACTTTAGGTCGACAAGCATTACAAACGGGAATACAAGTAGCCGGTGATGTATTAGAAGATAAACCATTTAAAGAATCTGTTCGTGCACGTGTAAAACAAGCTGGTGAAACATTAAAGACAAAAGCTGTTAACAAAGTTGGTCAGTTATTAACTGGAAGTGGTAAGAGACGGCCACGCAAGCGTAAAGCTCCGGCAATTATTCGTTTTGGGCCTCCAACTAAACGTGAGCGTACAAACAAAAGCAAAAGCAAAAGAAAAGTAAAAAGAAAAATAAGTCGTGTTACAGATATATTTTCATAATGGCACTACTTAATTCAAACAGTGTGGAATGCTGTACCAACGATTTCGATTTATTTAGTACTCCAATGACACAAACTGCAATTGAATCTTGCTTTAATGCTGAATACCGTCCAATTTCAACATTAAGTTCTGATGGACCTATTGAATTTTTTATTCCCGGTGAAACAGGAGAATTTATTCATACTGCATATCTTTATCTTTACGTACGTTGTAAAATTACAAAACCTGATGATACACCATTAGCTGACACTGATGTTGTAGCACCAACAAATAATTTCCTACATTCATTATTTAGTCAAATTGACATTTCATTAAATGATAAATTAATTACTTCTTCATCAGGATTTTATCCTTATCGTGCGTACCTTGAAACATTATTAAATTATTCCCGTGATGCTTCTGATACACATTTGAAATTAGGTATGTGGTATAAAGATACCGCTAAACAATTTGATAGCATTGGTAATGCTAATGTAGGTTTTCAACAACGTGCTAATTATATTAAAAATAGTAAATCGTTTGAAATGTATGGTCGTCTGTATACAGATATTGCTGGATTACCAAGAGCACTTGTAAATAAAGTAGGTCTTCGTATAAAATTACATCGTAGTAAAGATGCTTTTTGTTTATTATCTCCTGCAAATACTTCTTATAAAGTAAAACTTGAAGATGTTACTCTACATATACGTCGCATTGAGGTTGCACCTCATTTGGCAATGGAAATCAATACTAATATCAATCATGAAACAACAAAATATCCCCTTACAAGAGTACAAACAGGATCGTATACTATTCCTGCAAACATTAATTCATACAATCTTGATAATATTTTTCTGGGTAACGTACCTAAAGGTGTTGTTATCGGGTTTGTTTCCAATTCGGCATTTAATGGAAAATCTGAACTAAATCCATTTCATTTTCAACACTTTAACGTTAACAAACTGCAGCTACACGTTGGATCAAAATCTTTTCCTCCCAGTCCCCTCACCCCCGATTTTAAAAACAATTTGTACCTTCTAAGTTACCATTCTCTGTTTTCCGGTACTGGTTTATATTATAAAGATGACGCACATTCTATTACTCCTGAAGAATATCCACACGGCTATACTCTTTATGCATTTATTCTATCACCTACAGCAACATTAGATGATTGTACGTGGGACCTTGTGCGTGATGCACCTGTAAATATTAAAGTTTCCTTTTCTGAAAATTTAACTGAACCTATAACATGTATTGTGTACGCCCAATTTGATTCTTTAATTCAAATTGATAAAGATAGAAATATATATACTGATAATACTTTTTAAAATTATCATTTTAATAAAAGAAGTATAACTGTTCAATTCTAAGCATATGAATTACATGTGCCCTACTGGTACAAAGTGTGTTAAACATTGTATATTGTAATATTTTTGCTTGATTATTCAAAGAGTTGCAAGGTATCATACTATGAAGTTTGTCAAAAGTATTTTTTATGCGTTAGCACCATTCATCGTTATTGGAAAAGTTATAAAAAACTCTGTCATGAATATTTTAAACATGTTATTTCGTTTTATGAGAATATTCCATATACTCCACTAGGTCTTCCAACATATACGCGTATAAAGTGATGTAAAGTGAAGTGATGTGAATTTAAAAACAAAAGTTATGTACACGGATGATTTAATAAAAGTATTACTTCGTGATAAACTTAGTGGTGCAAATGTGCATGGCATTTATCCTATTGATAGAATACCAAAAACTGTACAACCACCGGCTGGACTTATTATAAATTTAAGCAATTCATCTTCAGGTGGTACACATTGGGTGTGTGTATTCATTGATGAAAATCAAAGAGGGTACTATTTCGATAGCTTAGCATTACCATTTCCAAAAGAAATAAAAACTTTTTTAAATAAAAATTGTAAAATATACTTTACAAATAGTTCCGCATATCAAGATGATAATTCAGTCTTGTGTGGACAATTTGTCTTGTACTTTCTACATCATATTGTACGAAACAAAAGCTTTGAAGAATGTTTAAATTTATTCAAAAAAAATAATCTTAAACAAAATGATAAAATTGTATTCAATCATGTAACCAATATAATGAAAAACAAAAACAAATAGATTAGTTTAATAAAATTTTTTATTTACAATTTAAAATCTTGTATTTTTATTTACAAGAACATATCATTTCCTTTTTACAAGTTTGCAAATGCATTAGTCAATGTTATAGTACGTTGAAACTTCCACCAATAACATAATTGTTGTGCATTACGAAATGCACATCCTGATGTTTTGTCAAGTTTAATATTTTGTTCATGAAAAGCACAATAATCATTAAATACGTTTGCATGCATTGTGTTTAATGATGGACATTGTTTACTTACCAAATCAATAACATTAGCTAGTGCAAAAATATTTTTAATCCAAAGTGTTTTTTCTGCACCTTTACAATAAAAGGTTGCATCTTGTTTACAAAGTTGATATATACTGTTACGTATGTGTGATACAGTATAACCGCATTTATCATTCCATGTTAATCCGTGTAAGTTTAATGTTAACCATTCAATTTGTTTTTGACAACCTAATGGAAGTACATTATATTCTACTGGTGATTTTATTAAACAATGCAAATTTACTGTATCATCACACGCAGTTAAACAAAATTCACGTATAATAAATTCATGATTTGAAATCTTAAAACCTTGTATGTCAATAATGTATTCATTAACACATGGTGAAATTTTATGTTTACGCTCTAAGAAAAACGGTATAATTTGTCCAACAAATTCAGTGTTCTTTAAACAATCACGCGTTTTGCATATAAAGTTTATACTTGAAATTTCACTATGATGTTCTTCAAACACTTCAAATAAATCAATCAGAGTTATATCGTTAGATAAATATCCTACAGCAAAAGTTCCAATATCATCATGAAATAAACATTGATGTTCAAGATGCAGCAAACATTGTTCACAAGAAATATTATTATTAAAGCGTAAGTATGCACTTATAGTTTTTAAAACACAAACTTCACTAATATGTTCTTCACTACATGATACACAAAAATTATTTTCGAAATACATTATGTACAATACGTTTTCTTAACACACCTCACTATACTCGTTCGATCTGTCTTTTTCAAGAAAAATACTTAAAAGTTCTTTTCGTTCATTCACATCCACTGATAGTTCACCAAATGTAATATTAAAATAATCTCTTGTTAATGGTGTAATAACTGTATGTGTTTCTGCATAAATCTCAAACAATCCCTCCTGTACACGAGGATTCACTAACACAGACCAAACACGAATGTCTAAAACGCCTTCATTACAATAAAAACATTCATGAGACCATTCACATATATCGTGCCAATAGCATGCATAGCATATTAAATAATCATTTGGTTCCCATTTTGCAATGCAGTCTCTTACACAGTTCACATCCACATAGTTAACACCACATTCACAGTTCCAACTTAATTCTGATAAATCAGGTGAACATTGCGGCGTATCCACATTTGATAATACTTCGTCATTTGATTCCGCCTCAAAATCTGAATTATCTTGCGAAAATTCATACACTTCATTATCTATTCCCTCATCACTATCACTTGTATAAACTTTTATATTTTCGTTTTCATATCTTTCTAATTCATTTTCATCAAATGTACAATCTGGAGAATCTGGATATTCATTCTCAGCGTTTAACTTATGCTTCACATCAATGTCTTCTACAAACTGACGGTTCTCCATCGCTAACAAAACTATACATGCCTATTTTTTAAAACCAATATTTAAATAAAAATTTCAAATGACGTCACGCGCTCGCGCCCGCGTACGCGGGTATTTTCCGTTCGCACCCCCGCGCCTTCCCGCGCCGCGTCCGCGTTTCCGCCGCCGCCGGGTTAAAAAGTTTTTTCTTTTTCTTTTTCTTTATAACAATCCATTATTGTTCATCACCTAAATTATTATTCTTTAACGCATACAGCTGCAAGGTTTCTCTTTACATACACCTGCAAAGTATTCTATAGTTCTATTATTCTTTATAACAAGCTTCACATTGTTCAACAAGTTTCCAAGGTTTTTAAAAAAATCATTTATCTTTACAACTTTGTCATCTTTTATTATTCTCTTTTGTGTCACTACTATACATACAATAGTACACTACCCATTACCTGTCATCATATGTCATTTAAACAATACTGTATTTCTATACAACTATACTTTCTACCTATTGTCTGCGGTGCAACCCGCTGGTGCTTCACTATTACGAATACAAAGGGTTGCTATTGATTTAACAAAGGACCCCCCATCGTTTGGAATGTTTACATATCGGTCCTACAACTACTATACCGCTGTCCGGAGAACGATTTTTTCTCTGTGTACCAAGATCCCTCTGTGTAAAATATTAAAATATTAAATAATACTTTTGATAAAGTGGATAGTTTCAAATATCTAGGATCAATATTAACAGACGAAAATCATATTCACGAAGAAATTAAATGTCGACTCAAAGCAGGGAATTCGTGTTACTATTCGGTTCAAAATCTCTTGTCGTCACGAATTCTGTCGAGGAATTTGAAGCTTAAAATATACAAAACGATAATTATGCCTGTTGTTCTGTATGGCTGCGAAACATGGTCACTTACTCTGAGGGAAGAACATAGACTGAAAGTATTTGTCAACAAGATCCTGAGACGAATATTCGGACCCAAGAGGAACGGGAATGGGGAATGGCGGAAACTTCATAACGAGGAACTACATAATTTATATGGTCTACCCAACATTGTTAGGGTCATCAAGTCTAGGAGGCTTAGGTGGGCGCGTCATGCACCTAGAATGGAAGAAAGTAGAAACACTTTCAAAGTCTTGACTGGAAGACCAAACGGAAAACGACCATTAGGAAGACCTAGGCGCAGATGGGAGGACAATATTAACATGGATCTCGCAGAGATAGAAATACAAAGTAGAAACTGGATGCAGTTAGCTAAGGATAGAAGTCAGTGGAGAGCTTTTGTGAACGCGGCATTGAACCTCCGGGTTCCATAGGCCATAGAGTTAGTTAGTTAGTTAGTACCAAGATCCTCAGACGTCGCCCCATGGAATTTCTTTCTCTGGGGTTTCATCAAAGATCGTGTATCTGCACAACCGTGGTTGAGTTGCATGAGTGTATCACTGCAGCTTTTGCTGATATTGATCTTGACATCCTATTAAGAGTTCGTTAGGAACTTGATTATAGACTAGACGTATGCCATGTAACTCGTGGATCGCATATTGAATATTTATATGTTAAAAATAACTTTTTGAGTTGATCAATCAGTGTATGTTATCTGTGGTTACATACGTGTTGTTAGAAGCAAAAAAATAAAATATATAAAGATTTTGGTAAACTCAGAGTATTACAAAGTTTGCATCTTTGTTTTGGTTAGTAAGTTCGTTTCCTCCTCTTTTCGCAGAAATACTAACTAATATAAAAACAAAAGAAAATTATAAAATCAAATATAACACTACTTCACTAATCTGGACATATCTTGTATAGGAGGGTGCCGAAGTAGGAAAAGTGATAGACTACTAAATGCGTTAAAATTTTATTTGAATTTACGTTCACCCTATGTTGTAATGTACTGTACTCAGTAGCAGTAGCTTTCTGAGAATATCCTCTTTTTAACATATCTAAAATCTCCCATATTTTGAACAAATTTAACGTCACATGTTTCCTGTTACATGTCATGAGAGAAGTCACCATTTCCGTACTATCACTTTTGTATGTTTCGACACTGTAATGAAATAGATGTTCCAATTTCATACATCTTAGGCGTGAAGTCAGAATACTATCTTATTGATAGAGATGCAAGGGCTCGGAGAAAAAGTGGCTTGTTTAAACAAACTCAGGGCCGTAACTTGTGGGGGAGCAGGGGGCAACTGCCCCCAGGGAAGCTTCCCGCCGTTCGAGGGGGGCTCATTTTAAGACAAAATTTTCTTACTCCATATAATTGAGATACGAACACAAAATCATAAATGAAGCATCAAACAGGTTCACTACATTACATAAACAAAACAGCACACAAAAAGTAAATAAAACAAAAATAAATCGTGGGCCCATTTCGATATATATTAGTGGCCCTAGAAATAAAATTTATTCGTATGGCTTTGAGATTTGTCAATATTGTTCCCTAAATTAATTTGTCATGTATGGAACGGTCCCAGGGGAATAACTAACAGCTCCAAAGACCTTGCCGTGCGGAAAGGCCCACAGGCTCCGGGGGTTCTTAAACAGTAGGAGAATGATGGAAAAAGGGACGCCAAAAATGAGGAAAAATATTTTCTAGGAGGCCCAAATACGCGTATTAATGCTTGCTCCCCCAGAAAAAATCTAAGTTTTGGCGCTGAAGAAACTGAAGATTTTTCCACGTCTTTTCTACCTAGGAAATTTTGAGATATTTAAAAATATTTCAGTTTAGTGATCATGATTAAAAAAAAAAAACAAAAAAAACAGATATTTTAAAACCTTCAGCATTCAAAATTAATTCTTCAAAAGATATCTTTCTCTACACAATCTAGCAGGAACAAGACCTCTTATACTCTATCGCTTGCTGTATTCAAAAAGGAAGGAATTAAACTTCTGAGAAACGTTACGAAAAAAGGTAAAAAATTGTACATAAATTATCTATACCATAGACAAAGTTTATTCATTTAGTTTTAAATTTTCTCTAGAGTATATAATCCTTTCAAAAGGAATTACTGATTTTAGGAAATACCAGCTATGCAATCTTTAAAGGCACGAGAGTTAACGAGCTCTTCAATCACAAAATATTGTGAATTGATAAAACGGTAATTTTGCCCTATTTGTGTGGTAATAAACAAAACACAAAACCAGGGACGCCGGGAAGATCTTTTCCTAGATGTGTATGTGAGGGAGGGAGGGGGAAGATTAGTTCCAAGAAGGGGAGTAAAAGACCGACAAGGGCAGTCGCAATTACGCACACTTTGATGCATGAGTGAACATAATACGTCATATAAAACACCAATTATTTACGACAGCTCCATCGTGGTTAAGCGGTTAGCGTTCGCGCCTTTGCCGTGGGAGACCCGGGTTTGATTCCCGGTGGCAGCTCATATGGTTCGGATTCCAAGTTAATCAGTAGGTCCACGTCTCATATAGCCTCGCTACTAAATGAGACGTTAAACTCATAAGCAACCCAACCAATTATTTACGAGTATTTAATATTAGTATAGGTGGCCCAAAATGTTTAAACACCCAAATAAAAGACAGAATTTTAATAGAACTGCAACACCAACACTGTAGTACAGATGGAAGAAAAGCTACTAGGACATGTGATGTCGATGACTACCACCTTAAAACCCGCTATTTTGAATTCACTTTTATTTTCTTAAATGGAAATCATATGTTGATACCCTGTTTTCATCTAAAATTTTTTCAGGAATTCAATGCTGTGTTTGCTTTTGCTTTATCGTTTACCATAACGAAGCTATGAGTGATTTTTGGTTTTCACAGCGTTAGTTACATACCATACATTTCTCACGATTAATTCCAGATCTTGTCCATTCCGTTGAATTGTTAGTAATTGTTTTCTTTTTCATATTCATCGAAAATACACAATGTACTTGAGATGTCCCCGAAGATAAAAATCTAGGGAAGTGAGGTCAGAGGATGTGGTGGCCACTCCACAGCACTACGTCCACCGATTCACTAGTTGAGAAATAGCACATCCAAGTATTCATGAACACAATTTTCATAATGCGGAGGGGCACCTGGTGTTGATATAAGGGAGGGAATGTCCCGTCTTCAGATAAGAGAGATAGGGAGATATCTTCCTCCAACATTCGACGATATTCGATTGCTGTCACTACTTTTATTTGTATGGCTTGGCGTATGCGTGATAATTAATACTCATGTGAGTGACGGTGTATTCACGAAGGTCAAATTTGTCAAAATTCTCGTACAAGAAACAACACAGTGTACAATGGTCAAAAATTTGGAATATATTTTTGAAAAGTAGAAGTAAGAGAAGAGGAAAGAGAACAGGGGACAAATTAAGGGAATAAAGGGCCGAAAAAAAAATACTAGAAAATTATCTCCGTTTCCAACTGGAAGTAGGGCTAATATTTAACATATTCGGTACTTTTGGGGAGCCCGATTTTGTTCTACAAAAAAACGTGCCACAGGCGTAAATAACCCAGCAATGAGGCCCGGGGGCGCAAGTAAAGTATCACTAGGTTAGTAAAGCTGCCGTTAATTCAATAGTTCATAGGCAGAATTGCCGTGGAGAAGATTTTCATGTGGTAGGCGAAACGATAGAAGTGCTCAGTGAAGAAAGATATTGCTTTTGACTTAGCTACAAGGCGCCTTTGGCGTGCGAGACCAGGGTTCGATTTCCGGCGGGAGCTCATGTGGTTCGACTTCCAGTAGGTTCCGTCTCATATAGCCTCGCTGACGAAAGGGACGTTAAACTTAAAATCACCTGAACTCATTGACTTGGCTAATTGCGAATCGACTGACCGTGTCTTCGCGCGTTGCTAATGAAGAGTAATTGCGAACCAAATAATCTGTCGTTATAGTGTTTATTTTAATTTACTCTAAGTACAAGATGTTTTGGGTTTGTTCTGTTTGTAAATAACTGACTATTGATTTGTTTATTATTCGTCATTGTTGAGTGAACCCTATTCGTTAGTAAAGTTTTGTGTAGTATTTGTAAATGACTGCTTCTTTGATTCATGTTATTCGTGAAGTGAATAATGTTGAGAAATGTTGTGCATACAGTCCGAGTGAGGTTGAATTTCGGAAAAGGAAGAACGAGCAGGAGGAAAAGATATAGAAGCATCCGAAGATCCACTTATTTTTTAAAGCTAGTAGCAACACTGATAACTAGGGACCCGATTTTAAGCTGCAAAAATGTGTTAGGAAAAAGAGAATAAAAGATCATTCAAAAAGGTGCAAAAAGGTGCTAATAAGATATCTTTATTAAACTGTTACATGAACATTCTTTATTCATTACACCAGCAAATATTGTTAAAATCTTGGCTTTAAACATTTGACATAAATTCCAAAATTGTTATATTTAATCTCATAAACTTGTACAATATTCAACATTCTTGTAATAAAATTGTGGTTAAAAGCAGCTCGGTTATTAGAAAAAGTAAACATTAATTTTGCAATATTGTAGCCTGAAAAACCGTTACATTCTACTGGGTTTTCAGAAACTGGTTACACTTGATTATGCACAACATTTCTGTTTTCAAATGTTAGTTTCTGTCGCTTGGAGCTCAGGAGATCCTTGAATGTGGAGAAATTTTGCTCGACGTCAACGGAAACCAGTGGTGCATATCTTGTAAGCACATGGACAAGAAGTTCACTTGACGTTGCAAAGGTATCTACGTGCGGATTGTTTAGCAAATTCAGTTCAAATTTGTCCCTAGCAAATCCGTCAAGATTGCGGTAAAATTTGTGGAATATTATGTGTAAACCAGACTGAAAATAAAACATATTATTCTGTCCAAATTTAAAGAAGGAAAAAAGGAGGAAAGAAGGGAAAAGGGTCAATAAAGGTGCTGAAGGCTAAAAGAAGTAAAAAAAATAAGAAAAGAAAAGAAAAGAAAATCTTATTAATCTAGCAAGAAAGGCGCAACATGCACGAAACAGGTGCGACAAAGTGCTATAATTTTAGTTCGTTTCATGCCATGAAATCCTATTTTGAACTTTGGTTGTTATAACAACTACACTTAAAAAAAAAAAAAAAAAAGAAAAGAAAAGGTGCTGCATCTTAAAATCCGCTCTCTACTGATATCAATACAACAGAAACTGTCAGCAGTAGCGGGAATACTATTGTTGATTTACCTACACATGAACATGCACAAGTCACTGGTGACAAAGACAATGCATTATGTAAATCCGAATTTGAAGAGGACAACATTTTGAAAATAACGGTAGACATAAGTGCTTGTGAGAGGAAAGAAGATACGCTACCGGTACTTTACTTATGCGCACCAAGTGACCTATGTGACTTCGTAAATACTGATATTTGTTTGTATTTACAAAACGAGACATTGACAGACGATTTTAAAAGGTCAATTTTAATCTCCAAGCCAAGTTAACAAGGACGTTTCCCAAAAGACGCAGTAAGTAAGCGATCTTTTACTTCCGGTTATTATTATTACACTACTACCAAAAGAAGACACAACATTGAACGGCAAAACATTTTAATGATGTATGGTGTAAAGTCAAAATTTACGATTTGAAAGGCTAAGTAAAAAAATCAAAGAGCACGAAATGAGCCGCATTCATTTGAATGCATGTATGGAATATAGTGCATGGAAAAATCACAAGGAAATGAGTACAATGTTGCAGCAAGATCTGGATAAGTTGAATGAAATTATAAAAGGAATTTTAGATGTGATAATTACTTTATCCACTTGCAATTTGATTCTCATTGGACATCGAGAAGACGTAGGAAGTTGTTCTGGAAATTTTCTCAATAGCATAAATTTATTGGCAAGATAGGATCCACTATTGAAAATCATTAAAAAAATAGCAAGACAAAATAATTCAGTCCTGCTATTCTAAATGAAATTATTACTTTAGTTTCGAAACATGTATTCGAAACAACTCGACATAATTGATGATGTTCTGAAAGTACCATTTTTTTCTCACATGTTGGATACTACTCAAGATATTACTAAAACTGATCAAATGCCGGTTATAATAAGATATGTGAATACTCAACCTGAAGAAAATGATCTGGTAAATGAGTCATTTGTGGGATTTATTGACATTTCAGATCACATAGCTACAGGCTTCAGACAGCAAAGTAACTTCATTTTTGGAAGAAAATAACAATCCTATTTAAAAATGTCGCGGCTAGGGATACGATGGTGCAGCTGTAATGGGTGGTAAATGCAATAGTGTGCAGATTAAAATTAAAGAATATTCACCTAATGCGGAATATGTGCATTGCGCTACACACAACCTTAATTTAGTAGTCAATAATTCTGTTAATGACATTACAGAAATATATTCCTTTTTTCTTATTGTGAATGAAATACATGTATATTTCAGTAGAAGTGTACCAAGATAGCAAGCATTATGAAAGGCTGTAGAAGAAAATTGCATTGATACAAAATCTTTTAATTTTTTTATTTAATTATTATTTATAATGGGATACTAGCATTTAAAAAGAACAAGATTGTAATAAATTAATTAAATTTAGGATTTAATTAAATTTAGGATCGCGCTTCTAGGTGGTCATTCAGGTTTATTCCTTATTGGCAATTACAACCAATTACACTTTGATCTTAAATTGCTTATCGAAAATAATCGTAACATCGAAGAAAAATTGAGAAATCGCTCAAGCTTATCCTTTACGGAAGAATACGTCTACATTTCATTTTGTATTAAGGCTTGTTTGCCAAAAGTAAAATCTTGGAACATATAAATGTTGTTTCCAAATCTTTACAATATTCAAGATTATTCGTTCTTTAGGCATATAACCTTTAGAAGATGATGTACATGGTCTTACTGATGTTAGAAATAGTTTTGAAGCATTTATAGCTGAAGCTAAGGAAATTGCCAGAATGTGACAAGTAGAAACATCATTTTCTGCAAGACAGAAAACAAAGGAGAAAACTTTCTTCGATGACCTGAGTGCAGATTCTGACTTCGTGGATCCGAAACAATGTTTTAAAATAACGATTTTCTATTGTGCTCTGGACGTTCTTATAAACAAGCAAACAACAGATTTCAAAGTACTAAACAAATAACAGAAAACTTCTTCTTTCTAAGCCCTACCACCCTAGCAGAATATACTGACAGACAGCTAGTAGAATCCGCCACTAAGTTTTCGGAAAAGTATGAGGAAGATATATCAAGTTTTATAGCTACATAAATTGTTTCCGAGGCAGTATCAAACGAAATCAAAAGAAGAAAAATTTCAAGTATCAGAGAAATTGCTGAATCCCTGCTGGTAGAAAATAAGCTGCTAGGTACTAACATTTCTACTATTTACACTGCTTATTTGCTGTATTTGACCTTACTTGTGACATCATCATCAGCTGAGAGACTGTCCTCGAAGTTGAAATTAATAAAAAAAATATTTGAGAAGTACGATGTCAAGCGCTAAATTGAGTGAACTGGCTGTGTTAAGTATTGAAAACAGTCTGGCTCGAAAACTGGACTTGAACAAATTATCACAAAAATTTCTTTCCGTCAGGAAATGCAGAGGATTGTAAGGAACATTCACGTAAATCGTAACAACAGTATATTTTGTTTTATTTGTAGTGGTATTATTTTATAATGTTTGTGTTTTCTCTTGTTAACTATTACTACCTGTTTTTGTATTAAATTTAATAAAAGATGCATACTTTTATATTTATGAAATATGACTTAACGAGTAGGAGCGCACAACTAAGGGCTGCAGTGGGACACATAAAGTTGAAGTTACGCCACTGAAACGTGCATATCCAAAATCATATCTGCCATCCTGTTTGTAGTGAAAGTAAAAATCTGTTTATTATTATTATTATTATTATTATTATTATTATTATTATTATTATTTATTATTATTATTATTATTTAAATATAACAATTTAAAAGAAGACTGCCTAACAACCCTGAAACAACGAGCAAAATCATGTTTAAATTCCCGCCAAAAGTCTGTTAATATTATTTTGATGTAACAACCAGATCGATGGTGTTTGTAGGCTGGTGTGAATGCTGTAGACAGCGTTATCAGACTCACAATCACAAAACATGAAAACCGTACCCAAGATAAAAAGAAATTTCCGTGAACATGACCCCACCCACATCCATGCTAATTTTAAAACATGTGCCAAAAATTAGTGCTGACAACCTGTAACGATAAATAAAAATGATGCTGTTACACAAACGTCAAAAAACAAACAAAAAAGATTCTGAGTGGGACTAAGTTCACGCTAGCGGCATTCACTCAACCAATTGAGATGAAATCCATACACAAAGTTTATGTTAAATTAGAGTTGACAATATCGCATAGAAAGAAAATTAGTGCTACTATCAGACCACCAAAGTATGTTTGAGAATCTTTCATGGCGGAATCATCAAAGAAAACAATCGATCCCTTATTTTTATGATGAGGTAAATAGCACTAATTTTTTTCTATGCGGTATCATCAGCACTAAATTAGCACTAATTTTTGGCATAGTTACAACATTAGTGCTACATTATTATTAAAAGTGGTTGAGCTATCTTCACGTGAACCTGTCCCCGCGCACACGAGCACTATTTTGAAACATATTCCAAAAGTTAGTGTCCAATTAGTGCTGATGAACTGTAATGTTTTAAAAATTGTGCCGTTACACAAACGTCAAAAAACAAACAAACAAAAAAAGATAGTGCGGTATCTACAGCACTAATTTAATATTTGGGGCCACGGTGGCTTAGTGTTAGAGCATTCACTTCTGGTGCATGGGGTCCCTGGTTTGATCCCAGCTAATGCCAAGTGAACTTTGTGGCGGACAAACACTGTGCGCTTGGGTTTCCTCGGGGTTCTCCCGTTTTCTCCCACTTTCTTCATTCCCATTCATTCCTCATCATCACCATTTCCTTTAGCCTAGGCGGCATAAACGTGGGACGTAAAACTTAAAGATTTCATTTCATTTCATAATTTAACACTTACTTTGTGCATGAGTTTCATCTCATTAGGTTGAGGGAGTGTTAGTATGAGTAGCCCCATCCAGAATTTTCTTTTGAAGTTTGTGGGGCAGTACATTTTTTAAAACATTACAGGTCGTCAGCGCTAATCGTGTTCTAATTTTTGGCATATGTTTTAAAATTACTACGGGTGTAGGTAGGGGTAGGTTCACGGACAACTTTTTATCCTCCAGAGAATTTAGGTTTATAATATAACTTCTTACGGAATCGCATTACTCTTATGAACTAAGTAACTTTTTATTGTATAAAGTCATATTTATTATTTCGCTTTCGAATTATTTGCGATAAGGTAAAATTAATGGAGCACTATTATAATTAAATGGCTCCCGAGAAAAGAATGATAAATGACATTTTCTATCTTTCCAGTGAGCTGGAAAAGAAAGTACAACATTCCCATAGAATTGAATGCAGTGACACATACCAAACAAACTTCACCAGCCATCTGCATGCAGGTACATTCTCGAAACAATATATATATATATATATATATATATATATATATATATATATATATATATATATATATATATATATATATATATATATATATATATATATATATATATATGTTGTTCTGTGGTTCGATCTCAACCTATTCTACCCAATAACGTACTTTCACCGAAAGTGGTGCCTACCATTGTCTTCCCCCGAGTCGCTCAGTTATTTTAAAATGTAATATAAATGTCAGTTTACAGCATAGCAAAATACCAGAAAAATCTCCGATATGTGAATCATCAAATTAAATTTATTTTCTTATTCTCTAAACGGATATCGTCACTTTCTGTTAAATGCGATTTTGTGTTCAGGTGGATGGAATGGTGTGATATTTTCACGGACTCATTGTATTGCACACACTGAGTAAAACATTTGCCTTTTCTGAACAACGAAAAGGAAGTTGGCTTCCAAAGCGCCTCTCCAACGGAATTGTGGACTAGGAGTCATTGGGAGATAGAAACAGGACAGACGATTAGGACAGTTATTGGTTAAAAATAAAATTTTGTTACAAAATTTCACCAATATCATACATAAAATGTGTACGATCAAGGAATCGGACTTTCTATCCTACAAGAAAGATAAATTATTGTATTTGTATGGTCCAGATCGTACGTCCGGCAACACTGATTGTGAAGCTTCTAGCTTCTTGAGAAAAGAAAAAAAAATAAACAAGCACACGTATTTCTAATATGAGTCATTGCCGGCCACACGTAGAAATTTCTCTCTCTAGTCGGCTGGTTTCTTGCTACGGATAGGCTGCTCATCTCTCAATGAATGGGCTGGACAGGATACGACTGTCCCGGATTAGAATTCAATATTTTGATCTCTTGAATATAGTTCAACATGTTCAGGAATTGTACAATAGTTTATTGTTATTTAAAGTCATTTAAACTGTAAGCTTTTGTCTTTTTATTAGGATCACGTGGGGCTTATAACGTTATCTTCTTAGTTTGTTCGTCCGCCAGTCTGTTATTCCTCACGATACCTCTTGGACGAAGGCAATTTATTTTATTTTATTTTATTTATTTGCAATACATACCTAGACCGATTATTATTGAAATCCCAGCCGTTAATGGAGTCAATAGTCAACCCTTTAACATTATAACGGGTAACGTCGTCTGTTATTCACAAGGGAAGGTCATGAATTGACTCCGCTGAGATCCGAACGAGACAAATGTGTTTGCATTTGATATGTTATAACTAGACAAATCCCAAAGTTACACTTGCAACCGGGCGGGATATCGTGAGTTAGAGCATATTTTGTAATGTTAAAGCTGTTAGCTCGCAGAATAATTTGAACCGGGTTATTTGTTCGGAAACGGTTGGGTAGATGGAAAACTCCACGAACATGTATCCTGTCATTTTCAAGGGCACACTTTTCGAGGTAAATAGTTTGCCCAGGGTCCTCCGCAGGGTTCCAGACAGGGTCTAACTCAAAAGTTTCAAATGGCAAGGGGGCGGGGGGTTGTGTAGCATATCATTTGAAAGCGCTTGTGAAATGAAAGAAGATGAAAAGTCTCGACTCTCTATGATAACCCTATGCAAAATGGAGGCGGGTCAAAATGTAAACAAAAACTTAAGTGAAAAGTCCATGGCGACTACTATAAAACGGAAATGATGAGACAAATGTGAGAACAGGAAAACACATGTGGCATTGTTTTCAAAGTACAACGATTTAAAGTGAAAACGTCTTGTCCCAGGGCTCCCGCAAGTCTCAGGTGATGTCCAACTCAAAAGTTTTGAAGGCAAGGGGGGTTAAGTAGCGCATCGTTTGAAAGGTTGTTGCGAAATGAAAGAGGATGTGTTCACAATGAAGAACTAATTTGTGTATGATATAAGCACGATATAAAATTTAAAAAATAGAATAACAAAGAAGTAAGAAATAATCGAAATAGTAAATATATATATAAATAATAATAATAATAATAATAATAATAATAATAATAATAATAATAATAATAATAATAATAATAATAATAATAATAATAATGGAACCCTTTCTATGATGCTTTCAATCGTCTGCTGCGGCGGTTAGAACTGCCGCCTGGTGGCAACAACTTTTGCACATCGGTCGGATCACTCTTAGATATATCTTTATTTCAAAAGGTCGAATGAACGAAGATGCAACATAATCGTCAGCTGCAATTGTCAGATACAAGATAATTGTCAGCATTTATATACAAACTCCTTTCTCACGATGACAGCCATATTGGATTACACACGATACATCTTTGACTTTTTGTGGACATCTATCATTCACAATAAACGTAAGTACTATATTTCGCTTCTCCAGCTCCAGTGCTTTGAGCTGGACATGCGTGTGATAAATAGTGCGGCATTTTGAACTCAAGATGTCGTGTTTTTGAGCATTTCGAATCTTTTCGTCACCTATGCTTACTGATCAACATTCATGAGAAACTTGGGTTTCATACCTTCAGCAATTTGGAGTGCCTATACTTTCGACATAGATTTTAAGAGTACATCTTGGGTTCAAGGTGGCCATAGACTTTTCAATTAAGTTTGTGTTTACATTTTGACCTTCTTGCCATTTTGCACAGGATTATCGTAGGCAGTCGAGACTTAGTCCATCTTCTTTCATTTAACAACAGCTTTTAAACGATGTGCCACTTAATCACCCTTGCCATTTGAAAACTTTGAGTTGGACCCCACCTGGAACCCTGTAGAGGCCCTGGGACGGACGTTTTCACTTTAAATCGTTGTACTTTGTAAATAATGCCACACGTGCTTTCCTGTTTTCACATTTGTCTCGCCATTTTCGATTTATAGGGGTGACTATGTACTTTTCAATTAAATTTTTGTTTTCACTTTGACCCGCCGCCATTTTGTATAGGGTTGTCGTACAGAGTCGAGACTTACTCCATCTTATTTCATTTCACAACAGCCTTCAAATGATGTGCCCTCTCTTGCCATTTACCCCAAAAAGTGTGCCCTTGAAAACGATGGGATACATTTTAAAGCAGGGTGTCGCCGTAGTGAGTGGACGTGTTTTCTCTCGCTCCTGAGTGTAGTGAACCGTGATGGGTGTTGAGCTTGGAATTTACAGAGCCAGAATAGGCTTATTTAGAATTTCTTTGAAAGAGTCATCATGTTCTGTGTTAGTGAATACATCAGGCTATACGAAGGTATTTTTTGCCTACGGATTAATAATATTTACTTTATTAATCATCGGTGGTGTAGAACAGCATCCTGGTCCTCCAAGCACTCAACGTAATGATATTGCAGAAATCAAAGACATGGTATCATCTCTTCGCGCGTCCAATGAAAAAGTAGTGGCCGAAGTTGCATCCCTTTGTGGTGCTAATGAACGCTTAACAACGGAAATCAAGACATTTAGGGAAACTGTAACGAAATTGGTTGATAGGGTAGATACCATCGAGACGAAATTATTGGAAGTGTCGAGTGAATTAAGTGAACTACATCGATATAATGCATTGTTAGAACAAAAAATTGATGACCTCGAGAACAGATCACGAAGACAAAATTTAGTGTTTTACGGGGTAAAGGAAGAAGAAAATGAAGACTGGGCGACTACAGAGAAAAAAGTGTGTGATTTGTTACGTGATAGACTGCAATTAAGAACTGATGACGAACTTATACAGAGGGCTCACCGCGTTGGAAGAAAGTGTCAGGGCAGAACAAGACCCATAGTGTGTAAGTTTTTGAGTGACAAGAAAAAGGAATACGTCTTAAAAAATAGAAATAAACTTCGTGGAACAAACATTTACGTGGATCAGGATTACTCTGGTTCAGTAAGACAAGAGCGTAAACAACTACAGCACTATTTAATGAAAGCACGCAAAGAAGGGAAATATGCAAATATCAATTTCCGGTATTTGTATATTGAAGGGAAAAGATTCACGCTTTGTCCTCTGTCAAGATGTCCACTGGCCACTTCCTCCATTAGTTTGGGCTGAAATATTTCCTGCTCTTTTGACCAGTCTCAATAATATGTTCTTCTGTTATTTTCTGTGTAAATGATAAGAAGTGACCTAGAAGAGGCCCTGATACCGTATGGTATGGTGAAATTAAGAAGCACTGAGGAATGATTTGAAAGAGGGTTGCCCAAGAGGGAATGTTCTGGAGAAATGTTGAAAGATCTTTATCAAACATTGGATTGACTGACAACGCTTGCAAATAATAGTTATCTTGATTTTATGTAATATTTTTGATTTTCAGATAATACAGATAATTCAAATTAAACAGAGTTGTTAGATTAATTTTCCATCTAGTATAAAATAACTTATAAATAAAAATCTATTGCCATTGCTTATAGCCTACCTAATTTGCAAATATATTACAGTACAGTGTTTTCTAGACGATCCCCCCCCCAAAGTTGTAGAATTCCTCCAAAGATTTTTGAAAATACCTTCAACAAAAGTTAAAAAGTCATGAATATCCTCTAGAGTGTTAGATTTTCCTCAAAACTAACAAAATTAGACAAAACACTGCTGATGGTTATTTTTACAACTTTATCTCAATAACGCTTGAAGAGCTTTACATAGTTCATAGTTCATAGAAATGAATAGTTATAGTTCATTTCTATGCTAAAAGTTAATGTTCTAATTTGCAGTTATTCATTGAGAACCTAATACTGCAAAATTCTAAACTTCGGAAATGAAAAATCAAGCAAAATGTTTTGTTTTAAATATTATAACTCACAGCATTATTAATCTAATTAATGCGCTTATCGTAGTTCCAGTACTCGGTTGCAGGGGCGTAAATAAGGGCCTCGCGGACCCTGCATTGTGGGGGCCCCACACCATCAGGGAGCTCAAAATTGTGAAGTGGGACGTAGAGAAAGGGTCCCACTCCACGCTGTTTGCGGGAGAGCCCCAGGCTTTTAGTTACGCCACTGTTCGGTTGTGCCATTTGTTTGTATGGCTGGAGAAATCAAATTTATGTCAAGATAAATTTGACTTCCAGTTCTGGTTTCGGAGAGTCGATCACATTGAAATTAAGATCAATGTACTAAATACTATGAGGTCAATTCGGAAAAGGACTGCCGTTTGATATCAATGGCATACACTCGCAGATACAAAATGTTTATTATACACATGGGAAAAATATCACATTACATTACTTTTCAACATATTCACCATTCAAATTGAGGCACTTATCATAACGATTTATAAGGTTTGAATTTCTTCTTCTTCTTCTTCTTCTTCTTCTTTTTTTTTTAAGTGACACAACGTTCTTTCACAGCGTGAAGCTTAGGGTTATTACCATATATATAGTAAATGACTTGTGTGTCTTATTCCGTAGCTCATTGGATCCCTACAAAATTCCCATTCCCGCGACCCGTGTTCGAGTCTTCGTTTTACTACTTTTTTTATTTTTATTTTTTCATCAATCAGATAGGACTCCAGTAAAGAGGAAAATATTGTTACAGTAGAAGGTGTGATTCGATATTCTGCTAGTATTTATTTATATATTTATTGTCAAGCGAACAAAAAAAAAGTAGAATTTTACAAGCGTAAAACTGTTCTAGATTTTACTATTAATAAAAACTATGAATAAGTTTACAGATCAAAAATAAATTGAATGCTCTTCAATTATAGTCCCTAATTAGCTATGGTCAAGAAGATGGATTTAAGTTGTTTTGTGTGTGGTCAGCACATTCGCTTCCATCATCTTTAATTCTGGAACTAAATATAACTAATTTTATTTTTCGTTTAGAAATAAGTCATCTTTAGCTCTTAACGAAACAAAGAGCATAGTGCAAAATGTCACTATGGCATTACATTTCGTTATATAAAGAAATGAAAAAAAAAAAAAAAAACATTTATACTTGAAAATGTCGAAAATAATTTGACAAATATTATGAGCAATTCTATAATAGAATTAAGCAATGGTTTATAATGAAATAAACTGCAATTAAATGCAGGGTATATGAAGTTAGCAAAAATATTTGCCTCTATATGCTGAAATACAAATTTCTTGAATAGATAGGGAAACTTCACTTTAAAATATACACCATGAATTTGATTCTCGATAGAATCTGAAATATGTAAAGATCATGGGATCATTTATCATAGGATCATGGTTTATACCTCATTTTCTTCACAGTAAAGCATCCTTTCCAACGGTACCACTCCTTTGTCCGTATTATATACCAGAAACTGGAAAATCGAAGAAAACCGGGAGATTTTTCGATTTTTCGAAATTTTTGCGTCCCTCTGATCCGAGCCTGGGTTCACGTAGGGATATGATTTTTTAAAGAAAATACGAGTTATGCACACAATACGTGTGTAAAATTTAAATCCTGCAAAATTTAAATTATATATATAATTTACTGCATCGTTACTATTTGGCCTAAAGTCATGGTTCAAACGCCATTTTCTTCAGTATAACGAACCCTTTCCAACGGTACCACTCACATGTCCGTATCATACACTCGAACCGGAAAATTCGGGAAAAACCGGATTTTTTAAAAATAATCCCCCCGAAACATTTCACCACTTTGGCCAGTGGCGGATCTAGCCCGGGGCCGGGGGACCTAGATCCAGGATTCTCTGAGGGGGTGCACCAATAACTACCAGTACATTTGAATTAAATTTGAGTTTTTTTAAAAATACTTTGGGCATCTGTGATGTGAATGAGAAATTCCTTTGGAAATGCTAAGTGTCTGGTCTCGATGAATTCTTTCCCTTCGAGCTTCAGAAAATTGACTTAAACTATTTATTTTGCAAAACTCACTGCCAGCTTCTCACTGAAATGAAATGACATTTTTGAGTTTTAAGTCCCAAGGTTATGCCAGCTAGGCTAAAGGAGACGGTGAGAATGAGAAATGAATGAAATTGTGGAATGAAGAAAGTGGGTGGAAACCTACGCACACGGTGTTTGTCTACCACAAAGTTCACTTGGCGAGAGCAGGGTTTGAACCCGGAACCCCATGCAGTAGAGGTGAACACTCTACCACTGAGCCACCGCGGCCGATATATTTACAACGAAGCGGGGGTGCAAGTGCACCTTTGCACCCCTCCTAAATCCAGCCCTGCCTAGGACCCCAGTTTTTTGAGTGAAAAAAATATTTTTTATTTATATATGTTTGTAAGTTTATAGTAAAGTCATGATATACCTATCATAGTCTGGGGTCTGGCTGGCTCTCCGATCTTTTACTTTCTACATCCGACACTGACTCTGGCCCGGCCCTGGGTTCACGTAGGGATCTGAAAATTTCTTGAAAATACATGCTTACGTACACAATGCGTGTGCAAAATTTCAATCTTGTATCTTGAAAACCAAGGAACGAAAGATTTTTTTAAAATCTAAATTTAGGCCACACACACACATGTAGCTAACCGGTTAGCATACTTGCCTTTGGTGTGGGAGACCCGGGTTCGATTCCCGGTGGGAGCTCATTTGGTTTGGATTCCACGTTAATCAGTAGGTCCACGTCTCACATAGCCTCGCTGCTGAACAGGATATTAAACTCAAAATCAACTCAACTCATATTATAAAAACTTACTGCGTCGTTACTAATTGGCCTAGAGTCATGGTTCAAACACTATTTTCTTCAATATAAAAAGCCCTTTCCAACGGTATGACACATGTGCGTATCTTATACCTAAAAAAGAAAAATTGGGAAAAATCGAATTTTTTCTATAAAAAAAAATAGCCTTCTCGGAATAGTTGCGACCCTCAGGCTCGGGCCCGAGTATACACAGGGATTTTTTAAAAAATTGAGAAATACTCAAAGGTGTACACAATCTGTATGCAAAGTTTCAATCTGGTATGTTGGAAATTAAAGGTTTGAAAAAGTTTTGAAATTTCCTTAAGGATAAGTCACTTCCCTTCGTCCCCACTTGGCGTCACCAAGTTGACCATCTGGTTCCAGAATGCATCTGAGGTGTTCTTGACTTGACCAATAAAAAAGCCGGCCTAAATACCTGTTATAGAACCTAAATAAGCGGTCAATGACAACACTTACGCCATGGTATCTAAAGATACCATGAATCCTAAAAGGTTTAACGAAAAGTTGCGTAGTTATGGATTTTTATACGAGGTATATATATATATATATATATATATATATATATATATAATCTTTTAATTTAGTGTCTAAATAGGTAACACCGTTCTATATTACTTTTCTTTTTTAAACAAGCACAATTATATCATTGTCACGGACGTGATAATTGCAAAAGCCGCATAATCGTTCTTTTCCATTTCAAGCTCTTTATTTTACTATGGCGGGAACACAATACGAAGAAACAGGAATTGTCCTTTCACGAGTAACAGGTAGAAACGCGCGCGCACACCCACACCACAACAAAACATCTGTTTTTTTTTTCTGAAATAGTTCGCATAACCTCCGAAAGATGTCAGAACCTATTGACCTCTGCGAGAGATATCTCCGAGCGATATCGCCGTGTGTGAATAGAAAATATCTCTCTTGCATATGATAAGAAAATCTCTACCCCTGATGATTTATCATCAAATCTAAATGCCGCCTTACTGAACTCCAGAACAATGAAGGGAGGTATTTCCAAGAAACTGACCAGGCCGAGGGAGTTTACAATCAGAAACCTGAACCGCCTAAGGCACCTGTCAATAAAGAACAAAGAAAATCTGGACAGAACTTGCGACAAGGAAACAAAGCATCCGCTCCCTCCCCCAACCCTCCATCTGGACATTCCAAGGTAAGAAGAAATATATCAGCGTGAGAGGGGTGCACCAAGGACACTTCCGTAAGTACAAAAACATTCGAAATTAGAGGTGAAAGTGATAACACAGTTAGGGGAAAAGGTGATAATTTTAATATATATGTTCAAAATGTAAGAGGAATTCGTACCAAGCTAAAAGTACTGACTGAAAATGTATTAAGTAACAATTATCAGGCAATTGCATTAACTGAATCTTGGCTTACTGACAGTCACAATGATTCTGAACTATTTGATTCGCGGTATGTCGTGTTAAGAGCTGACAGAAATAGTATTACTTCTGGTAAAAAATTGGGTGGTGGTGTTGTATTAGCAGTAAATAAAAAATATCGAGTACAGAAAATTCCTCCCCCAAGCATTCCTAGTGTGGACTGTATTACAGTAAAAGTTTTTGTAGATACGGTTACTTGTATATATATATATGTCTTGTGTATATTGCACCTGGGTCGAATCAATCAACATATAGAGAATATTTTGAATACATATTTAGCGTACTACCACCAGGGAGTAACATTCTTCTGACAGGCGATTATAATCTCTCACAGGTCACGGGAACTGATTTTAATTTCTTAGCATCTACTGGAACCTGTTAAGAATTATTTCATTTAATGAATATTTATAATTTACGAACTCTCAATAATATTAAAAACTCATACGGCAAAACACTTGACTTAATACTCTCAAACCTTACTAGCGTAGAGGTCATACACGAACACCCTCCCCTTGTATCCGAGGATGCCTACCATCCAGCCCTACTAATCGAATATAAATATATTAACTTTAGAAATGCTAAATGTACAACGAAAAGCGAAGTAAGAGATTATAATTTTTTTAAAGCTGACTTTGATAAACTGTACCGCGAAATATCACAAACAAATTGGGAACCTATCACAGGTAGTTTGACTGTGGACGGCTCTGTGGATTGTTTCTATAATATACTCTATTTTATTTTTGACCGGTGCATTCCGAAAAAAAGAGCTAAATTCAATTATCCTATTTGGTTTTCAAGTGACATAATTAGATTAATTAAGAGCAAATCATATCACCATAAGAAATGGAAGCAGGGTTCTTGGGACGCACTGTATCACTACAACAAATTTAAAGAATTGAGAGCTAGTAGTAATCGCCCCACTTGAGGCAAATTTTTCCGCCCCCTGGAACGTGGTGCCCGCCGCCGCCGCCAAAATTTTGCGCCCCGGGCGCCCGGCGCCCTTTTTTGGGGTTACATGTTATGACGTCATAAAGTCACGTGATGTTAGGCCATGCCTTTTTTGGGTTACGTGATGTTAGGCCCTGGAGCATGGAGCCCGCCGCCAAAATTTTGCGCCCCGGGCGCCCGGCGCCCATTTTTGCGATTACATGTTATGACGTCATAGGGTCACGTGATGTTAGGCCATGCCTTTTTTGGGTTACGTGATGTTAGGCCCTGGAGCATGGAGCCCGCCGCCAAAATTTTGCGCCCCGGGCGCCCGGCGCCCATTTTTGCGATTACATGTTATGACGTCATAGGGTCACGTGATGTTAGGCCATGCCTTTTTTGGGTTACGTGATGTTAGGCCACGCCTTTATGGGTTACGTGGTGTTAGGCCACGTTTTTATGGGGTAGTTTTACCGAGGGGGGTTGATTTTGTTTTCTTTTACGGCATAACATTTTTGGAGATCGTTACTTTTTAATGGAATATAGGTGTATGTATAGTTTACATTGCGGTATATAATTTCAATTTAGCGCCCCTAGGCCACACCTCCGTTCGCCTTTATGGGGTAGGTTGTTGATTTTGTTCCCTTTACGGTATAAAATTTGGAGATTGTTACCTTATGATGGAGTACAGGTGTATGTATAGCTTATTTTGTGTTACTTGATTTTAATTTTTGCGCCCCTGGAGTGTGACGCCGCTGAAATTTTGCGCCCCGGCCCCTTTAGTTTACATAGTTTACGATCCGCCTTTATGGGGCAGTTTCACGTATGAGTTTATTTGTTTCTTTTTATGGTTATAAATTTGAAGAATGTTATTTCCTTTTTTACCTTATAGGATGTATATATATATATATATAGCTTACCTTATTTTTGTTCCCTTTGATACACCCATGCGCACACCTTAGCATTACGTCATGGGGTCACGTGGTGTTAGGCTTTATGGGTAGACCTACCGAAGGGGTGCAGGGGTACATAGGACCCCCCCTTAAATTTTGGAAATTGCCAAATCTAAAAATTTGGTATGGTAGCCTAGGACCACATTATGTACCTCTACTAGTATTGGGTGTCTATGTCGTTCCCTTTCATGGGTAAAAAATTGCCAAAAAATTCAAATTTCGGGGTTTTTTGACCTAATTTATCCTCTTGGATGAGGTGTTATTATCCCCCCTTTGATGAGGTGTTATTACCCTATATGGATATATGTGCATATACAGGGTCAATTACCTTTCATAAGACATGGATATATTTATGCACCCCTTTAAAATTTGGGAGGAGTACCTTGGCCCACCCCTTAAATTTTGGAAATCGTCCAATTTAAACATTTGGTATAATAGTATAAAACCCTAATATAGATCACTATAAATTTGGGTGGTCTACCTCGTTCCCTTTTAGGGGTATAAAATTGCCAAAATATAAACGTAAGCAATACGTTGTATCACGTGTTTGGTTTCTTGACCTAATTTATTCCAATGGATGAGGTCCTATTACCTTATATGGTTATATGGTCATGTATAGGGGTCCATCCCCTATTATGAAACATAGGTACATTTGTGCACCCCTTGATTTTTTTGGGGGGGAATGATACTTTGGCCCACCCCTTAAGTTTTAGAAATTGCCAAATTTAAACATTTGGTATCATAGTACTGGACCCTAATATATATTACTATAAATTTGGGTGGTCCACCTCGTTCCCTTTTAGGGGCCATTTTGTTCCGCTTTAGGGGTGAACATGGATACAGTGGTCCACCTCGTTCCCTTTTAGGGGGAATTTTTGTTCCGCTTTAGGGGTGAACATGGATACCTTGGAATCGTCCCGAGTTTGATTCTTGGAAATGTTGAATTTAACGTCCCCGCGAAAACGATGAGAAATGATAGGACGAAACATGAACTTACTTGACTGAGGATTGAAGCAGGGACCTCATACAGTAGAGGCAAACGCTGAGCCATCGTACACGTGTGTTGATTACTATGCAATGGTCCCGAGTTTGATTCTTGGTGCTAATGTTAGAAAAATTTAACGTCCCACTTGAAACGATGATGAGAAATGAGAAAACATCATAAACTTACTTGCTTGCGGATTGAAGCTGAGACCTCACACATCAGAAAAAAAAAACGCTGAGCCACCATGCCAACTTAAGTGGGGGAGTTTTGCGTATGAAAAAGAACATGATCAGATTATGTTACATTACACATTTCTGCTCGTTGTTAAGCATAGAAGTTTGTTATTGTGAAATTGCAGCATGTGCTTTTACGAAGAGTACTACATCAGCATTTTTCTCAGCTGACGGACTTTTAAAGCTCAACTTTACATTTATGTCAAAGACAGTTTCGTAACATATCGATGAGTGTTACATTTTTTCAATCAAGTTTAAGGAAAATGAATCACATTTTAGATGTGGTAATTTGAATGTCGTATTAAACTAACGAGTCAACGGTATGATGTCATGATCAAAATTGCGATACTAGATGTCGTAACGATTGATGTGTAAGGAGAAAAACGTGAATAATGTCACAACCAATCAGATTGTTTCTTACATCACGTTTCGGCTCATGGTACATGATGAAAGCTGTGTTTTCATTGGTTCTCAGTGATGTCATTGATTCATTTCCTCGTTTCTGATTGGCTGATAGTGTTGTCACTTTATAGTTGAACACGTTTCAGATCTAAATAAAATTCTTAATTTCATTTTCAAATCCTACTTCCACGAAGATCTTGAATGAACGTAGGTGTACCTCTAGTGACAGCGTGACTTTACTCCGTTCCTTGAATTTGAGGTAAGTATCAACCGCGTTTTCTTAATATCAATGGAGTGTTTTTGCATGAGGATAACATTGTTATCACTGTTTTTATTTTAGCATGAAATATTTAGCAAATGGAAGAATAACCCTCACTTACTTGACCGGGGATCGAATTAGGAATCCCACACATTAGAAGTAAGCACGAGAAATGATATGATTTATTGATTTTGGTTTAGCGTCCCTTCAGTAGTGAGGCTAGGAATACAGCTTAATGTTGAATTTGAGCGCATACTGGGTGTTGAACCCGGGCCACATCCCACACATTAGAAGTAAGCACGAGAAATTTGTTGATTTTGGTTTAGCGTCCCTTCAGTAGTGGGGGCTAGGAATACAGCTTAATGTTGAATCTGAGCGCATACTGGGTGTTGAACCCGGGCCAGAGGTGCGTAACGCTAACCACTTGGCTCAGTTTCTGAAAGTTACGATTAACGTAAACAAAGAAACTACGCACGATTTTGTTCCCTACAACGTGAGACGTGGACTTGCAGTTTAATGTGGGATCTGATCTCCCGCCGAGAAACGAATTCGAGTCTTTCTTGCCTTAGCTCGAGAAAAGCAAGCGCATGAGATTTTGTTTTCGTTTCATGTTCGTCATACGTTTTAAAGTTCAGTGTCAGAGGAAAAAATACTTACTACAATGATTCTCTTAGCACGCTTAGAAAAACAATTTCATTCATTCTTTTTATCTCTACAGAAAGTTAGGTCAGTTACATGTTGGTCCCGGGTTTGATTTCCAGTATGACGACAATAAAAATTTTTAACAGTAAAACTATTTGAGATATGATAAGTCTTTTAGGATTGATCGTGTAGTCATTTTGATACAGTTAAACATGTTAGCGATTTTCTGAATTCAATTTTAATTCGTGCTTTTTTTTTTCGTTTTAGATATTTGTTTTCTTTGCCTATTCCTTTTTTGCTTACCTTACCTTTTTTCCTATTTGAATATGGCTACTTCTGGCTTTACTGTCTTGCGAGAAATCAATAGACATTATCGGCGTTTTAATCTCGAAGGACGAATGCTGGAAATTCAAATTAATGCTCCGACTAGTGACACAGATATTGTTGAATGGGTTCAGGCCTCCTTTCAACAGATGTTGGATTACTTATTGGAAAATGTCGACGAATTATCGATGGTTGGATTATCGATTTTATCTCACGATGAGAAGAACAAACCGTTTTATTTATCTTTTCGGCGTGCAAGTAATCTGACACTGGAGACTTTATGGGCTTCCTTTGATCGCATTCTTCAAAGTAACGATAGTTTTCTCATGAACGAACCGTTCATTGTACATTTTCATCATGTGGATGTGCCCCGTGGATTTGGATTGGTGCGTCGAGGTCTTTTATCAAACGACGAATTATTAAAATGCAAGAAAGGCATTCTACGAGTAAAAAACACCGACAAGAATTGCTTGGCTTATGCAATTGTGATTGCTATTGGCCTAAAGAAATATAAAGATACAAATCAGAAACTGTACAATCAATATCGCAAACAGCTCAAGTTTGTTGTTATTCCAGACGTACATGAACTTTTGTCTCGATCCTCAGTGAATTTAGATCATGGGGGATCTGTGGAAGAATTGCGACAATTGCAACGTTACTTGACAAATTATAAACTTACCGTATACACCAGCTTTTCCGGAGAAGATATTCTGTATGAAGGGCCTGGTGGCGAAGACAAAATTCCAATCAATTTAATGTGCATCAATTCTCATTATGACATCATCACGTCATTAATGTCTACGCATTTATTCGTTTGTCCATACAGGGGAAAGACAACATCATTGTACTGATTATTTTTGTAATGTGTGCCATAAACACGTTACGTCTACCCATCAATGCTACATGAAGCCTGATACGACTCAATTAAAACCTGGAGTTCCATCAGTGTTACATGTCAAGAAAGCTATGATTGTCTTCTATGATATCGAAGCCACACAGGATACTTTCTTCGATGAAGACACGTTCATTCATAAGCCCAATTTACTGGTGGCCCAACAAGTATGTTACAACTGTGTTCAAGATGAGGATATACATCATCCGTGTGAAGTTTGTGGACAGCGGGAACATATTTTTCAAGATGATCCGATCAATGCCTTTCTTGCGTATTTACGTCAACCACGACCCAACATCAAACTTATTGTATCTTTGGCACATAACTGTAAGGGATATGATGGTCATTTTATTCTTAAATCTTTAGTGGAAGAACATGAATTGAAACCTACTTTGATCTTGAACGGAGCAAAAATTTTAAGCATGAAAGTGAATCACTTATCGTTTATTGACTCCTTAAATTTCATGCCAATGGCTTTAAGTAAATTATCCAAGGCATTTCATTTACCAGCGACCAAAGGATATTTTCCACACTTTTTTAATACTGCTGCAAATCAAGCGTATGTGGGAAAATTACCGGACATCCATTATTATGGTGCAGATGAAATGAAAGTGGATGAACGAGAAAAATTTATGACATGGTACAACGAACACCAGAACGATACGTTTATTTTCCAAGAAGAATTGGTGAACTATTGTGTCCAGGACGTCAACGTACTTCGAT
The DNA here is from genome assembly GCF_964235325.1 of Thermobia domestica. Lineage (NCBI taxonomy): Eukaryota > Metazoa > Arthropoda > Insecta > Zygentoma > Lepismatidae > Thermobia > Thermobia domestica. The sequence goes on from NC_137471.1 coordinate 128,608,144, forward strand.
TGGCTTGTATATCTTTCATGACCACTTTTGAACAAGAAACTCACGTCAATCCTTTCCTGGAGGCTATCACTTTGGCGAGTGCGTGCAATTTAGTATTTCGACGAAATTTCTTAAAACCCAATACTATTAGCATTCTTCCTGCACGAGGATACCGTCACAGAAACAATCAGTAACGGATTGCTTTGCAGTGGCTTGCCTACATGGAAGAAAAAGAGGGTCATTCAATTCTGCACGCTGCGAGAGGAAAAGAAGTTTATGTTGCTGGTTTTCATCTGGACGGCTACTACAAAGATCCCGACACTAAAGAGGAACACGTGTATGAATTTGAAGGCTGTAGATTCCATGGATGTCCTCTATGTGTCCCTACAGGCCGTGATCAGCCCATTTATGAGAACTCCGAAGAAACGATGAACTATCGCTACGAGAGAACACAGCGTAAAATGAAATTATTACGATCCATGGGATATAAAGTACATGAAATGTGGGAATGTGAATTTCGTCAAGTGTTAAAATCCAATCCAGCATTGGCCTCTTCTTTAAGCACACATCCTTATATTAATAAGACACCATTAAATCCAAGAGACAGTTTCTATGGTGGTCGTGTTAATGCCATTAAATTGTATCACGTCGCAAATGAAAATGAAGGCGAAGAAATAAAATTCTTGGATATCGTCTCCCTGTATCCTTAATGTGAATAAATGTGGACGGTATCCAATAGGGCATCCACGAATATATCTACAGGGAGATCCAGAAATGCCCGACATTCAAGATGTCAACGGATTAGTCAAGTTGAAGATTTTGCCTAGCAGAAATGTGTTTCATCCAGTGCTGCCATTTCGTTCAAATAAGAAGTTGTTGTTTCCACTTTGTGCTGCCTGTGCCACAGCATTAAATCAAGATTCTGAATGTACACATTCGGACAGTGAACGAAGTCTAACAGGAACGTGGGTGTCCTATGAAATTCAAAAAGCCATTGAACTTGGGTATCAAGTCATTGAAATTTACGAAATTTGGGATTACGACATCACCGTATATGATCCAGAAACCAAGACTGGCGGATTATTCAGCGAATACATTAACACATTTTTGAAATCTAAGCTGGAAGCTTCTGGTTGGCCTGCCAATTGCGTCACCGAAGAAGAAAAGCAGCAGTATATTCAAGTGGTACAACAATGTGAAGGCATAACTTTGGATGCAGCAAATATAATGACAAATTCAGCACGTCGTAGTCTTGCAAAACTCTGTTTGAATGCCTTCTGGGGACGACTCGCTATAAGAGACAATTTCAGCCAAACGACCATCATTAACGACCCCAAAGAACTGTATCAGAAATTAACTGCTCCAGATATAAAAGTCAACCAAATTTTACCTGTTAACGATTCGTTGTTATACCTTTATTGGCAGTATGAAGATGATGTTCCAGTACAAAATCACAATGCTAATGTTGTCCTTGGAGCATTTACAACGTGTCAAGCTCGTCTGGAACTCTACAAATATTTAGAACTGCTGCAAGAAAGAGTACTATATTTCGATACAGATTCCGTAATATTCACGCAGCGACCATCACAGCCCACAATAGAACCAGAAGTATTTCTTGGTTCAATGTCAAATGAACTGGAATCAATTGGACCAAAAGCATACATTAAAAAATTCGTGTCTGGTGGCCCAAAACAGTACGCCTTGGAAATCTATTTATTTATTTATTTATTTATTTATTTATTTATTTCAGAAAACAACAGGCGGATGCCTAATTACAGTTTTCCATCATGATAATATAATTTAAAATACACTTATGATAACAAAATAATACGATTGCAAAATACTTTAAAATACATATAACATGATCTACACCTTATTTATTTAGAGTAAAATTCTGTTTATAGCTAAAAATGTCTATCTCTGGGTGCTTTTCTGACACCTTATTATACAATAAACACATTTTTCTGACAGGCGATACATCCAATGCATTAGTCCTTTGCGCTGAGAGATGGAATATGCTATTATGGGGTCTGGTTGCTCTATGTGGGACGTGAAGTTTGATTTCTGAATCTACAACCCCGACACGAAATCAACCAGTTATGTATGCAAAATTCGTGGATTCACACTCAATTATACTGCAAGTCAAAAGTTAAATTTTAATAGTCTGGGGCAAATGATCATAAATCAATCGAGTGAAAAAATCTCCATTAGCACGCCGCACAAAATTTACAGAACCCACGATCATCATCTTGTCACAAAACCTGAAGTAAAGAAGTACAGTTTCAACTATAAAAAACGCCGATTAATACCAGACACATACGAGACATTGCCCTATGGGTATAAAAAAGCCAGAACAGAATAACAGCCATATTTTCCCCTAATCCCACCAACATCACCTCCCAAAGACGGGGCAAAGAATCAACGCAACACGGGACATGCTTCAACGAGGCCACAGCGGAAACAAAACTCAGATGACATCACCTTGCAGAAACATGTGGAGAAAAAAAAAAAGGAATTCAGGTACGTCACATTTGCGTTTCTTTTCTCACCTCACTCTCTCTTGATCAGTTAGTTCGATGTTAATAATCTGTTTTTCTTCTTTCACAGGAAACAAAATAAATATTACCATGTATATTCATATGTTTTATTTTCTCTTTACAGAATTTGTACCCGTCACGGACACGTCTTCCTTTGAAGAAAAGAAATTCTGTATTCTATTTCACATGCTAAAATAAATGTACAAAAACATGATTCTGTGTTTTTATTTCACATCCTAAAATCAAATTCTTTTTCCTGTACTGCGATTTCAATTTATTTTTTCTGAATCAGTTTACCGATAAAATAAATCAGTTTTGCGGAAAAAAAATCAAACTAAATTTTTGTTTCAGAAAATTTTTTGTGTACGAGAAAAAAACTGATTCAGAAAATTTTTGTGTACGAAAAAAAATGTTTTCAGAAAAATTTTGTGTGTACGAAAACAAAATTCTGTTTCAGAAATTTTTTTGTGTGTACAAAACAAAAACTGTTTCAGAAAATTTTTTATGTACAAACAAAATTCTGTTTCAGAAAAAAATTTTATGTACAAACAAAATTCTGTTTCAGAAAAATTTTTGTGTGCAAAACAAAAATCAGTTTTCGTCACGAAACTGCTCCGACTAAATGAATCGATTCATTCTGATAGTGTTGGCAACACTCGAAAAATTTCGGTAAGTATCGCTCAGACCCTGAGTTACAGCGAACACAACTAGATTCGAACCAGCAACCTTAAATGTCTGATTCATCTCTAAATACAGCCAACTAAACAATAAGATTATGTGTATACGTCAATGCTTTGCACTGAGTCAACAAGGTTTTCTTCAAGGTCAAAAATCGCACACGAAGTAAAAAGATGACAACACAGATCTTCTATCTTTCTATATGAAACATAAACCTAGTATAAACTGCTCGCACTGAAATGTGTAATGTAACATAATCTGCTCGTCTTCTTTTCATACGCGAAACTGTTCGCACTGAATGGAGTACGGCGGCTCAGCGCTTCAATCCACAACGAAGTAAGTTCATGTTTCCTCCTATCATTTTTTCATCATCGTTTCAAGGGGACGTTAAACTCAACATTTCTTAAACTAACACAAAAAAAAAATCGAACTCGGGACCATGACATAGTAATCAACAAACTGAACTTCTCAATGGAGTACGGTGACTCAGCTCTTATTTCTGATGTGTGAGATCTCTGCTTCAATCCGCAAGCAAGTAAGTTTATGATGTTTTCTCATTTCTCATCATCGTTTCAAGTGGGACGTTAAATTTTTCTAACACTAGCACCAAGAATCAAACTCGGGACCATTGCATAGTAATCAACACACGTGTACGATGGCTCAGCGTTTGCCTCTACTGTATGAGGTCCCTGCTTCAATCCTCAGTCAAGTAAGTTCATGTTTCGTCCTATCATTTCTCATCGTTTTCGCGGGGACGTTAAATTCAACATTTCCAAGAATCAAACTCGGGACGATTCCAAGGTATCCATGTTCACCCCTAAAGCGGAACAAAAATTCCCCCTAAAAGGGAACGAGGTGGACCACTGTATCCATGTTCACCCCTAAAGCGGAACAAAATGGCCCCTAAAAGGGAACGAGGTGGACCACCCAAATTTATAGTAATATATATTAGGGTCCAGTACTATGATACCAAATGTTTAAATTTGGCAATTTCTAAAACTTAAGGGGTGTGCCAAAGTATCATTCCCCCCCAAAAAAAAATCAAGGGGTGCACAAATGTACCTATGTTTCATAATAGGGGATGGACCCCTATACATGACCATATAACCATATAAGGTAATAGGACCTCATCCATTGGAATAAATTAGGTCAAAAAACCAAACACGTGATACAACGTATTGCTTACGTTTATATTTTGGCAATTTTATACCCCTAAAAGGGAACGAGGTAGACCACCCAAATTTATAGTGATCTATATTAGGGTTTTATACTATTATACCAAATGTTTAAATTGGACGATTTCCAAAATTTAAGGGGTGGGCCAAGGTACTCCTCCCAAATTTTAAAGGGGTGCATAAATATATCCATGTCTTATGAAAGGTAATTGACCCTGTATATGCACATATATCCATATAGGGTAATAACACCTCATCAAAGGGGGAAAATAACACCTCATCCAAGAGGATAAATTAGGTCAAAAAACCCCCGAAATTTGAATTTTTTGGCAATTTTTTACCCATGAAAGGGAACGACATAGACACCCAATACTAGTAGAGGTACATAATGTGGTCCTAGGCTACCATACCAAATTTTTAGATTTGGCAATTTCCAAAATTTAAGGGGGGGTCCTATGTACCCCTGCACCCCTTCGGTAGGTCTACCCATAAAGCCTAACACCACGTGACCCCATGACGTAATGCTAAGGTGTGCGCATGGGTGTATCAAAGGGAACAAAAATAAGGTAAGCTATATATATATATATATACATCCTATAAGGTAAAAAAGGAAATAACATTCTTCAAATTTATAACCATAAAAAGAAACAAATAAACTCATACGTGAAACTGCCCCATAAAGGCGGATCGTAAACTATGTAAACTAAAGGGGCCGGGGCGCAAAATTTCAGCGGCGTCACACTCCAGGGGCGCAAAAATTAAAATCAAGTAACACAAAATAAGCTATACATACACCTGTACTCCATCGTAAGGTAACAATCTCCAAATTTTATACCGTAAAGGGAACAAAATCAACAACCTACCCCATAAAGGCGAACGGAGGTGTGGCCTAGGGGCGCTAAATTGAAATTATATACCGCAAAGTAAACTATACATACACCTATATTCCATTAAAAAGTAACGATCTCCAAAAATGTTATGCCGTAAAAGAAAACAAAATCAACCCCCCTCGGTAAAACTACCCCATAAAGACGTGGCCTAACACCACGTAACCCATAAAGGCGTGGCCTAACATCACGTAACCCAAAAAAGGCATGGCCAAACATCACGTGACCCTATGACGTCATAACATGTAATCGCAAAAATGGGCACCGGGCGCCCGGGGCGCAAAATTTTGGCGGCGGGCTCCATGCTCCAGGGCCTAACATCACGTAACCCAAAAAAGGCATGGCCTAACATCACGTGACCCTATGACGTCATAACATGTAACCCCAAAAATGGGCGCCGGGCGCCCGGGGCGCAAAATTTTGGCGGCGGCGGCGGGCACCACGTTCCAGGGGGCGGAAAAATTTGCCTCAAGTGGGGCGATTACTACTGAGCTCTTTCGAAAAAAGAAATTTCCAAGGCATACAATGCATACTTAAACAACTGTGAGGCCAATATTATAAGCAATCCTAAGACTTTCTGGACGTATGTTAGGAATAAAAAGAGTAATTCGGGAAGTAATTTGTTTCACTATAACGATCAAACTTTGAGTGACGATGCTGCTATTGCAAATGCATTTATGGCAAATTTTCAAGTAACACACAATAAATCAAGTTATAATCTTATTCCTATGGAGCAATACAATAATTCGGAAATTCTGGACAAATTAAATATTAACTTTATAGGCATCAAAGATGTTGAGAATGCTATTAAAAAACTTAAGCCACGGTCATCTTGTGGGCCGGATAAAATACCACCGTACATCATTAAAGGCTGCTCAGAAATACTGAAACATCCCCTACAGGCTATTTTTAACAAGTCAATAGCTTCTTCTACGTTTCCTATGAAATGGAAGATTGGTGACGTCTGTCCCATTCCCAAGACAGGTTGTCCTACTGACCAAATAAAAAATTATCGACCGGTAACACTGCTATCTGCCCCATCTAAGGTATTTGAAATTATTATATATGAAAAAATTTACTCACATGTACGGTCAGTAATATCTCCCTTTCGACATGGTTTCATGCCAAAGAGGTCAACTGTAACTAATCTCTCAGAACTTACACATTTTATAGCTAATCAAGTTGATAAAAAGGAACAAGTAGACTAATTTATACAGATTTCTCCAAGGCGTTCGACGTAATTAATCACGATATACTTCTAAGCAAACTTGTGACATTCAATTTTTCACGAAACCTTCAACAATTTATAGCGTCCTATCTTTGCCAACGCAAACATCGCGTTCGATACAAAAATATTCTAACTGAGGAATATGTCGTAGACTCTGGTGTGCCTCAGGGATCGAGCTTAGGACCTCTATTATTTATATTATTTGTTAATGATTTACCACCTGTAATAACATCCTCCCACAAACTATTGTTTGCTGACGATTTAAAAATCTATCGTAGTATCTCCACGGAGTTAGACGCTATTTCTTTGCAAAGCGATATAAATTCTATTTTCCAATGGTGTGAATCAAACAAATTGCTGTTAAATATAAAAAAATGTAAAGTAGTATCATACACCAGGAAAATGAACTATGTCCGCAATGTGTATACTATTGATCAAACATCAATTGAAAGAGTGGATTATATAACTGATCTTGGAGTCACTCTGCAGTCAAACCTATCATTTGATATTCATGTCAACAGAGTAGTTGGTGAGGCCTTTAGGAACCTTGGCTTTGTGATGAGATTAGGAAGTGATTTTTCTAACACCGTTGTCCTCAAAACATTATACATTGCCTATGTAAGGTCTAAGGTGGAATATGCAGCGATAATATGGGGTTCTGATAGTAAGAAATATACAAGTAAAATCGAAAACATTCAAAATAAATTTGTGCGCTTTTTAACATATAAAGAAACAGGGATATATCCGAAATTTGAGAAGTATGAAGATCTTCGAAGCAAATATTCATTACAATCACTTGAAAGCAGGAGGACTCACTTCATTTTATCTTTCTTACATAAAATAATACATAGTACAGTAGATTCAGAATATTTACTATCAGAAATCAAACTTCACGTCCCACATAGAGCAACCAGACCCCATAATAGCATATTCCATCTCTCAGCGCAAAGGACTAATGCATTGGATGTATCGCCTGTCAGAAAAATGTGTTTATTGTATAATAAGGTATCAGAAAAGCACCCAGAGATAGACATTTTTAGCTATAGACAGAATTTTACACTAAATAAATAAGGTGTAGATCATGTTATATGTATTTTAAAGTATTTTGCAATCGTATTATTTTGTTATCATAAGTGTATTTTAAATTATATTATCATGATGGAAAACTGTAATTAGGCATCCGCCTGTTGTTTTCTGAAATAAATAAATAAATAAATAAATAAATAAATAAATAAATGTTCGTCGAGTTTTCCATCTACCCAACCGTTTCCGAACAAATGTCCCAGTTCAAACTATTCTGTCAGCAAACAGCTTCAACATTACAAAATATGTTCTAACTTACGATATCCCGTCTGGTGTCACGTATAACTTTTGGAATCGTCTAGTTATAACATATCAAATGCAATCACAATCGTCTTGTTGGGATCTCAGCGGAGCCAATTCGTTTCGTACGAAATCTAATTTTTAAGTTCTGATTTCTGCAATAGGTAGCAAGCCCGCCGAGTTCGTTAATGGAGCCAATCGTTAATCCGTTAACATCTTCACTTGTAACGGTGGCTATTCATATCCCATATATGAAGTATACTTGATCCTAAAACTGAAAAAAAAAAAGAAAATTTGCAACAAATGTGATGCACGGAATAAGTCGTGAGTGGGAACCCTTCACCCCTGGTGGGGATATTCATGAAGCTGTCAGCTTATGTCTAATTACATTGGAATATATTACCCATTTCGTAATTTCGAACATACTAGGTTAGATCAAAATGAGAAAACTTTTTATCGGACTTTTGAAGAAAATGAAATAAAATAAATACATGACCGTGTTTATTACATATAGAATTCCCAGTCACGACCCCCTTTTCAGTTTTATTTAAAAATAGAAGAAGAAGATGAAGAAAGGAAAAGGAAGATAGAAGAGGAAAGAGGTAAAGTAAGAAGGTGATAAAGAGGAAACTGTTACTGGATATTTTGAGAAATATGGTAAAGAGAAAGTGAATAATTATCGAATTGGGATCATTTCCAATAGCTATTGGGTGAATATTTGGTATTAAGGTGATCAAAGGTAGACACATGTTAACCCATACATCCCAGATCTAGATCCATTTGACCCAAACTACCGAATTATCCCAAACTAGCTCTGAGATAGATGAGAAAGTTTAATTTTACCGTTTATTCAATATTTCCAGAAGTTCTAGCCTAATATCCAATATTTGAAAAATGAACGACGAAGTTGATGGCATGTTAGAATCGACCACAGAGAAAAAAAAAATCAGAGTATCACATATTTGTCGAAGATTTTGACTTTCACAGTTCTCCCATGCTGATCATTCGTTCAGGCTACTTCAGTCCTTTTTACTTCCTTCATAGAGCCAACTTAAATTAAGTTAGTATTGACATTCAATGACTTTAATTGCCAACTACCATTAATTATAATAAGTCACACATATATGTCAAAATAATTTGTGCACTTAATACTAAACCTACATTTCACTCACACACACATTCATACAGGACAATGTATACTTCAGGTTGTATTTAGTTGAATTAAACTAACCTAACTACATTTCTATAGACATTTATTACATTTCAATAAAAGAAAACTTAGTTTGACATAACAGGAAAAATTTAATACATGAAAAGAATGTTTCATAAGCATGCACAGAAATCCGCTACTTTCAACAAGATCAAATAACACATTTCTCTTTCTAGATATATTGAAGTTGGATTACATAAAAAAGAATTCGACAAAAGACGAAACACAAAAATAAAGAAAAAAAATTCAAAGGTCAATATATTTAAGATTCAGTGCAATGAATACATATCATTGCGGGCAAAAGAAAGAAAAAATATAATTGGTTAATCATTCTAAAAAAAAAAAAAAACTTTAGTAGCATTTTATTGAGTCTCTGTCCCAAGAGGAGACATTTCGAGAATTTTATGAGTCTTTGTTCTCACGTCGATAATAACTCCTTTTTTCAACTCTCTTTACGCACTGTGATTTGTGTCCATGAGAGTATTTAATCGTTTTTGTTTTAACTATAGACAAATAGTTGCTTCATATCACATATATATTTTTTATTTCTCATTTCGTCACTTGACGCACTTGATATAAAATTTCAAAGTTTATCAAGATTAAAGAAAAATTATCGAATCCAGTCACAGACATTGGGAACATATTTCCATATTCCGGTATTCACATTACTAAATTATTAACCTAATTTCAGTTCGTTGAATTTAAGATCACTATTTTCTTTTTTTCTAGTCTAGATCGTGTAGTCGAAGATTCTAGTCACTGAATAGTTAGGTTTCCGATCGTAGGGGAAGGATTTGTTTCATAGTTTACTGATAGAAGGATTCGTTGGAGGGGCACACTGTTTCGTAGCTTACTGATTTCACTATGATCTCGCAAATAAATTTGGATAAGGATTAGGGTTATTTTTACTTTTCTTACGACCTGCTACTTGTTTTATTTACATGCCGTATTTAACATGATATTCAACTTTAATAGTCACAAACATCAATAACAACTCAACAAAATGTCATTTATTACAATTTACGCGGTAATACTGTATATCACAAATAGTTGGTAAATGTCGGGTGTCAAAAATCTATGGCAACCTAAAACAACCAGGGTAAATACCGAGCCCTCTACATACATACTCACATATATATATATTCATATTACTCAATATAATAAATTTCATTTTAATATCCATCGTAGTATTTCGTCGACATTTAATATCTACATAACCTTTTTATATTCGACAAGTATTCATATTTTATTGACTCAAAAACAAAACAAAAACCCTGACTATCAAAATTCACTTTTTTCCATCATAAGGTTGCAATATTGTACTTTATATGTAAACCCGATAATCAATAATCATTCTCAATTCACTAAAGATCCGCGTATAAAGAAATAGTTGGTGTTATTTAGTAAGTTGACATAAGAGGTGGAAATACAACAAATAGAGCAGGCACGTAACTTTTAAAACTATGTAAGTACATATATAGATGTATATACAGAAAAAAAATCAATGTTATTCGAAACTAGTGGGCCCAAACTATTAATACATACACACTATATGACCAATCAATAGAAAGAAAAACCAGAAATCAGTAATCAATGGATATAAGTTGTATGATCAATGAATAACAAATGTTTTCAGGAATCTGAAAACATAGTGTACCTTCTCGTCAGTTTCTCCCGTGGTGGATTGAATATCGCGAAAATGGTCCTGAGTTGTGCTGCAATACCTCCACGAATCGCATCCCTCGATGTCTCAGTTAGTACATACGATCGAAATAAGTGATATGAATATTGTACGTTTTCATGAGTTTCAGAAACCGGGGGGGGGGAGGTTGAAAAATTTGAAAAAAAAAATCTCGAAGTAATGAAGACAGAGAGAGAGATAGAGAAGAAGGAAGACGAAGAATAGGGGCGCCAAAGACTTAAGTGGGAAATAACTAACGCTACAAAGATAAAAGTCGAATTTCGCTCTCAACAAAATCCATAGCCAAAATATTCTTAACATGCCAAAAGGGTGGTCTACTCAAATACGTAGACTCAAGGAGCGCCCTGCTGCCAAGGATGCAAGTTCTGTGTCCATCAGATCCCAATCCCACAAGAGTTTGGTTGTAAGATTGAAATCCGATCCCCGTATCCGGCCCAAACCAGCAGGGTCCCGAAAATCCTCCGGAAGGTTAGAGACGGCGTTAATTTAGAATTTCAAAAGAAAAAAAAATCATCCGACCTCTTGGAAACTAGAAGATTCCAGAATAGTAATGAAATTAGAGTAATAGCTAAGATATCCCTAATTAGAATTTGCCAAAATAAAAAAAAAATTAAATAAACTGAATTTTGGATCGGTGATTTCAATAACCAAACATCACCGATGGCTACCCCGCGCAGACATGCCACAGTCTGGGACGTCGTTAATTTCCCTCATCTAATTAAACTAAGAAAAGACATGAAAATACTTAAGGGGACTAGGGGTCGACGTCCGGGTACGCTAATGACATGAATATTAATTTAGTAGCAGTTGATTTAATCGGATAGTCCGAACTGAGTTATATGAACACTGCACAATAAATAAATAAGGTAAGCAACGAAAAAAAAAAATCTCGGAGAGGCTATGAATGTTAAATGTACAAATGACCGAAACCTGTACTTTTCGATGATCACAGGAAATAGCAGTTGGTTTTCTTAATTATCATTTCTGTCAACCTTTAGAAGTAATTCCCACATGATGCTACCCTATCTGTTGAAAGGCTTAAGATCTGGGGCTGTTGTTATGAGGTACTTAACTACGAAGTAACACACAATTCCCAACTACAATTTACTGTCCAAGTAGCAAACTCGGTTGGATGAATGTACTGGTGTAGAAGTCAAAACGCGAGAGATTTTTTTTTTTCGTAAACGTATTCATATTTTCACTATATAACATACACTAGGCCTATCCATTTAAATGTAGGTGTCATCATCTCATTCATATTATTTTATATCATATTATTAATATATCATTACATTCATTCATTATCTACTAATTTTCGCGCGAAGTAATATTTTATAGACACCCTATTTCATACATTTTACACGCAGGCCATACACATATTTACATTACACAGTAATAAATATATATATTATCACAATCTATCACGCTCAAACCACCACACGATAACATTCATCGAACCACGTACTCTTTGTTTCGAAGCACCCAAATTGTATTTACTTCGCAGTTAAAAAAAATCATACGTGTATTCACTGAAAGTTAAATTGTCAACGATTAATCTATTTCTGATTTGTTGATAAAACTAAAGCAACAATGGAATTTTCTACAGCCACGGGAAAAGAGAGAATTTAATACTACATTTTGAAACAAACAGTAACAGCATATGGGCTTTACTTCTATTAAGAAAATAGGTATTCTTTATTTTAATGGATATTTCGGGTTCTAAACGACATAGCAAGCTGTAATTTTCCAAATAGTAAGATCTCATGCTATCTTATATGAATGTATACTCATCTGAACCGAAAACCATGTCCACGGGATGTAATTTAGAAATACATGGCCAGAATCAAACAATCTAGATCACTAAGTTATGCGATGTCGTAATGTCAACAAACAATTGACTACCGAAAACAGACACTATGGCGCTGTGGTGGAGGCATAATTTACCGTGTACTGAAATATATACTTGTACTCATTAGTCAGAAATTTAATATTTACACTGGTTTAGTATACTTCGAGTTAGACAAATGGTACTAAATTAACGCATATTTATACACTGTCCTAACCGAAAATTCACACACTCACACAAAACTACTAACTACATACATCACTGTTAGTACTATACATAAAGACAACTAACTAAACCAAACATGCACCATTTAATTACATGCATGTTGACGAAAAATACTCCCTTGTTGTTATATAAATTTTGGCTCTATTGAACTTAAAGGGGGGCAAAATGAGAAAAGTAACCCTAGGTCCAATTGACCTGACCAATTATTTACATGATGATTGCCAAAAATTGATGCTTGGGGGCACCTTAACGAGGTTTATTGAGGGACCCTTCCCCTGAGAGGGGAAAAGGCCCTAAAACAAACAATAACTAACCCATCCCCCCGCTAGAATTGGTTCAATTTGGAAAAGGGGATAGGAGCCCTTTTACGCTAGCTTAAGCTGCCATTATGAGAGTTAACATTACAAAACCTACTACATACATGCACTTACTGTAAAATAAAAAAAAATCACATCTACTATACACACTATAATATATGTACGAAACCAGGTCGTATTGTCCCTAATCCCTAACTGAGTTTTAACAGATCAAAAATCACTTTCCTATATGGTCTATTCTTTGGCTTGGATAACGAGCAATATGGCGTCTGTAAAGCTGGTTCCCATTTCTCCTTTATTTTTTACAGTTCACTTCACGAAAAATGTATGTTTGTCAGCTCCTAAATCATTATACGGCGTTTATCAATGAAATTAACTGGATATTACCTTGAGATAGTTAGAATTTCCGTCCTTTTACCCCAGATATGTAGAAGAAGAAATCACGGGCTGCTCCTCGTAAAGTGTCTTCTATTATTCTGATAACATTGCGCCGAAAAAACCAGAGGTAGAAGAATTCCTCCAATCAGAACGAAAACTTTAGCCGCGGAAATTACAAAGCAAATAGAAATTTGGCAAATCCAGATATAACCGGATCTGAAAGTGACTATGGACTAATGAGAGGGGGTGAGGGAAAGATTAGGTACCTGACTAAATTCTACATTGGTCTGAAATTAAGAAAATTTATATCCAATGACGGAACTATGTTTCGGTATGACGTCAGAATGGTAAACCTTGTAACTATTCAACTTATGTATCCGAAAATGGGATTTACACTTAATCAAAATATAAATAAAATATATTATTCAGTGGGAATATGGTTACTAATGAAACCTTTCGATTCATTATATTTAATTCGAAGTAAAGAGAGTAAATAAATTGTGTAACTAAACCGAAATTGAATATAAAAAAAATTACTAGGTACAGGGTGCGTAAAAAAAAAGTTGCCATTACTTTCAACTGTAATGGTACATTACAGTTTTCCCCGGCCCATTAACAAAATTTTGTTAGAATAACAAAATTTTGCTAATTGGGAATACTAACTACTGATGCTTGTTAAATTAACACACTCATTCATCCCATTCAAACGTTACCAGTCTCACTAGGACAGTATATTATATCTACTTGGGGTATTGCGCGAGTAATTCACTACGTTTATCTTCTGTACAATTGAAAATCTTTAAATTTCGAAAATTGTGAGTTCCGATACTTTTTTTTTTCAGTAGTGTTCATATAGCAATAGAACGGACAGAAGTTATAACTGAGAAATCGACAGAGACAATTCGTAAGGCTTCAGCCGTCGACTAGCATATCAGATGACATTAGGCCGCAGTTTCCCGTCTATCACTGCCATTTAATATTGTTCTAGGCTCACCGTTACCACGCACTTGCGAAGGGACTGAATTCTGGGGTCGATTTACATTATTGTTACTATTATTGTTATTATTATTGCCCTGACTATTACCGTTCTCCCTTCTTCCGTACGTCCTGTTAAAATTCCTCCTGATGTTATCGCCCCTATCCGGGTTCGATTCCATGTTGGTACGGTCATAGGGACGATAACTCCGGCGATTGTTGAACATGGGCCGATTCCTGAATAGCCGCCGGCCATTAGTGTTGTTTTCTGAGCCATACCCACTAGGATAACGAGATCCAGCTTGGGTATAACTCAGGAAATCTGTCTGGCAACTTGCCGTTACCTTCGTCTTCGTCGGTTTTAGAATCTTTGCCTGTCGGGCGAAGTATCGTTTTGGTGGACCACCAACTTCCTTGCCGCACAAGGCAGCTAAACGTGAGGTGACTTCTCGCACCGTTTGGCACAAGTGGGACGCTATGGCCCGGGACTCATCGGGTGGAAGAGCGTTAACTATAATATCTACCAGTTCGGCCTGAGAGGGATGTTCAGCTATCTGATAATATAGTTCAATGATTTTCCAAGCATAGTCCAAGAGGGACCCATACTTGGAGCGATCATACCGGAGTGATTGTAAGTTTCTCTTTTGGAGCCGCTCGATGTGCTCATTACAATACTCTTCTTTGAAAAGAATCAAAAAATCACTGAACGTCCGGATTTGGTATTTAACCGAGGCAAACCATGCGCCCGAAGCGGCGATCAAACATTTTTCGACTATTTGTAGGCGTTCCCCATCAGTAAGTTTGTACATATCTAGATATTGCTGCAATCTTCGCAGGAAAACTCGAGGTAACCCGTTAGCAATGTTCCCATCGAAAGTGGGAAAACGTTCAATATCCCGGAGGGAAACTTTAGAGCTCATACTATACGGGGCAGGAAAAGAATCTATTGGAATCAACGCGTTATCCTGAGCGGTTGGGGTTGTCACCGGATTTGCCACCGACGGAGTGGTCACCGAACTGAACGCTTCCATATGACCAAGAGAGGTTTTATAATTAGTGTTGACCATGTGAGGTTCGAACTTAGGACCCACCACGGCAGTAACCGACGGTCCGGCGCATCTCCTTTCCCCTCCTGGCAGCACGCTGTAAGATTGTACCATTCCAAAGGTAGAGTGAGCATTTACGCTAGTGACTGTTGTAGTCACAACACTCGACTGCATCGGTACATCGAAATTACTCAACCATGATTTCGAGGTTGGCTGATGCGGGGGACAATACGTTGTTGTGTCCCGTGCATCAGGCAACACTTGACTCTTTCCCGGGAGGACGTTACTTGTTTCTGGGAAAATTTTCCCTGGAGAATCGCCATCAGGAAAAGGATAGGAGATATCAGACTTGACGATTTCCAATTTAGTAATATTCCCCTTAAGACTGTCTACTTCGGTTTGAATTTGACCAATCCTTTGATCAACCGACTCTAGTTTGGTTTCTATTGATAGGTTAGATATTACAACATTTAATTTACTTATTTCAGCCTGCTGCTGTTCAACCTTTTGTTCGATGTCACAAAATCTTTTGTTTGTGCTCTCAAACCTTACATCTATTTCATTTAATTTTTTATTTGTTTCGTCTCTGAGCTGTTCGGTAGACTGTTGGGCCTGGTATCTAACCTGCTCTAGTTCAGTAGACGATTGCTCTTTCAATTTGCTAATCGAAGAAGCAAAGTCTAAACAGATCTGGTCAAATTTATTGTTTAGTACCTCGAATCGAGCATCGGTCTCTCGTTTCGAGGTATCAAACTTTTCATTTATTTCACGTCTTAAGTTTTCACTATTCTGGTCTAACTTTTCATTTATCTCACGCCTCATTTCTGCATTCTCACGTCTCAGATCTGCACCATTCTGTTCTATTTTAACTTCCATGTTAGAAAATTTTTCATTCATATTAGAAAATTTTTCATGCATCATTTCCATCATCTGGCGAATTAATGCAGACGTGTCAGACCCTCCAGATGACATTCCTTCCTTCGGGTTTGCCGTCTGATCCCGAGAATCACTGTGATTTCCATTCTTTTCCTCATCATCGAGGTCAGATATCTCCGCTGGAGATATTTGGCCTCGGTTCTTTTCACAATCCTCACAGTATTTTATTATTTCGCCGGTTTGAACTTTTTCTGCATTTTCAGCAGTATCATCCAAATTTGTGCAAGCAAAGTGGATCCATTTTAGTCCACAACCGGTGCATCTTATTAATCTCCGCGGGGCGCGAGATCTTTTCTCTTTTTCATCTAACGTGCATTGAGTGCACGTGACTTCACATTCGCCCTGTGACAAAACAACTTTTTTATTTGTTGCCATAGCTTTGACACACTATACACTTTACAAAAGACAAGATATATATCAAAAATACACATATACTATAAAATACTTATTCGCTATCAAGATAAGTATTATTCATAAATTAAAGGACTCCCATTCTCTTTCCTTCCTTGAAACCCTTCTAGCGTTTAGTTCTAATTTAGAAAAAATTTTGATACTCCTTCTCTTTTTCCCCCTTAGAAAAGGAAACAAAAATGACAAAGTAGCCAACGACTCCACTTGTTTCACTTGACTATAAAATTTCTCTTATTAATTTCAATGTTGTAATCAATTCAACATGCCTTCAACCTCACTCTTTGACATTCTTAAAAAATTTCAGATCTATCGGTCGGCATTTAAACTGAGATCCGTTGCCATGGAAACAAACGTTGCCATGACAACCATTCTTGTCGCGGTTCACCAATTCAAACTGATTGGCATGATAACTGGTATTATTCAATAAGCATTTTCAGATCCGTTACCACAGCAAACATGCGTTACCATGGCAACAATCTTGTCACGTGTCGCCACTCTAAAACTGAAAAAAAAAGAAAATTTGCAACAAATGTGATGCACGGAATAAGTCGTGAGTGGGAACCCTTCACCCCTGGTGGGGATATTCATGAAGCTGTCAGCTTATGTCTAATTACATTGGAATATATTACCCATTTCTTAATTTCGAACATACTAGGTTAGATCAAAATGAGAAAACTTTTTATCGGACTTCTGAAGAAAATAAAATAAAATAAATACATGACCGTGTTTATTACATATAGAATTCCCAGTCACGACCCCCTTTTCAGTTTTATTTAAAAATAGAAGAAGAAGATGAAGAAAGGAAAAGGAAGATAGAAGAGGAAAGAGGTAAAGTAAGAAGGTGATAAAGAGGAAACTGTTACTGGATATTTTGAGAAATATGGTAAAGAGAAAGTGAATAATTATCGAATTGGGATCATTTCCAATAGCTATTGGGTGAATATTTGGTATTAAGGTGATCAAAGGTAGACACATGTTAACCCATACATCCCAGATCTAGATCCATTTGACCCCAACTACCGAATTATCCCAAACTAGCTCTGAGATAGATGAGAAAGTTTAATTTTACCGTTTATTCAATATTTCCAGAAGTTCTAGCCTAATATCCAATATTTGAAAAATGAACGACGAAGTTGATCGCATGTTAGAATCGACCACAGAGAAAAAAAAAATCAGAGTATCACATATTTGTCGAAGATTTTGACTTTCACAGTTCTCCCATGCTGATCATTCGTTCAGGCTACTTCAGTCCTTTTTACTTCCTTCATAGAGCCAACTTAAATTAAGTTAGTATTGACATTCAATGACTTTAATTGCCAACTACCATTAATTATAATAAGTCACACATATATGTCAAAATAATTTGTGCACTTAATACTAAACCTACATTTCACTCACACACACATTCATACAGGACAATGTATACTTCAGGTTGTATTTAGTTGAATTAAACTAACCTAACTACATTTCTATAGACATTTATTACATTTCAATAAAAGAAAACTTAGTTTGACATAACAGGAAAAATTTAATACATGAAAAGAATGTTTCATAAGCATGCACAGAAATCCGCTACTTTCAACAAGATCAAATAACACATTTCTCTTTCTAGATATATTGAAGTTGGATTACATAAAAAAGAATTCGACAAAAGACGAAACACAAAAATAAAGAAAAAAAATTCAAAGGTCAATATATTTAAGATTCAGTGCAATGAATACATATCATTGCGGGCAAAAGAAAGAAAAAATATAATTGGTTAATCATTCTAAAAAAAAAAAAAACTTTAGTAGCATTTTATTGAGTCTCTGTCCCAAGAGGAGACATTTCGACAATTTTATGAGTCTTTGTTCTCACGTCGATAATAACTCCTTTTTTCAACTCTCTTTACGCACTGTGATTTGTGTCCATGAGAGTATTTAATCGTTTTTGTTTTAACTATAGACAAATAGTTGCTTCATATCACATATATATTTTTTATTTCTCATTTCGTCACTTGACGCACTTGATATAAAATTTCAAAGTTTATCAAGATTAAAGAAAAATTATCGAATCCAGTCACAGACATTGGGAACATATTTCCATATTCCGGTATTCACATTACTAAATTATTAACCTAATTTCAGTTCGTTGAATTTAAGATCACTATTTTCTTTTTTTCTAGTCTAGATCGTGTAGTCGAAGATTCTAGTCACTGAATAGTTAGGTTTCCGATCGTAGGGGAAGGATTTGTTTCATAGTTTACTGATAGAAGGATTCGTTGGAGGGGCACACTGTTTCGTAGCTTACTGATTTCACTATGATCTCGCAAATAAATTTGGATAAGGATTAGGGTTATTTTTACTTTTCTTACGACCTGCTACTTGTTTTATTTACATGCCGTATTTAACATGATATTCAACTTTAATAGTCACAAACATCAATAACAACTCAACAAAATGTCATTTATTACAATTTACGCGGTAATACTGTATATCACAAATAGTTGGTAAATGTCGGGTGTCAAAAATCTATGGCAACCTAAAACAACCAGGGTAAATACCGAGCCCTCTACATACATACTCACATATATATATATTCATATTACTCAATATAATAAATTTCATTTTAATATCCATCGTAGTATTTCGTCGACATTTAATA
The DNA here is from genome assembly GCF_964235325.1 of Thermobia domestica. Taxonomy (NCBI): domain Eukaryota; kingdom Metazoa; phylum Arthropoda; class Insecta; order Zygentoma; family Lepismatidae; genus Thermobia; species Thermobia domestica. Next base: position 128,627,640 of record NC_137471.1, read on the forward strand.
TCTACATAACCTTTTTATATTCGACAAGTATTCATATTTTATTGGCTCAAAAACAAAACAAAAACCCTGACTATCAAAATTCACTTTTTTCCATCATAAGGTTGCAATATTGTACTTTATATGTAAACCCGATAATCAATAATCATTCTCAATTCACTAAAGATCCGCGTATAAAGAAATAGTTGGTGTTATTTAGTAAGTTGACATAAGAGGTGGAAATACAACAAATAGAGCAGGCACGTAACTTTTAAAACTATGTAAGTACATATATAGATGTATATACAGAAAAAAAAATCAATGTTATTCGAAACTAGTGGGCCCAAACTATTAATACATACACACTATATGACCAATCAATAGAAAGAAAAACCAGAAATCAGTAATCAATGGATATAAGTTGTATGATCAATGAATAACAAATGTTTTCAGGAATCTGAAAACATAGTGTACCTTCTCGTCAGTTTCTCCCGTGGTGGATTGAATATCGCGAAAATGGTCCTGAGTTGTGCTGCAATACCTCCACGAATCGCATCCCTCGATGTCTCAGTTAGTACATACGATCGAAATAAGTGATATGAATATTGTACGTTTTCATGAGTTTCAGAAACCGGGGGGGGGGGGAGGTTGAAAAATTTGAAAAAAAAAATCTCGAAGTAATGAAGACAGAGAGAGAGATAGAGAAGAAGGAAGACGAAGAATAGGGGCGCCAAAGACTTAAGTGGGAAATAACTAACGCTACAAAGATAAAAGTCGAATTTCGCTCTCAACAAAATCCATAGCCAAAATATTCTTAACATGCCAAAAGGGTGGTCTACTCAAATACGTAGACTCAAGGAGCGCCCTGCTGCCAAGGATGCAAGTTCTGTGTCCATCAGATCCCAATCCCACAAGAGTTTGGTTGTAAGATTGAAATCCGATCCCCGTATCCGGCCCAAACCAGCAGGGTCCCGAAAATCCTCCGGAAGGTTAGAGACGGCGTTAATTTAGAATTTCAAAAGAAAAAAAAATCATCCGACCTCTTGGAAACTAGAAGATTCCAGAATAGTAATGAAATTAGAGTAATAGCTAAGATATCCCTAATTAGAATTTGCCAAAATAAAAAAAAAATTAAATAAACTGAATTTTGGATCGGTGATTTCAATAACCAAACATCACCGATGGCTACCCCGCGCAGACATGCCACAGTCTGGGACGTCGTTAATTTCCCTCATCTAATTTAACTAAGAAAAGACATGAAAATACTTAAGGGGACTAGGGGTCGACGTCCGGGTACGCTAATGACATGAATATTAATTTAGTAGCAGTTGATTTAATCGGATAGTCCGAACTGAGTTATATGAACACTGCACAATAAATAAATAAGGTAAGCAACGAAAAAAAAAATCTCGGAGAGGCTATGAATGTTAAATGTACAAATGACCGAAACCTGTACTTTTCGATGATCACAGGAAATAGCAGTTGGTTTTCTTAATTATCATTTCTGTCAACCTTTAGAAGTAATTCCCACATGATGCTACCCTATCTGTTGAAAGGCTTAAGATCTGGGGCTGTTGTTATGAGGTACTTAACTACGAAGTAACACACAATTCCCAACTACAATTTACTGTCCAAGTAGCAAACTCGGTTGGATGAATGTACTGGTGTAGAAGTCAAAACGCGAGAGATTTTTTTTTTCGTAAACGTATTCATATTTTCACTATATAACATACACTAGGCCTATCCATTTAAATGTAGGTGTCATCATCTCATTCATATTATTTTATATCATATTATTAATATATCATTACATTCATTCATTATCTACTAATTTTCGCGCGAAGTAATATTTTATAGACACCCTATTTCCAGTTAACTCCTCGTGGTGAGCTCTGGGCTATTTTCATAGCACAATTAGCAATGAAAATAAGCGAAGAGCTGGACAGAGGCTGAGAAACGGTAATAAATTTGAACGCTGAAAAACCGTGTTTTTGTTTTATATCGAGAAACTATCGAAAAAATTCAAACTGAAAAGAAATTAGAAAAAATCCATAGAAAGAAAGGAATTTTAGCCGAAAATCACTTTTCTAGCCAAAAATAATACGTAAATAACATAGACCCCCCTTGAGGCACAATTTTAATATATTTGCCAGGAACAAGTGAGAAATTACTTTAACCTACAAATAATTACATAAAATAATAAATTATTAAGAATTTTGTGAAATTGTTGTGCGTGGTTGCATAACCAAAATTTCAAAGTCGATGTGCGCCACCTAAACGACCTCCAAAAAATCTGAAAAAATCTGGCGTCTTTTTAGTCACAAATGCCTACTTTTCCGCACTACCCACCTTAACATTTCGAAAAAAAGTTTTTTTCGGTACACCCTAACACACACACACACACACACACACACACACACACACACACACACATATATATATATATATATATATATATATATATATATATATATATATATATTAGCTAAAGATAAGAGTATTCAATAATTTGCTATAGTGTTTTTAAAAAGGCAAACTTGTCCAATTCTTCACGATAAATCACGTTTGATACTAAGATGTCTTTTTCTGTCTGTATATATCCTTTACACATTGTTGGAGACAAAATTGTTTTTTTTCCAAGAAAAGAGGATGAGAGAAGAAGCTATACAATACCAAAAACTGAAAACAATAGCTATTAACAATAGTACTCTAATCCTGGATAAATACGTCATTAAAGGAACATATTGATAAGTTATTTTTTTATTATATTTAATATATATCTGGTGTCATAATAGTATAAGAACTACTAATTTACCACGCTACCTACCTAATCACGAAAACTACTTTTTGCTTGTTCTCTTGTTCTTAACAAATAAATGCTAATAGCCATGGTGCGTGTCACTTCCAACCTCAAGACAAGTTTTCCTGTTTGTCCCTATATTTCCTTACGACATCTTGGTTACAGAAGCTAATTTATATTTGGCAATCTAGACACTAGGTTTAAACGAATAAATGCAATATTTTAGTCCACTTTTCAGTTCCTTGATTCAACCCCCGACTGCAAATTCTGAAATTCCCTGCGTAATCGTGCTCTACTACTGCAAACATCCCTCGAAAGCATGATTGCCAGTATACACAAAACCGAGCATAATTTTGTTTTCTGCTTATATTTTTATTATTTTGTTATATTATTTGGAAATATGTCTTTAGATGGATTGCTTTTTATTGTCTCCAGTTACTAGTAACAGAATTGAATCCATGAATGTAAGGAAAATGGAATAAACGCAAAAAATCGTGAATTACAGTATACGCGCATTTTTTTTTTGAGCATGGGGGTACGTCTCAAACTAGAATACGTATCAATAATTTGAGACCCTAGTGCACAAAAATACGTATACCATCTAGAGTCAATTCAATGCAAATTTGTGTATTATTTGGTATACAAGGATACAGGAATATATCCTCGATATTAAAAATATGTTGCACTTTTACCAAATTATTTATCGTATTCTGTTATAACAAGAAGAGCTAATTTTCTTTTGTGTTTTTTAAACAAACTTATATACATAATGGGATAGGTTCACCAACATTATTATCAGAAAGTTCCTATCATGTCCTTAACAAAGTCATTTTTTATATTCAAGAAAAGAAATAGCAAATTTAGCATTTTTGGTTGGGTTTCATTTCTTGTACTCGTGTATGCATATTTCCTTGCGCGGATCAAAGGTGGAAGTCTATAGAGGTTTTAGTCCCTCCCTGACGTTCAGGTATACACTGGATAAAATTGGCTTCAATTCTACTTTATTTACACTGGATAAAAGCGACAAACTATTGTTTAGCTCCTTCCTTGATCATATCTTGGATCTGCGGCTACATATATGTATATACATTTGTGTACCACATGCTGGCAGTACATGCATTCCTGAAGCTTCACATCGAAATACGTATTCGCGATTTTCTTTTTCAACTCATCTTTGAAATTAAAAATTCTAATACGTAGACAATTCAATTTATAAAACTTAAAAAAAAAAGTACTTTTGAAATCTTATAATATAGTTATCATTTGTCAGTAATAGCCTATATCTGTCAGAAATACATATTTCCTTTCTGATTTGCGATATGCCTTATTTGTGTCTTTGTGCTACGCACGTGCACTTGCAACAACTATTGAAAATTACAGATTTTTACGAAAGTGTGAAAGATTTATGCTTATTTGTTTATAGGCATACATATTGTCTCACAGTATAGGTTTAGTGTGTGCGGTAGCCCTTGATAGGCTTGAGGTACGTAATAATATCTTGGACTAATTTATTATTTGTAATTAAATAATGGCGTTATCGTTTCTCCTTAGACCGTTCGTGTCGAGCAGAGTTGCCAAACATATTGACCGTACAAATATCTTAATTTGCTCTTCTCGTACGGTGTACGGTCCGATTCCTTGACTTTACTGGTAATGAACGTACTGTCTTGCTCAGTGGCGGCGATTGGACGTTAAAAGTGGGGAGAGGCAAGACATTATTTTAATATTTGTATGTCAATGTTAGTTTAGGTGGTTGTTTCTAACACTTGATTTGACGAAAGGTTGTCTAATAGGATACTGTCTTTTTCAGTTAAAATACGTATATCGTATTTCATATTATAGTAAGTAAATTGACAAGAGCGACGCAAGTAGGAACTAGCCCTTTGTACTCTTAAACAACAAAGGTGTAAGAAGAGATTTTATTCCTTGCTCATGAACATCTTAAAATTCTGTCTGGAAAATTGTGTGATCAGATTATTTAATAATCAATTTGCAAAACAAATAAATAGAACTGATAATAGTAACCATAGTAATGAATAATGAGGCTTATTTTGTAGAAATTATGTTGAAACTGCGAATTAATGAACAACTTATACCTTTAATTTCATAATGCCATTAAATGTATGCTATTACTCTTAGAAAATGAAAGACAGTAAATACTAGAAGCATATACTACATTTAAAGAATACGCAATTGCAATATTAACTACTTTGAATTGCAATTAGAACGCAATTTCTGTAGCTTTCTTAACTCTACGGGAAGACACTAACTAATACGCAGTCACGCAACAGCAAATATTATGCGGCACTTTTTTTTGTATGAACCAGTAATACATACAAGAATTTTACATTTCCAAATGAAACTATATACATTAAGAGGTCACTTCAAAAAAGTGGGGTCAACTGCCCCTCTTGCCCCCTAATCGCCGCCCCTGGTCTTGCTGAAATTTAGCAGCAATATTTTATTTTTAAATAAAAAGTTGCTATCTTTTGTCATGTTTTCTAATTCTCAATGACTACTGGTCCACAACTCGCTGGCACCCAGTGGTAGTGATGCTTTGTCTCTGACCCCACTTTCGTTGTTCAGTAAAATAAACGTAGTAGTAAAAGTGAGAAACCGAAATAAATTTATTATCTTGACAATGGATGCAAGTATTACAACCAATTAGTGTGTGTATATATTGGATCCATATATGACAATATCACACCGTCCCAAAATAAATTAAGCTGTATACCAAATTGCCTTGTGCTCTGTGTAGTTCGAACACAGAAATGCATTCAACAAATAGTGACGACGCCCCTTTGAAGGATGAAGGTTATACCATTTTGATTACTGCTCTAATACTTTTAGTTCATCTGGTATAATTTCAAAGCAAAATAATAAAACATGTCGGAATACAGTTAAATACTATAAATGTTTCAAAAGTAAAGTGATTTCTCAAGAAATTTTATAGTAGTGTTCCGAAACATAAAACGGTTCATTTTTGTTTTGTGTACGGGTAATGAGTTTTGAGCCTGGCAACGCTGGCGTCAAGGGTTGGAAGTGTTCTGAGACTCGTCACCAGGTGTCTCTGTAGATCATAAAGCTCTCCATTAAAATTTACGGGAGCGGGAAGGTTGATTTCTACTCAACGCTATTGACTATATTAAGTAGTATTGCTTTTCTAACAATTCAACAGTAGTTAAATAATTTTAAAGTAACCATATCTAACAGTTTGATGACGTAAATTTCTGGAACTTTAAGTTGTCAATTTAATAGATTTTCTTGCTTCTCGAGAACATTCTAGTTTGACGCCAGTAGTTAGTTGATATTACGTGGCTTCATACGTCATATCCGCTGTGGTAAGTAATCCCGGGTGTATATAACACAAGATTCGCGCGTTCTTCTTCAGTTCTGCGGGATTGGTGTTGGTGTGTGCTGGACGTTAGTATAGCTCAGAACAAGGAAACTATAATGGCTACATCCAAGAAGGAGAGGCTTGTGTCCCGTATATCTGGAATGACTCTTTATTTAGGAGTGGAGTCTGTAGTGGAGGAGTTAATGAAGCGGGAACGGAAATTTCCTGCATTCGCCAAGGGAAAGACTCTGACAAGTAATCGTCAGGAGCCAAAATCCTGCTTGCCAAAGTCGCGATTTACGAAGGCCTTGATTTTCTCCATGATTTTGTTCATATTACTCGGGGTGGCATGTTTTATGCGTAAGTACTTAGTTTTTTTTCTCTTTTTGTATGTTATAGCATGTGAAGTGTTGTATCGGAGCTGTGTAAAGTTATTAACAAATTATGGTTTCTTAATTGCGTTTTCCATATTCCGCATATTCCAGGGATGCAAATAAGCAACAATATTTTACTAGCCCAAGAAAAAGACTACTAGCCCACATCTCACAATAGAAATAATTTACTTACCGTCGGTATTGTAATATTGATATTAAAAAGTCGCCCGCACCGATGAACCACTCGCCTCGGGCGAGTGGGCGAGTGGTTATTTGCATCCCTGGCATATTCATACAAAGACAAAATACCACTTTGCAATAATGATTTTTCATTTCCCCGGGAGGATAAGAGTGAACGGGGGGTGGAAATAGTGGTAGGAAGACACAGATAATCTAGACTGAGCACAATGTGAGGAGTGCTTCGGGTAGAATTTTCCCACCCAGAGGACTACCACTTAAAATCTTCACTGCCATAAGGAATATCCGTATCTCATTTGGAGATTTGTGTTTTCAACTCACAGGAGGTTAGGAAATGTTTTATTTATTACTAGTGGGTGACGTAACTGTTGGATCAGTGGGGAAAAGAAGCATATTTGCCACGGGGATTTTTTTTATTTCTCTCTAATGTATCTACATATTGCAAAAGTATTTTTCAATTTTTGATGTTCAATATGTGGGACACTGGGGAAGGAGGAGCTGATTTTTCGGTTTAGAAGTATACGATATGTCGCAGTATGTTCCAACTTCGTTGATCGTAATAACTTTTTGTATTATAGGTATGTGAACTCATGAACTATGATATTACAGGTTATTTTGAATATTTAAAAAAAAATATATCAAACCAGAGGTCAAGAAAAATTAATTTCTTTGAGAGGATTTTTTTAACATAATGAAAAGTCATGAGATGAAGCATGTTATATCTATGTTGGTCTTTTAGAATACCAACAAAAGAGGAGAGGAAGTATTACTGAGGTTTTTTTTGTTTCAATAGCTGGACGTAAGGCACTAAGTTTGACCTACGGCAATTTTTCTAATTTTTCTAGTGTGAGGAATAATATAGGCCTTATCATTGGTTTAATTTAGTTTGACATTCCAATGCGAAAAGAAAAATAGGGGACTTACACTAATATCACGCGTTTCTTTTTGCTTGCTTCAGAGATTAGAAATATGTTCAAAGTATTTACAGTATTTTGATGTCCAATGAGCACCAAAGTTTTAAGCAAATTTTACGATTTTTTTTTATTTTTTGGTGTATGTGTGTATTAATTTCTTGCCTTCTCTCTTGACATCTGAAGATTTTTTCTCTGTTACCTCTACAATCTGATAACATTCTCAGTGGAAGGAACGAAAACCCAAATGTCTTCTGGCAGTACTATTATCATCAGTGAATTATCAAGTCTCTTCGATTTCGGGGGTGGGGATCAAAACCTCTAGGGGGAGACCATTTATCAACTACATGCTACACCTATATCTTCGGAAAAATTGGGAGAAATTCTAGAAATTTGGGGGGGGGGGAGAACCCTCCCTCCATCAACATGTGTGGTAAGAGTGTTCACCTCTGGTGCATGGGATTCCTGGTTTGATCCCAGCTCGCGCCAAGTGAACTTTGTGATGGGTTTGTAACACCGTGTACGTGGGTTTTCTATGGGTTCTTCTGTTTCCTCCCACTTTCTTCATTCCACCATTCCTTCCATTTCTAATCATCACCGTCTGCTTTAGCCTAGCCGGCATATCAGTGGGACGTAAAACTGCAAGATTTCCTTTTCCTTTTTTTCAACATGTGTGGATAAAACATTCCAAATTGACATACTCTTTAGCATATTTAATAGCTTTTAGATTAAAACTCTCCGTAGGGTCTATATGAAAATTGCTTCGGCATTCTCCAACAACTATTGTAAAATGCCAGCTAATGTAGATTTAGTTCCTGAGTAAAGTGTACAAAGAGAAATTGCCCACTTTTGGCTCAATTTTCAATAAAGTCGGCGGTTCCTGTAATAACCAAAGTGCGATTAACGATGCGTTGCTATTTGTATGTTTACATTTATAACAACAATAATTTCTATCGTTGGAATTCGGATGCATGATAACTTATATTACCGGAAATTTGTATAGGGATCTCTTAATTATTTTAAGGATCAACGCTTTGAGTGCTAAACAGTGCATTATACACGATAAAATACGGTTATTCGCTTGATGACGTTGGAATTCAGTTGGATGAATGAAAAAAAAAATCTAGTTTTATGTCCCATCAGAGTTGCCAACCTCAGAGAATAAAATTATCGATTTTCGTCTTTAAAATTATCATATGTTCGTTATGTACGTAATAATTGTAGAAACAAATATAATTCTACTAGTAATAGCTATAATACCAGTGGCGGAACTAGAAGGTAAAAACTGGGGGGCAGCCAGTTCCCAGACTATGATAGGTATATATAAACTTTCAAAAATATATAAATAATAAATTATTTTGTCACTGAAAAAACTGAGGGGATAGTCCCCGGCTTCTGGCCTAGATCCCCCACTGTATTATACACACTGGTGCAAATCCCGGGGGATGAGGGGATATGTCTCCTCAACTCTTGAAACTGGGTGGACTCTCCCCCAATAATCCGATTTGAAATGTCTTGTTTTGGGGATAAATTTGATTATTTTTGTCCGGCTACCACAAAGAAAAGTGAGATTAATGTCCCTGCTGTATAATATAGAACAGGTTCACCTCATAAATCAGATTCATCTATCGTAATATGAGGCTCGTTCCCTCCTCCCCCAGAATAAGCCTGAAATCTGACCATCTTTCAATGTTGAAGACAACTTTGCTCCAGTCGTTCTTCCAGAAAAAAATATTCCGGCGGGGCACACGTAGTATTCCGGGGGACACTTCTGGTATATTTTATTTATTATTATACAGAGTGTCTATAAAAGAACTCCGGGGTTTTGAGGCAAAATATTTTAATTAAGTAAAAAAACGTACATACATGTGTTATACATGATTGGAAAGCTTATATTTTCAAGTTGTTTTTTTTAACAATTTAATAAAGTTCAATATGACCCCCGTGAGTGGCACGGCCCACATCGTAACGGTACTCTTTCTCTTGAATAACACATTGAGCCTTTTGTTGTGGCGTCACCATAGCGCGAAGCGCAACAATCCACACGGCACGGCACTGATTCACTGACTACCGCAGCCGCTACGTCGTCTCAAGGTCAACGCTCCGCAGCGCTGCCACCTGTTGATAAAAACATTTCCAATTAGTATGACTAAAACTTTTTGAGCTAGTCGTTACAGAGAAATTAACTAAATTTTGCTCTCTTTTATCGTTAATAAGATATGAACTTTTAAAACCCCGGAGTTCTTTTATAAACACCCTGTATTGTAGACGTAATATTTTGGTCTCGTCCGGGGGGCACTCTCAGAGCCCCTCAAAAACACGTCTGGAAGAAATACTGTTCTGCTCCTCTGATCCTCCACAGCATTGTTGTTCAACTTCAGAAATGTTTTGAACATCGCCTAAAAATAACATTATGTGAACGATCTCACCCGTTTTCCCCGATGTTGAAGACCAATTTGCGCCGATGATAATACATAATGAACATGCCTAGTAGTTTTCAGTTTCGAACTCTAGTTCGGCGTCACTGTCCACACCATTTTTTAAACCCTTATTGACAGTACTCTCAACAACATTTCCGTCTCCTTTTAAGCCTAACTGAACTTAAAGAATGGACGAATTGCCATTTGCCAATTCTCAAATAGTTATGGGTTTATTTTAGCGGGAATAACTATTAAAATCCTCAATACGTATGTGCGTTTTATAATTAATGCACATTTATAATTATTTACACATTCAAAAACTGCCAAAAGATGTGTCCTAAAGTTATTTATGTTCACCTATTATCGTATATAGAATTAACACTTAAATTATCTTATGATTGGCAAGCGTGCGTCCCATGCAGTAACGACGCCATTTCTGCTTTATTTAGGACGAGGCGAAAGTCAAATTTCTTTTTGTGGAGCAGTTACTTTATTTATTTATTTATTTATTTATTTATTGTATACCGAAAGTAGGACCTAAGAGTTTTATATTCTAACTTACAATACTGGGAAGCAGTCGCCCCAGTAGAGTCCTCAGGACAATGCCTTTTTGGTTAAAATAAATTAATTAATACTGAAAATGAATGAATGAAACTATTGGTGGAATGAGAATGTGGAGGAAACGATAGAGCTTTGAGAAAACCCACGGACGCTGTTTTGTCCAAAAGAAACACGGTCTGGGATCGAACGAGGAACAGTTTGCACAAGAGGTAAACATTCTGTCACTGAGTCACCATACAAGTCAGTGGAAAAGTTGTAATCCTGTTCAGCGGCACAAATTTGTCTTCAACATTGAGGGGAGGGGGTATGTAAGTCCATTCCCATAATTTTTTTTAAGTGATGTTCAAAATATTTATTAAGTTGAAAAAACAATGCTTGACTTGATTTTGAGTTGAACGTTCCTTTTAACCAGGGTTGCCAACTTTTCTTCAGAAAAAATCGGGACGAGACAAGCGGTGTTGGAGGTTCTCCCCCTCCTCGGAGGCGACTATATGTACAGCGCGTCGCTGAAAAAATGTAAATAATCAGCTCAAAATATGAACCTGAATGAATGCGGCACCTTATCTTTTTTTATTTTCCCACCCACTGCTCATCACTAAGTATAAGCAATATATGCAACAAATTCAAACCAAAACAACTGAAATTTGTTTACATGGTCAGACTAGCTGCTAGTTGGCTCCAGTGGCTGATATATTGTGTTCTAAATCCCCGAACCCCCCGAATTATAAATCCCCGAACCACCACTACCCCAATTGCTCATTGTTTTCAAACAATAAAAGCATACTATTATCTTAGATAAAGCACACATTTCTTTAGTAGTCACACCGTACATTATACCATAAATATAGTATAGGATCAGAGTATATGTTATGTACCGATACTTAAGAGAACAACACAGATATTAATCATTAGCATTTTTTAAAATATCGCCTTAGGATGGCTGAGATTTGTAATTTGTTGATAAAGAACTACGGACAAATTAATTATAGTCAGCACTGGCGGTTTCAGTAGTCGTAAACAAGGAATACGTAAGCTGCAAAACAGCGCCCCCTGCATGTAGCCCGATTTTTTTTTTTGTTGAGGGTTATACCCTCCGGAACAAGCATGGCAAAATTTTCTCGTAAGTACATGAACACTGCAAAGAATAAGGAAACTACTTTTTAGACATTTTGGCACATTACACATTACTGACACTTTTTGAACAGCTCCAGATTACACGTATTCACCACTTTTAGATACTGTGTTGTCCAAGTATGTCCCAGATGTATGTACAAAATGTGCAAAATGTATGTCTTCCCTTTGTTTTCGAACTGCTCTCCGAGAAGAAGTGTTTTAAATTGATAAATATATTTTAAATAGATACATTTTTTAAAAAAATTGAGAATTAACGCTTTTGGATACGCGAAACACACTTTTTTAAATTGTTATAATGATGGCATATTAATTCCCCTTTCTAATCCCACTGAAAAAAATAAATCAGTGTTTGAACATATTTTAGAAGAGATTTTTTTTGTTTATTGTTTAAAATGTCGTGAAGTGTTCTGTCAGTGAATAAAATTGTCTAGAATACCTCCTAGCAGTTGTCAATAGGATCTGCCGTAAAAGAATCATTCTGGTTTTGAGTTCAGCATCCCTTTCAGCAGCGAGGCTATATGAGACGTGGACTTACTGCTTAATGGGATCCGAACCACATGATCTTACTCCGGGAATCGAATCCATATCTCACACGCGAAAGTTGTGTACGCTAACCGCCTGCCGTAATGCTGCATGTAGACGATCAAAGAAAGCTTGAACAAGATCATTTAATACCTCAAATTTATTGCTCAAAGGATTATTGTTCAAGACACTTGAACAAGAGTCTCGAATAAATTGAAACAACTTTTACACAATCATAAAGGTATTCAATCCTGTTTTATATACTTGTTGGTAGGTGGCATTCCAAAACAAGTGGCAGAAACTATGGAAACAAATGAAAGCGAAACTGTTTACTGATTTAGTTCAGACCTGCGCACGAATAACCAAGGGCGCCGATACTGGGGGGTCCGGCCCCCTAAAGCTCATGTGGGCCCCCTCACTGTATTTGTGAATATACAATATTTGACATAATTTGAATGCAATTTGTCTTATATATATATATATATATATATATATATATATATATATATATATATATATATATATATATATATATATATATATATATGCCGTCTGCATCTGAATGCCCCCCCCAAATTTACAGGGAAATCGGCGCCCTTGCGAATAGCTATAATATTAGCATATCTTTCCTAACTTTCTGCAGGCATTTGGAAATTAATGGATTATATTTAGAAAATTAGAAAACAGGTTAATTGATTTTGTAGCAACACCATCTAATTTCACTAAATATCTTGTCCCTTTTACATTTAATGCGGGTTAGGTTAGTTTAAATTAAAAGCGTTAAGTGCTGTTTAGGTATAAAATCGTTCCCTGTACTAAGCTTTTTAAAAATCTGATTCTTCAAATGGCGAACTGATGGCAGAATCGAACTGGTTTTCCAAAATTGTGAGTATCACTAGGCAACGACTGCCTTTTGATGTTGCTATGGCATCGAAGACTGTTTAAAGAAAAGGCTGAAAACAGGAAATCAAACGAAGCAACGCTAAATTTTTTTTTTAGCTACTGGACTTAGCGCCCATGTCAGCATCAAACTTTCGTTACAAACCTATCCCATATCTAGTGCTATAGTACTCATGCCGAGTCGTGAAGCTTGGGCACTAAACTAATCATAGAAATATTTTGCTTGAGCTCCAACACATCGGAAAACTTCGGTACAATTTGTGGAGCCGCTTCCCGAGCGCACACTTGGGGAAACGTCGAACAGCTGAAATTCACCAACAACGTTGCCAAGCTTTGAAGACATAGTAAACGAGTATATAAAAAAGACATTTAAAAATTTCCAATAATAACATTGCACAACAATAACTACTGTAACAACTATTCTAAAATGGTAACAATAGCACAAATAGTAACAACGAAAACATAACGCAACAAAAAAGAATTAGCAAAACGGAACTTGACGCCAATCCGACAACACTGTACTCTCGGGAGATGTTTTCCGTGTAGCGCGAGAGAAGACACTGACAAAATTTGATGGGTGGGGGTTGACGACTGGAACACACCCTCCCGTTCTATTGGGTGGTGAAATCGGTAGATCTAGGTCAAGCTTCACGACTCGGCGCGAGTACTATAATTAATAATAGCCCGTTAAACAAATAGTAACTTTTCTGTTAAAATGTGTGAGTGCGTATGAAAGAGGATTGTCTGGGATAAAATTTCCACTACTGTAACATGCCTGTTAGGGTGGAGTGAAAAGAGGCCAAAAATTTTTTTTTCGAAATTCGATTTTGGATAGGGGGCAAAAGTTGCATCATATCGTAGTACTTTACCTTGCAAAATTTCAATTCTCTAAAATAATTTCTAGCCGGGGCGCAATGGGCCTTAAGTTCGACAGATTTTATAAATGAGTGAAAAGAGCCCATTTTTTTTTAATTCGAATTCGGATATAGGGCAAACGTTGCATCATATTGTAGTACTTTACAACCGGAAATTTCGATTCTCTAAAATATTCTTGAAAGAAAACGTATAAAAAACGAAGATAAAAGAGCTAATGTAGAGGAGTCGCTAGAATTAATTCTCTTTAACGAGGACGATTACCAAACAACACCTACTAATTGAAATCTTGATTATTTTCCAATAAAGTAAATTTCAATAAACTTTCTTGTTATCGTTAATTACTTCATATCGGACTCCCGAAGAAAACTCATCGAAACAACTTATTGACCGTGCCAATAGCGACTACTCTGTCATGACTCCGTTTTCTTTCATTTAGAAATAGAAAAGAAAGAGAAGAAAGTAGAAGGGTAAAAGAAGGAGGTAGGAAAAGAAGAAAGAAAAGAAATAGGGTATTTTAATGAGAAACAGATTACTGGATAATTCCGGAAATATAGTAAGAAGTCGAGAAAGTCCTCGGAAGATGAATCATTCTAAATGTTATTAACGACTAATCAATTTCGGAATGCTTCGGAATAGACACATGTTCCCTCATACCACCCAGACCTAGCTCCAGGCACCACGATCATGGGGTTGCCCAGACCTAGACCTGGAAATGAGAAAAGTGAAATTTAATTCTTTGTAATATTATTTCAACCGGTGATTGATAACCATCCAGCATCTGAACTTTGTTCTCTAGGATCGACCACACATATGAATTAGCCAAGAAAAGAAAAAAAAATCAGACTTATGAACTCAATATAAATTTATGTATCGTATCAATAAGAGTCTCAACTTCCTGGAAGAAAGATGTCGTATTTAGGCTCATCCTGCTATTTTTGTTTCACTCCTAGAGCCGATTTAAACAATTAGTAGCGGTCCTTCATGACCTAGGTTATTTACCTTACCACATATATTGAAACATGACACATATATTATAGATGTTAATACAACAAATGATATCCCTAAAATTACTTAAATTAAATCTATCATGCATTCACACGCTCACTCACTCAGGACAGTGTATATATGGTTAAAGGAAACCAACTAACTACAAAGATACAAATAATTTATTACATCCATAGTGAAAAGAAAAGACAAACAAATAATTATGAAGAAAATATTAAAAGCACAAGTTCTTGGTTATATATCAATAGAGTACATAGTGTTATATTCTAGTAAATTTTTATATATTCAATCATCTTGACAAATAAAAATAATTACATATATTGTATCTTAGGCATGCTAAAGCAAAATATGATTTGCGACATACGCAAAAAAGACACTTATTTCACTTGAAAAAAAAATTGACAAAGAGGAAAGAAAAGAGAAAAAAAAGAACTTTTTTGTGTATCAGAACTTATATGAGTCTCTACCTCACATCGGGTAATAAAATATTAATGATTTTGAGCGTTCAAATCACAGATCACGCACTACTCATAGTGTCCAAAACATTTCGCTCCATTTGACTTAGTTTGTGGTCATTTATATATCTATATATATATATAACTATCGGTTTACAAAAACCATTTATCGTCTATATTTGGTTTATAACTCGTAACAGTTTATGTCTGCAATCGCACATTACGACGCTTTATCCATCTAGGGATTTTGAGAAAATAACTTTCACTAGAGGATGTTTCTCCTCTTAGACGATCCATTTCCAAACTTATTATTTGAATAGTTTTAAGTTATTTATGCAACACTGGGACACGTTATGAGGCCTTTCCTTAGGATCACTTTCGTATATATTTGTATATGATTCGGATTTTAAAACCGATCTCCCGCAGGTGTACGGAGTATGAAGGTTTAAATTGAGGATAAAAAAACTGGTCAAGTCACAGGATACATATGAAGGTGAGAAGGATTCAAGGTACACTTTCCACGATGGTTTTAGGTTGGTAGTTCAGGGATAATATGCGTTATGAAGTGAGTTACGTTTAGACCTGCCGTTACTTTCCAATACATGCCATTACATAATTACATAAGGTATCATTTACATTTATTCAACAGAAAAGGAAAATTACTTGAGTGCACGGCGGTATTCATGACAAAATCTACATTCTCAAATTCGTCGGAAAACTCACTGGCAAACTATAGCAACCAATACACGTTAACGGGGGACAGACACGAGCGCTCTTACATATATTCATAATACATTTAATATCATACTTTTACTTTAAAATCATATTCACATACTAATTACATATACATCTCGACGTATTCATTTCTCTCTCTCTCTCTCTCTCTCTCTCTCTCTGTATATATATATATATATATATATATATATATATATATATATATATATATATATATATTCAATAAATGCACATTTAAATTAATCACCCCCAACAATAAAATTTTCAAGGTTGCAAACATTGTCCAAAAACAAATGACTTCCGACATTACATATGAAAAGAAAATTGATTTTTACTTGATACCGCGCATCTATAAATTTTTCACTTTTATATAATCAATTCGTGTTTAAATCATGAAGAAAAAAAAACTTTGGAAGGCAGGCACGTAACACAGAGCATTTCTAAAGATATAACTAGATAACCTAAAATACAATTTCTGGGCCCAGATTAACTACAAAGTAATCGAAAACCAAAACAGAAAGGAAAGTGACTAACGGATTACAAAAAAAAAAAACTTAAGAGGAACGACGGTGAAAGAACGTAATCGAATTGTCGTCAAACACTAAGTCTTTGTTCATTTCAGCGATAGGTCAAAATGTGATGGAGGACCCAATCACTATCTACTTTATCCATGAATCGTGTCTTGCAACGTCTCAGCTGGTAATTTCAGATCAGAATTGCACGTTAAATAAATTGTAAGCAACAAGTTCAAAATCGGGGGGGGTGGGGGAAGGTTGAAAAAATTAAAAAAAAAACTTGAAGAAATGAAGACAGAGAGAGAGATAGAGAAGAAGGAAGACGAAGAATAGGGGCGCCAAAGACTTAAGTGAGAAATAACTAACGCTACAAAGATAGAAGTCGAATTTCGCTCTCAACAAAATCCATAGCCAAAATATTCTTAACATGCCAAAAGGGTGGTCTACTCAAATACGTAGACTCCAGGGGGCGCCCTGCTGCCAAGGATGCAAGTTCTGTGTCCATCAGATCCCAATCCCACAAGAGTTTGGTTGTAAGATTGAAATCCGAGCCCCGTATCCGGCCCAAACCAGCAGGATAAAAGGAGAGGGGGAAAGGGACCAGGTAACTGCGTCCCCAATTTTGAAATCTCTAAGTAAGAAAAAAAAACATTCGACCCCTCAGAAGAACTAAGAAGGTTCAAGGACAGTAATGAAACTAGAGTAATAGCTAAGATATCCCTAATTAGTGATTTGCCAAAAAATAAAAAAAAAATAAATAAACTGAATTTTGGATCGATGATTTCTATGGCCAAACCTCACCGATAGCTCCCCTTCGCAGAATGCGCTAAATTCTGAGGCATCGATTAATTTCCATCACTAGCTAGTTTGGAAACTAAGAAAAGAAAACGAAAATATTCAAGGGGAAATGGGGTCGATGCCCGGGTACGGGAATAATAAATTTCAATAATTAATTGTTTTGATTCTGTAACCCTGTCAGAGCTGTCGCCTCCATGAACATTGTAAGCTAGCCCGAGTAGGTAACGTGAAGAAAAAAAATCTCACGGAGCAGGATATTCTATTTTAAAACCGACCAGAAGATATGATTCACTACAGCCCTGTTGTATAACTACTATTGTCTTTTCATAATTTATTATTCAATATGTCTAGTCAACGATTATATGATGCTACCCCTTCTATCAGATGGTATTACTATGGTTGATTATTATTATAACACATAAAACTACAAAGTATTACCGTAGTCCGACTATATATCGCCCTCCGGTCCGCGTGATATTATGGTGCAGGGGTCAGAACCTGAGATGTTTGTAGCTACACGTATCCATTCAATATCTATATATTAACACGCGGCGAAGTATTCACTGGGCTACTATATATATTTAACTATATGGGTGTCCTATCTTCTATATTCATTTACTACAATATTCATATACTTATTAATATTCATATAATATTCATATCATTATCTTTTCATTTACTACGTCGCTATATTTCACAAACACCCTGTTTCCTCTATCTACGCCCAGCCTATATACACATTTCATCATAACACTTTAAAATCTATAATCACTACAAACATTTCCCATTCCGATCACCGCACGACAACCTCACTTGAACCCAAGACTCTTTCATCCCACACACAATACTATGTAATACTCGGTAGCTTTATTAAGAAGAAAGAAAAAAAATCCTACGTATATTCACTGAAAATAGAATTATCTGCGATAATGTTTAATGTTTATAAAATTCTGCAGCAACAATGAACTTCTGCAGCCACGAAGAAAAAATGGACATTTAATATAATTTCAAAGCGAAGAACTAGCATCATATCGCCCGACTTCTGTTAAAAAAATTACGTATTGTTTATTTACTTAAATATCTCGATTTCTAGACTATGCAGAATGTTGAAACTTTCAGAATATATTAATTTTGGGTCACTTGACCTAACTGTACATTCATATGGGCTGCGAATTATACCTTCTAGGTTTTATTTCGGAAAGAAAGGTCAATTTCATGAAAACTAAATCACTAAGCACCTCGACGGAAGAATGGCGGTTAGTACTGACTTTTGACACTAGGGCTAGCGACGATATAATCAACCCTTGAACAACTGAATGTGACCTTGTACACGGAATTATTATACTATATTACGTTCACTTAATGACGGAGTAATAAAAATTTATCGCATAGTAAATACTACACTGTCCATATTTAATTATCTCACACACTCTTTCATCACTTAACTACCACAATTACTACTACTAGAACATGTTTCTACATTACGAACACATACATGCCACATTCATACTACACACTACATTAATACATGTTATACTAATAAATATACACAGAAAACATTCATATTTTACCATTTTAAATCGGCTCGAAAGGAAAAGGAAAGAAAGGGACAGGGCCAACTGGCCCTTGTTTTCACTGAATCACATTCTTTACTCAACCTATTTAATCAATGCCCTGAGGGGACATATCGAAGTATTAGCTAACAATAGGACCCCTGCCCTGAAGGGGCAGGAACCCGGAACAAACTACATGTTCAACTCATTCCGCTGGAAGCCGTACTCCCAATTTGGGAGTCAGATAGGAGCCCTTATTGTAAATTTACAAGTGCATTATGGTTACTATCCTAACTACAACAAAATTGAATACCGCCATGTATGTAATTAAAAAAAATCACTCGCTACCTACATAAACAAATCTATATATGGACAGGTCTTGTAACCCTCAATTAGCAGGAAAATTGGAGGTGAAAATATCAGGGGAAACACTGATCTTCAGAACCGGTTTTAGGAAAAAAAAAAAAAACAGAAATTACACTACTTCTGAATCCTGTCCATAGCGATCAGTAGATGAAATCGTGGCGTCCCTATACTGCACTTCCTATTTTAGTTCTTCAGTCCGGTTTTTACTATGAAAATCTAGCAAATTTATGGCTCCTTAGCTTCCTGCTTGGTAGTTATTCCATTATCAACTAGATTTACCTTGTTAATGCAGCTTTTCCAGCTAATTTCTACCTTTTATATCCTGGGAAGATCTTAGTCCGGCGTCTTCAGTGAAATTCTTGGCATGGAATGGAATAATTGCGCCCTAATATCATAGCGTGGGTTTATCAGCCAATCAAAACTAAGCATTTTGGCGGTGGGGCTTTGAAACGAATAAAATTTGGTAAAATCTGGATTAAACTAGATTTTAGAAGGACCTAGGTATCTAAAGAGAGGTGAAGGGTGGTCCTGAAAATTCTGTCGAATTTTAGATTGGTTATTTGATCTGGAAAGTTCCGTCCAATAGTGGATCTATATTTTCGGATAGCACTGACACCGTAAGAATTGTAATAATCCATTTACACATCCATATACAAGACTTATAACTAATTTAAAATATAAATAAAGATATTGATTCCCAAAACTATAATCCGTAATGAATTTTTTTTACAGTTTTCCATGTTAATTGAAATAGAATAACAAATAAAATTACGAATTATATAAACAGCCAGAAATTTTTTGTTAAACATAAAGTACAGTCGGTGCAAAAAATTTCGGGCACCCTCCTGTTAAGAACATAATATCATTAGACTGTAATGGCATATTACAGTTCCCCGGCGTCGTTAAAAAAAATTGTTTGAATAACAAAATTTTGTTGAATAGAATTAACATGTATTAATACTAATAAACTAACTACTCACTCATACTCTCATACACTCAAATGAGACAGTGTAACATTCACTTTGGGTATTGAGATAGAAGTTCCCGTTTTTTGTCCTCTGTACAGTTGAAAAGCTTAAGATTCTGGAAATTGTTAGTTCACCTTTTAGGTAGCAGGAAAACACGAGGTAACCAGTTCGCAATATTCCCATCGAAAGTGGGAAAATGTTCAATATCCCGGAGGGACACTTTAGAGCTCATACTAACATAAGTAGGGGAATTGTTGGTGGGAATTAACATATTATCCTGCACAATCGGAGTAGTCACCGGATTTACCACTGACGACGTCGTAGCGGTGTTATAATTACCCATGTAAGTGAAAGGGATTCTGTTGTTCGTATTGAATATGTTGGGCTCCATCCCCGGACCAATCGCACCCATGAACAACGACTCAGAATGGTACCCATCTCCTCTTCCCGGCAACACGCTATGTGATTGTATACCTCCATGTAAGGAGGGAGCACTCACGGTAGTGACCGTAGTCGTCACAACACTCGACTGATTCGGCACACTATTGGAATTGAACCACGACTTTGGTTCTGACCGATGCATGGGGTAGTGCGTCGCAATATCCCGTGCATCAACTGACACTAAATTTTCTTTTCCTGCGCCACGGGTAGTTGTTATAGCAGGTAATATTCCTGAGAAATCGCTACCGGGGAAAGGATAGGTTACCTCTGATTTTTCGCGACTAGATTTTGTCATTTCTTTTTGAATATTTGCTATCTCGTTTTGAATTTTCGAAATTTTCTGGTCAGTTACTTCCAGTTTGGTTTCCAATGATAAGTCTGACAAGGTTGACTTTAAACTATCAATTTCGGCCTGCTGTGTTTCTAATTTATTGTTGATTTTATACAATTTAGTATCCATTTGTTCAATTTCAGAATTTACATGATCTAATTTACTTTCAGTCTCCTGCTGAAGTTGCTTTATGGACTGTTGAGCCTCGCATCTGACCAAATCAATTTCAGTAGACGTTTGCTCCCTCAATTTGTTTATTGAGGAAGCGAAGTCTACACATATATTGTCTATTTTGTGAGTTAATACTTCGAATCGAGATTCGGTTTCTCGGTTCGAGGCATCTATTTTTTCATTCATTTCCCGGCTATTCTTATTCATTTCGCGTCTCATTTCCAGGCTATTTTCATTCATTTCGCGTCTCATCTCTCGGCTATTATTATCTATTTTTTGTAGCATTTGTTGCAATGAAAGGAGGAGAGCGTCATTATTAGATGACACAGTCTTCCTTTGCTTTTCTTTGGTTTTATCACCACTTGGATCCCCATCTCTTTCATCATCATCGAGGTCAGATATCTCCACTGGAGATATTTGGCCTCGGTTCTTCGGGGTACTATACCCTCGCTCACCGTCCGAATCGGGATGTTCATTTTCTTTTTCAGAGGATAAACTCATGGGTTCACGCAACTGGTGGAGCTTCCCCTCACATTCTTTGCAGTATTTAACTATCTCACCAGCCCGGACCTTTTCTGCGTTTTCAGCAGTATCCTCTAAATTAATACAACTGAAATGGATCCATTTCAGCCCACATTCGTGACACCTCACTAGCCTACGAGAGACGCGAGCTCTTTTCTCACTACTTTCTAAAGTACATTGCGTACAAGAGACTTCCGCGTTCTCGTGTGATACTACTTCCCTATTGGTTGCCATAGTTTCCATATAAAAAGATACAATATAAACACATGCAATTATATCCTTATAAACTAACAATACTTATTAATCAAGTACTATTCATAAATTAAGGGACTCCTATCTAATTCCTCCTTGGGTCAACTTCCAGCATTT